>NC_045444.1:106074506-106113750 GCF_002776525.5 Piliocolobus tephrosceles | reverse complement strand
TTTTTTTTTTTTTTTTTTTTTTTTTTTTTTTTTTGAGACGGAGTCTCACTCTGTCACTGAAACCTCTGTGTCCCGGGTTGAAGCAATTCTCGTGCCTCAGCTCCCCGCATAGCTGAGATTACAGGCATGCACTACCACACCCAGCTAATTTTTGTATTTTTAGTAGAGATGGGATTTCACCACTTGGCCGGCTGGTCTTGAACTCCTGACCTCAGGTGATCCACCTGCCTCGGCCTCCCAAAGTGCTGGGATTACAGGCATGAGCCACCACACCCAGCCTGTTTCATTCTTGATATTGGCAATGTGTGTCTTCCTTTTTGTCAGTCTTGCTAGAGATTTGTCAATTTTATTGACTTTTTCAAAGAACATATTCTTTGTTTCATTGATTTTCTCTATTGCTTTTCTGTTTTCAATTTTGCTCGTATCTACTCTTATCTTCATTATTTCCTTCCTTCCATTCACTTTGGGTTTAGTTTGCTTATCTTTTCTAGGTTCTTGAGGTAGGAGCTTAGATTATTAGTTTGAAACTTCTCCTCTTTTCTAATGTACACATTTAATGCATATATTACTTCCCTCTCAGCATTGCTTTGGCTGTGTCCCACAAATTTTGATGTGCTATATTTTAGTTTTCGTTTAGTTCAATAATTTTTTAAATTTTCCTTGAGTCTTCCTTTTTGACTCATTAATTACTTAAAATACGTTGTTTAGTTTCTAAGTGTCTAGAGATTTTCCTATTATTTTTCTGTTATTCTAGCTTAATTCCATTGTGGTCAGAAAACTCAATATTATTTTAATTCTCTTAAGTTTGTTGCAATTTGTTTTATAGCCCAGAATAGGATTTATCTTGGTATATGTTCCATGACCACGCAAAAAGAATGTGTATTCTGATGGTTTAGGCTTAGTGTTCTATAAATGTCAGTTAAATCCTCTCAGTTGATGTTGAGTTCTTCTATATCCTTGCTGACTTTAGCTATCAATTGTTCTAGAAATTGTTGAGAGAAGGGTGTTGAAGTCTCCAGTTATAATTGGGATTTGTCTGTTTCTCCTTTCAGTTCAACTGGTTCTTGCTTCTCCTATTTTGCAGCTCTGTTGTTTGGTACATGTACATTTAGGATTGATATATCTTCTTGGTGAATTGACTATTTTATCATTATACAGTGTCCCTCTCTGCCTCTTACTGCTGAGTGATTACAAAGGTTCTGACTCCCCACTAGGCATCCTCTGGCACCATCCAGTGGGAAGGAGGAAGGGTGCCTTATTACTGAGAGGTGGGGCTGAAAGTCCAGGTGATACTTGGTCTCCTATGACATCACTCCATCATGAGTATTGAGCTACCTTGACAGTTCTCAAGGTTGGAAGTATAAGCTGCCAATTTAACCTTTGTTGGCCTGAGTTGGGATGGGGAGATCATAGATTTTTCTGCTGCGTTTGGCCGTTAGTGTCTGAAAGTTTTCTATCTTGCTCTGTTTCTTCTTTCCTACTCCTTTGACTAGAGAGAGCAGACTTTGGTTGGGGCTTTTTTGCCTATGCCTATTGGCATTTCTGCATTGCCAGTTTCTTCAGCTCCAAGTCTGGGATATATGACACAAAAAGAAAATACAAGGAACTCAGTAACGTATTATTCCTTGGGTCCCAACGTCCCTAGCTGATCTGCCTTCTTCTTGCCTCCATTCAGAGTCTTATATTTCTTTTATACTTTGCAAGAGGAATAGAGACAGTATATCTACTATAATTTACTTTTTAATAATGACCATGTTTAACTACCAGTTCACAAGTCCCTGAAATTTTTACAAGCAGCTCTTGCAAACTAGCTCCAACACATCGCTACTGAGTGTCAGAGCCAGAGCTGCCTCCCACCACAGAAGCTGAAATGCCACAAACCTCTTTCCCAGCCTTCTACAACTTGGACACAGGCACATGACATAAGTCAGTCAGGCACATTCGCCTGAAACCTTGTGATGGATGCAGGTAGTAGTGATGGATGCAGAGAAGAGGGACAGTGCAGAATCCTCCTGGTGGCCATTCCGGGGGTGATATCCCCCACCAGGGGCTCAACTGTGGCATCTCATGTTCCACAGCAACAGCCACATTGCCACCGGCTGTTTTCTGTGGCATGTCTGTGACCATGGTTCTGACCAACACTGCTTCTCAGTTGGAGTCTCCTACCTTCCCAGTGATTCTGTGAATGGCTTTTCAACAGCTCTGTTTCTGCTTAAATCAGCTGGAGCTGGCTTTGTTTGATGCAAATAAGAATTTTAACTGATACACATTCCCACTGGCTCTCAGCAGCAAACCCCCTGGGAAACAAAAACCTCAGCCTCTACCACAGAATGTCCTTATTCTTGCTCAGGGGAAATTATCTGAGGAATAATTAACAGCAAACGGAACAGCAGAATGTAACTTAGAAGGGCTTATTGAGAGGGACTGCTAAGACCCCAAAGCCATCACGACCTAACCTGCTTCCTCAGTTGCCAAATACCCTCCTCAGCAATTCTGATCCCCTGCACAGTGAGCGTGTGTTTAATTACAGTCTCCTGTGAGATGAGCAATTTGGCATGGTGCAGAATATACCATCTAGCCTGACCTTGGGAACAAGACAATCCAATGACACTAAAATCTTACTTTCCTTTCTCCCTTTCCCACTTCCGCTCTCTTCCCCTGCACTGCTGGAGACTCACTGGTTAGGAAAGTCTTTTATGTCCTTGAGGGTGGCTTTTGTGCACTGAAAAGACCACTCTAAGATTTACTTGGGTTTTGAAAATTAGTATTCCATTTATTAAATTTATAGATTTAGAAATTTATAGCTCTTCCTTACGCTTTTAAAATCACCTTAGGAATCTTATTATCCTATTTATAAGTCTAGCAAATATTAACAATCACTTTGAGAGGGTCTTGATTAATGCTTAGCCCCATTTACACACTTAGTTAATTAAACATCTTTAACATTTTAAATGGCATTTAATAAATTTAATAAATTCAATTCCTTTTTAAGTACTTCATCTGACTGACAAACCTTCCCAAGTACAAAAGTAATTCTTACAGACTTAATAAATTTAGCATACAAGACAGAGTGAACCTTAAATTCTCTTAAATGTCCAAACTATATGTAAACTTGGAAATGTTTCAACTTATCACAAATTTCAATTAATTATTCAAGTACATACATTAAAATGAAATATTGAAGGTGGTCTAATATTCCAATAGGCCAAATTCTCCAAAATTATGCCTACACAAATATTATATGTGCACAAACTCTTTAACTTGAAAATATGAAAACTATAGTTTTGATTCCCTTAAACATTTATGTGCTTAATTTTAAATTTTCCCAGGGCTAAAAAAATTAAATGAAATGAAAATAAATTTTCCCAGGGCTACTAAAATGTCTACCCACAAGAGAGGTATTCCCTTCTCAGCCACCTGAAGTTGCTAATCAACCAGAGATTCTGGGTAGGATGCTAACTGCATCCTAGCTGCTGACTCTATGGACCTATCAAGCCCTATTTCCAGTTTCTAACTTTCTAACTTAAAGATGGAGGTGGCTGAGTAGACTAGTCCCTTGATTACAAGTGATCAGTTACTAACGGTCAAGCCAGAGTGGAGTCCATAACTCCCTATCCAGGTTCTATACCTGACTGTGTATTTATGTGACCCTTAAGGCTTATAACTATATATCTGTCCATCTATCTCTACAGAATCCTGCATGATTTTCATGTGCTTCTTATCTCATAGGACCACACACCTCTTACACATGTTTAAACGTCACCTAATTGAATTCTGGTGATCTCTCACAGCTTTGTCCAACATCCTGAGATCATTCTCCAAGTCACTGCTCACCCCTACCCCTCACCTGCCCTCTGTGGTCTCTGAGTTCCTGATTCCCCTAGGAATGCAAAAATGGACGCCCCCAGGATCTACGTACCTTTTGACCTGGTGAAACTAAAGAGAAAGTTCCTAAGCCTAGTAATTCTGCTGAGAGATTATTTGGGGGTTCCTATAGCACTACAGCCACTGCTTCCCCGCTCCTGAATCCCCTGCTTCCTGAGCAAGCACTGCAGTGATCAGGGTCTGTTGAAAGAACAAGGTCTATGAAGGAGGTGCTGGAGCCAAATTCCTAATCTCTCAGAAAGATGGAGCAACTTAGCCAAAGTCCAGTTAGTGACTGAGTGAGGCCAGAGCCAAGGATTCCCAACTGCCAGTCCCCATGTTCTGGCCACCCAACTGCAATGCCATCAACAACAGCAAAGCCAGCAAAGCAAGAGAGGTGCTCACAGATCACAGCCCCAACCAAGCAGTCTAAACATTAGAATGTGCTACGTGCAGCCCTTTCTTTTTTTTTTTTTAACTTTAAGTTTCAGAATTCATGTGTAGAACGTGCAGGTCTGTTACATAGGTATACGTGTGTCATGGTGGTTTGCTGCACCTATCAACCCGTCACCTAATGCATTAGCTATTTGTCCTGATACTCTCCCTCCCCTCACCCACCACCAACCTGACAGGCCCCGGTGTGTATTGTTCCCCTCCCTAAGTCCATGCATTTATGTGCAGCCCTTTCTGTTGGTTGATAAACAGAATAGAAATAGGCATGGGTCCTGCCCTCAAGCTTACCTTCTAAAATAAATATGCATACTGTGTACTTGCATTCCCATATCAAGGAGAAGCAATAATAAGAAATAACTTTCAACCACAGTGGAAATCGTGGTGGAACCATAGGAAAGAATATATTGGTTTAGGACAACGGTTCTCAAACCCTGACTCCATATTAGAATCTCTGGGGCTTTGAGGGAAAGGCAGGGGGAGGGGAATGTTAAATAAAATACCAGTGTGAGCCTGACACGGTGGCTCACACCTATAATCCCTGCACTTTGGGGGGAGAATCAGTTGAGCTCAGCTCAAGACCAGCCTGGACAACATAGTGAGACCCTATTTCTACAAAAAGTAAAAATTAATTAATTTAATTTAATACCAGTGTGAACCTGTAGAGATGAGGTTCAGACACTGGTATGTTTTGAAACACTCCAGGTGATTCCAGTGCTTAGCCAGAGCTAAGATCCTCTGGCTTGAAGCAATGATTTCTGATATTTTAGTCCTTTCCCTGGCATTGTCACAATTTCTTGCTGTGTATGCTGCATTAGTCCATTCTTGCACTGCTATAAAGAAATACCTGAAACTGGGGCCAGGTGCAGTGGCTCATGCCTGTAATCTTAGCACTTTGGGAGGCCAAGGTGGGTGGATCACCTGAGGTCAGGAGTTCAAAACCAGCCTAGCCATCACAGCAAAATCCCATCTTTTCTAAAAATACAAAAATTAGCCGGGCACGGTGGCACGCACCTGTAATTCCAGCTACTCGGGCGGCTGAGACACCAGAATTGCTTGAACCCGGGAGGCAGAGGTTGCAGTGAGCTGAGATCACACCACTGCACTCCAGCCTGGGTGACAAAGTGAGACTCCGTCTAAAGAAAAAAAAAAAATACCTGGAACTGGGTAATTTATAAAGAAAAGAGGTTTAATTGGCTCACGATTCTGCAGGTTGTTACAGGAAACACAGAGGCTCTACTTCTGGGGAGGCCTCAGGAAACTTACAGCCATAGTGGAAAGTGAAGGAGAAGCAGACATGTCTTACATGGCCAGAGCAGGTGCAAGAGAGAGAGGGGAGGTGCAACAAACTGTTAAATGACCAGATCTCATGAAACCTCACTCGCCATCGCAAGAGCACCAAGGGGCAATTTACTGCCATCATCCAATAATCTCTCACCAGGCCCCACCTCCAACACTGGGGATTGCAATTCAACATGAGATTTGGGCAGGAACACAGATCCAAACCATATCATATGCCTACTAACTGTGCAGTTATAAACTTAGTACTTTTCCTTTAAATCAATTCACTATTTTTAACATATGTATTTAGACTTATCCTACACAATACTGTCTGCAAAATTATGGGGCTCAAGTTCTCATTATGTTTTTTTCTAAAACACATGAAAATATATAACTGTGACAGCTAAACTATCAAAACCCCATCTACCATCGTCTCACGCACCACTACTGGTCTTCTTCCCCACTTGGGGAAACACTGCCTGGGGACTCCTTTGATCTCAGAGAAATGTTCTCCAGTTCTGGGCTCTTTTCAGTAGTTTTGAGGACTTGCTGCTTTGTATTTGTTGACACAACTTGGTTATTTTAAAATGTTGTTTGCTGATTGGGTACTGTATATATTGCTCAGGTGATGGGTGCACTAAAAGCTCAGGAATCACCACTCAAGAAGTTATCCATGTAACCAAACACCACCTGTTCCCCAAAACCTACTGAAATAAAAATAATTTTAAAAATTAAGTTAAAAATGTTGTTTGCTGTGTAGGCCACATTCGTAGGAAAATTCCACCTATCTTAAGAGCCTGATACCCTGACCAGCTGCTCTAGGCCTTACAGTCTAGGCAGGATGTCCCTGGAAGAGACACCACTTCCTGAGAGTGTCTCCTTCCTAAGCTCCCCCGACTCACCTGCTCTCTCCCAAGCCTGGAAAAGCTGCATGAGCTCCCTGGTGGCCCTAGAGCGCAAGGACCGCTATGGTCTCTCTTCCGATAACCAGTTATCACAGACGAGGATGCACTGCTCACTGGATCTAAATGTGGTGGAGTCTGCGACCTCTTGGTCCTTCTTTCTCTGCCACCAGCTCACTCCCTTGCCCTCCATGCACCCCTGTGACCAGGCACTGTAGGAGGCATTAGGAGTATAAAGGAGACTCAGGCCAGGTCTCTGCCCATCTCACAGCCTAGAAGGAGACACACAAGAACACGCAATGGGCATGCAGTGAGAGAGGAGGCGTGGCAGGGGATGCTTAGGAACTCGCAAATGGAAGTCTGGTTTTGCACCCTCCTCCATGCTCCCCTCACCCCCACCTTCCTACCAGCTCTGAGCCCTTGCTCTCAGCCCCTTCCTCATCTCCAGCTGTGCCCCACCTCCTTTTTGTCCCTCCTCTCCCATGGTACTGAGCCCTGTCCCTGGAATTGCAGGCATTAAAGAGCTCCCTGCTCCTCCTCTCCATCTCCCAAATTCAACTGTGACTCATCCACCATCCACAGAACATCCCAGTGGCTGTCCGCTTAGTCAGCACTTAATAAAGCATTGTTCAGTAAAAAGAAACAGTTCCAACAAAATTAAAAATAATCTCAGCAGCACACTGAAATATTAAATCTTCCTTCCAGAACATAAATCCTACAAACACTGGAGTCTGCTCTTTGCACAAGTGGTGAATCACAATTATATAATTTATTTATCTGAAAACTACATTCCTCACTTTGCATTTCCTTTTTTGCCACACTGGATTCAATCCACCACTCCCTGCTTGCCCAAAATCTGTTTTATTGTTGTTTTCGGCAATGGCTTAATCGCAAGCTGCATGGGCAGTGCTCGGTGCAGGTGCCCTTGAGTTCTGTGTCACCTTTCCTTTGCTGCTCAGAATTCCCTTTGAGAGCTCCAAGTGTCAACAGGCATGATCATTATTTGAGTCACCTGATAAGATACAAGAAGAAATGTCACAGAGGCTGCCAAATGGGACACATTATTGCCACGTTCTGTGCCCTAAAGGAGGGGCCCAGGGCAATCCCAGCAGATGGTCTATGAGCTCTGACAGCCAGACGCTGTCACAAGGGCATCAGATATCTTGAGTGAGCCGAATCCTCAGCATGAACAAGAAAGTGACAGCCGCCCTCTGCCCAAAGTAAAAGAATGAGCTAGCACTCCTCAGGGCCCGAAGTGGGCCTGAACTTGTCCGGGGATAATGAAAGCTTTAGGCAGCTGCCCAAGATGTGGCCATAACCCCACTCAGAAAGCAGTAACGGGCGGGGGAAATGGCAACAGGCTGGATGTCCTTACTGAAGGGCTGGTGCACGTGCACATTCCCAAAGCCACTTCCAGTCCAGAGCAGATGGCAGAGAGGCCGGATGTTCAAAAATACAATGGCCTTTGTCCCCTTTTTAGTAACTGTCCTGTCCTACCCCCCAGTGCTGGGCCATCAGGGCCGGCTGGGGCTCCCCTCCACCAACTTTCCTCTGCACCTTGAAGAGGGCCGGAGTTGAGGGCCCCAGCACTCCAAGAGCGGAAGGTCAGAGGCCCGGTGAAGAGAAAGTCAGAGGAGGAAACACCAGGCTACAAAGGGCTTCAGGACAAACTCTAAATGTCCCCAAATGACATGCTCTCTGACCAGCCAAGTCCCAGGCCAGGCCCATTGCCTTTCTATGGGTTTCCCATGTGTCTGGTATCCCCCGTGTCACACACCCAAGCTGGGTCTCTCTTTCCTCTCCTATCCCCTTGGGTCTGCATCCCTGGCAGCCATTTTGGTTGCTGCAGCGTCCTGGGTCTTCTCAGTCCTCCATGGTCCCCCTGAGTATGCTGGGTGTGTTGGGTGAGCTCAGAATGTTAGCTAACCCTGGCCTCCTACCCTTCCTAAACGACAGCTGCCCTCCCTTGGTATGGATGTGGTCGTCTTTAAATGAGTAACGCTGCCAGGGTGACAAGCAGTTATCACTGGCTGTCATTGAAGCTTTTTCGCCTATTGCTCCGAGGCCTCAAGCCCCAGCTTTGCTGGAGTCCACCGGGACCCACCAGCCGGGACCAGGACTCATTCCCCGTGTCAGAAGGCCCCGCCCCTCTTCATTTTGCAGTGGAGGAACACGCACAGTTTGCAGCTATACAGAGATGACTGACACCATCTGTCTCCAGTGAGGAATCCAGCTTTCTAGACCCATACTGACATTTCCTTGCAGGGGCTGGAAAAAGTGCAGTGTTCCTTCCTGTGGGGTCTAGGAATCCCCGAGACCAAACAGGGGAACCTGACCACATCCAGGCTGGCAAGGAGAAGCAGGACTCTGGGAAGGAACCAGGGTTCTCACGTGCAAAGCCTCTTAACCAAACTTGTCTGAGTGGCCCCTGCCATCTGTGTTTAGAATCTTCTCTGCACTGGTCCCTTCTAGGTTTTGCGTGTGACCTTGACTTCGTTCCTTGGCAAAGTTCTTTTGAAATTCCACCCAGCCTTGGCCAATCTAAACGAAAAGGAATCTTGTCCTCATATACACCAGGGGAGAGGCTAAATGTAGTTAGAAGCCACATGGCACCAGAGACCCAGGGAGCCTAGGTGGACAGGAATAAAACGCTTACACCCGGACAATAATCCAGGGCATCTGAAGGGCTCTTCTCTTCCTTAGGAACACAACAAACAGCCTCACGGTGGCCTGTCCCTTCTCTCCTGACCAGTTTCAGGGCACCAGCTGTTGGCCTGAACCTGGGAGTGTATGATAACGGCACCTGACCGCAGGAACTTAAGCACAGCCTGAGAATGGCCCTGTGTGGCAGGCGCACCTGAATGTATGTTCCAAGCTAGGGAATCCAGGAGTCGCCAACCTGGAGATTCCTTCCTTGTCTACGAGAAACATCTGAGCCCCCGGGCTGTGGAACATGAGCCATAAAGGTAAAGGTCCAGGCCCAAGTCTGGGTTAACTGAAGATCCCCAGGTGGGGGTTGTTAGGGGGGAGGTGCTAAGTGGAAATGCTATAGAAACTGCTTTTTGCAAGCGGTTGTGGTTCCTCCTGCCCCCGCTCACCACCGCTGGACTCTCTCCCCTGTATGTAAGACCCAGTAAAACCCCATGTCTCGTTTGCTAGTCTGAGTCTCTTTTTCCACCTCTTGAGCCTGGTGCCTTCACCACTGGAGTTGATAGGGGTTCAGCACATCGGGGAGCAAAATTGGAAAAAGAGAAGAAAGCAGCAGCACAAGCTCCGGAGGAAATTACTAGGGAGAGGGATCCCCGGCCTCAGAAGCTCTGAGCTGCCCAGAGCTGCAGAACACGGAACCTGCCTGACTGGGCTGGTCTCCCCGGGAGGAACTAGATGCGCTTGAATGGGCGCTCTGAGCTCCGCGGATCCACCAGGTGGCAGTGCTGCTATTCCTCAGTCGGGACAGAGCCTGCAGCACGCGAGAGTAGCCACCAGAGGGCAACGGGGGACGATGCGCTCCTTCAGGCTGGGGGTTGCCTAGCAACTATGACGCAATGGGCTCCCGCTCCCCTCAAGTCTCCCGGGTTATTTCTGGCAAAACTGAGACTGTTGCACAAGGAGTGGCCTCAGGAATCCCAGAACTGCCTCTCTAAAACAGCAGAATCTAAAATGGTCCAGGGTCCCCAAATCCGGCACCACCCTGGCGTCTAGGGGATTGGGCTGCTATCTCTGCTCCCCGGAAGGCCAGAGATCAAGAAAAGAGAGCCATTTTCCATTCCCTCTGTGGCCCCACACCTCTGATTTCCCCAGTGGCTACACGAGAGCAACTTTCTCCCTCTCCCCTCCCCGGTTCTCCCTCTTGCTAAGCAGGAGCTGGATTCATGGGCATGTGACCTTGAGCAGACCTTGAGTGCCCCCACCCCCACTGCCCGCTCCTCGGTCACACTTGAGGGGGCCTGGGGGGTGATGATAAGGCCCAGCTCTGGCCTTCTGTAGTCTTGATTCTCTCTTTTTCTCCCAAGGACTCTGTCCTAGACTCAAACCTCTCCCTGGTTTTGATGACCCTGAAAATAGAATTCTTCCAATTCCAAATGGATAAGTATGACCTGAGTGAGAAACCAAAGATGGAACCAAGAAAGTGAGGCAGACACGAGACAAGGAGTGTGGTTATAATGAGCTCAAAGCCTGTGCCGGTCTGGTCCGTGAAAGGTGAGGCGAGGTCAATGCCCCGGGCAGAAGTCATGGGGGCCACTCTAGCCATGGCATCAGGAGTGGTTCCAGGCACATCTCTGGGTCCTGAGGAGCCCCCCGGCCCGGGGCTGGGCTCTACCTGAGGCCCAGGTGTCAATCTCTAAGGTCTTGGGATCTCTGAGGGACACGTCTTCCAGGGTCACACTGGCATGTGCAGCTCATTGTACTCATCCTGGCCATCCTCATCGAAGTTTGGTTCAGCATCTTCCGAGTCCAGCTGCAGAGGGAACAGAAGGTTGGGGCAGGCAGGGAAGCATGCTCATCCCCTCCCATTCTCCAGCTCCTCCAACCTGCAGTCCTCCCTGCTCCCCGACCTTTCCTGAGCCTCTCTGCAAGTATCATGACCTTGGGTGGCAGCACTGCCCTTGGCCAAAGCCTTCAGGTCACCTCCCAGACCAGATACCTGGCCCCTCCTGGTGATAATAATAATGATTATTACGAAGCTCTTTCCTGAGGCTACTTCTAGTTGCTGTGGTACCTTTGTACACCATGTCTGAGTATGGATAAACTGCAAAAAGATGTTTTTTCCTCTAGTTGACAAAAACAGGGCTCAGGGTGAACGCCAGTGCCACATCAACCCTGTAGCCTCTCAGCTGGGTATTTCTGGTCAGGCACCACCTGCACAGCTGTGTGCAGCAGCCCCGTGCCTACTCCCGTACGAAACCACCATCCTGAGGCCTTCACCTGGACTAGCACTTGACCCTCCCAACAGCCCTATAAGGTAGGATCTACGATTACCCCTATAATACAGGTGAAAATAAGATTTCGGAAGGTGAGATAACTTGCAACACAAGTTTCACAACTAACACAACTAGTGGGTGGCCAAACAGAGATTGGAACCCAGTGCCCATTCACCCTCATACTGTTTCCCCAGACCACCACCCCCTTACCGCCTGCAGCTCCCTGTCCTGGAAGAGCCGGGGCAGAAGGCAATGCCTCAGAGGCACCGTGAGCAGCAGCAGGAAGGGAAAGGCGAGTGAGGCCGCCGTGGACTTGACCACCCAGAGCAGTGCAATGCAGCCCAGCTGGATGCAGGTGAACAGGTGCATCCGCCACGTCTTCACCTGAGGGAGCAGCCAGTGGGCCTCGGTGCACAGCATCCCGGCCTGCTCCTACCCACATCGTGGGGAATTTGGCTCCCGGGCCCCACTTTCTCCTTCATATTCATCCCAGCCATCGACGCTCCCAGATCACTCTGGATCCCCTTCCTATCACCGCACTGCCCCACCCCCATGCTTCCTGGCCCTACCTTGGTCACATAGGGCTGCTCAGGATGGTGCTTTGCTGGCATGAGGATGAGCAACAGACGCTGGGACAGCTGGATACCAGACAGGGACGTGACCCCCATGTACAGGAAGATCCCAAAGAGCACAGCCAACGGGATCCGACGCAGCACAGCCCCCATGACGATGGACAAGCCTGGAGGAGGTGACACAGACCCGCCTGACTCTCAGACAGCCCCCGTGAGGATGCACAGGCCTGGAAGAGGTGACACGGATCTGCCTGACCCCTCAGACAGCCCCCAGGAGGATGGACAGGCCTGAAGGAGGTGACACAGACCCACCTGACCCCTCAGACAGTCACTAGAAAGAGGGACAGGCCTGGTGGGGAGGCAACATGGACCCACTGGACCAATCAGCTTGGCTTTATCACCATGAACAAGAAAAGCGGAGGGAGGACAGAGAGCCTTCCGGGAGGAAGCGGCTAGGGGAGTGTTGGGAAGCAGGTTTGGGAGTCAGATGGAGGGCAACACACAGCACATTGGGAGATTCAGAGTCAAGCCTGGGATAGAGAGGATGTAAGGCCATGGGGCCCAAGGAAGGGGGTGTGCAGGGTGGAGGCAGGCTCTCACCCACGAGGCTGGCGATGAGCACACCAGTGACCCGCTGCTCCCGCACCTCCTGGATCTGGGGCTTGTCACCAGGAGCGATGGCAGTACGCATCACTGTCAACGCATTGACATGGGTGACAGAGCGGACCGTGGCAGCCGTGAGCCAGGGCAACCCAAACAGCCCACAGAGCCCCCCAAGAGAGCCAATGAGGAGCAGGTCCAGGTGGAAACCAGAGCCCTTGAGCAGCCTCCGTGCCTTCTGGCTGACGATAAGCCTGCAGGGAGAAGGTGGGAAGGGGGTGTGGCTGGCCCGGCGGGGGCAGGGGACAGAGACAGGCACACACAGAGACGAGATGGTAGGGGGAGGACGTGCAGACAACAGTTCTCCCCGGGACTGCCAGCTACTTCTTTCAAGTTCCCAAATTGAAGTTCTCACATTGAAGCAAATGTGAGCCAAATTCTCATACTGTGAATATTTAAAACACCACAAAAGCCAGATGCCAGATCTTACCACGTTATTGTGGTTTAACCAAAATTAGATACATGTGAGCATCCCTGGGTGCAAGCTTAGACTGCTAGAGTGTTCTGAGCACTGTCAAGTGCCACCCTGCAAAGAGTGGTGGCAACAGATAGATGTCACGTCAAACCATCACGGGGAACCCATGCCCCTGCCCCGGATGCCACTGCTCTCTGCTCCTCCCCCACCTCCCTCCTCACCCCTGCCAGCTTCTCCACATACACTCTCTTCCTCAAGGTTTGCCACTAGCTCCCACTCTCCCGGCACCCTGATACTGATAATGATGTCCCCGCCATAACCCTGAAACCAAGCCAAGGAGCCAAGGAGCCTGGCCTCGTCCCTCCCACCTCCCCCTCCCATCTCTCTCACGCCGTGATCTGTGTCTCCATGAAGATCAGGATGAGGACGAGGAGGGCGGGGACAGCGGCTGCCACCATCATCCAGGGCGGGAAAGGACGGGCACTGCCCAGGGGTGGGATGAACCATGAGCGCTTATCGGGAGAGGTCACCGAGAGCCCTGTGGGCACAGTCAGCTTCTACATGGCAGGAAAACAGGGTTCAGGGCCACAGCCTCCCCATGCTGGGAAGCCCACCAGGCTGCGTCCCCAGTACCAGGACTTCAGGGAGTTGGGGTGTGAACAGGTTAGGGGGAAATTAGTTTTGCATCCTCCAAAACTCACTGTCCCTCCAAGGATCCAATAGAGGGCAGGGAAATGAAGTGCCTCCTCCCGGAGCCCCAGAGCTTCAGGGGACCTGTGTGGGGTACCTGTCACTCTGCTCCCAGCCCCACACCTGCTTCTCCTGGATTCTTCACTCAGGCTCCCTGGGGAAGGCCCTCAGCCAGAAGCCCCAGCCCCACCCCACAGGGCGGCCACTCCACTGGGAAAGCTGAGTTCAGGCCTGATCCCAACCCCAGGGCCCATGGAGGTGTGTCGTTGGCTCCCTTTCCTGGCCTTGGGGTGAGAGCAGCTGCCACAGGCTGGGGCTCCCTCACCTGCGTGTAGGTGTCTGTGATGGAGTAATCCACCAGGACCATCACCAGGATGGAGATGGGGATGCCAAAGTCCCCGATGATGCGGCGAGCCTTGAGAGGGGCCAGTCGGGGAAGGGAGCAAAAGGTGGAGGCAAGGTAAGCAGACTAACATGAGGCTTGCCATCTCTGGCTCTGCCTGGGTCCAAGCTGGAGCCAGAAGACCTCCCCACCTGCCTCTCAACCCCATAGGTGCCAGCGCAGCCTGGGAGGCTATTGTCTTGATTAGACTTCTCTGAGCAAAGGGCAAGACGACACCCAGGGAAGAGGCTTCCCAAGGGGTGAGGGGCTGCCTGGGCTGGGTTTTGGTCCACAGGCTGATCGGGGAAGGGGTGCAGCCTCTCTGGGGAGCTGAGCCTGGCAGTAAAAGCAGGGATTGTGGGACTCTTAGGGACTCCACATCCAGCAGCAACGCACCTTGCCCCCCAGGAAGCGGCTGTTCCTGAACTTGCGAAGGAAGAAGGCGATGAAGAAGGTCCCGAGCATGAGGATGAGTGACAGCAGTGCCGTATTGGGCTGGTTCCTCGGGCTGGGTGGGCCCTCGGTGGGGGGCAGGGCACTGCCATTCGGCTCCAGACCAGCATCCAGGGACCCCTCCAGGGCCCCCTCAGGGGGGTAGAATGGCAGCAGTGGGTGCTCTGTGAACACCTGTGTGTGGATAACAAGGACACCTTGTCACTCACCTGGCAGGTGACCTGATTTCATCGTCATCAGCATACCTGTGAGGGAGAGGGTGGCCCCTCAATACCTGGTCAGACAACAGTAATGCACGGACATCCAGCTGCACCACACACACACACACACACACAACACACATAACATACACATACAATGCACACGACACATAACACAACACACACATAACACACACAAAAAGCACAACATACCACATCCACACCACACACACAACATACACACACACAACATGCACACACAGGCACACACACAACACACACACAACATACCATACACCACACAAACATAACACACAACACATCATACTCACACCACACACACACACACACACACTCACACACACACACACACACACCCCTCTACAAAAGATGACCTAAGGATAACCAGCCTTAGCACTGACAGCTCCCTCCCCATCACATACCTGTGCAGGTGAGTCCTTATTACATATTACTAAGCCTCCAACCAGGTGCCTGGAGTCGTGACCTGGCACCCACCCTCTGGGTCTGACTCCCTCCCCTTCAGTTCAGACCTAGCCTAGGATGTCCCCACAACCCCTCACTTCCAACACAGTCCCTCTCCTTGTCCCCCAGTTTTTCGTACCTCCCCCTCCCATGCTGTCCTCCCCAGGGCAACGTCCACCCCCATCTCTGCCACCCCTAAGACCTCTCTGGACCTCCACCTTGTAGAGCTTGTAGAAGGTCTCATAGATGAAAATGAGTGAGATGAGGAAGGCAAAGATCTCCTGCGTGAAAGGCGAGATGTAGCGGACCAGGAAGCTGCCTTCGGCGGCCACTAGGGCAAGGACGAAGACCACCAGCCAGAGGCCGACCCACACCCGGCCAGTGAGGTACTCCAGGTCCTGGGCTCGGCAGAACTAGTGGGGGTGGAAGCGGTCATTACCCACAGGTGGCCTGCCCTGGGTGTCCATGCCCGCTGGAATAGGCAGTGGATGAACTCGGAGGAAGAGGGAGAATGCAGGGACCCATCCCCTCGGTAAGGAAGAGTGTGGGGCAGGACGGATGGAGCAGGGCAAGGCTTCACCTCACCTTGAAGAAGGCTTCCTCAAACACGAGCAGCGGCCCAGAGAAGCCAACCACGAGCAGGGGCTGAGCCCCCAGCAGAGAGAAGAGGACGCCGAGCACAGCGGTGGACACGATCAGCTCAGACACGCCCATCAGCCCCTCGGTCTTCTCTCCTGCGGCAGCACGGGCAGGATGGCCCTAGCCTGGCTCTGTCTATCTGTCCCCTTCCTCATCTAGCTTGTCCTAAACTGGGGCCCCCAACAAAAGCAGAGCAGCCCCTTAGAATGACAGGCAGGGCCCCTTCCATACCCCATTGCTCCCAGACCCTCCCCACTAGCCCCCAAAGGTGATCACTGGATCCCGCATCCCTTACACCTCTCCCACACCCTCTCACTTCATAGCCCCCCATAGGTGATCTCTGGGATTCCCTGATCCAGCATCTCTATAAGGTGCTCACACCTTTGCTAGCGCATCTAACCATTGGCCCCTAATGCAATCACACCCAGACCCAGAATCCTGCAAGTGAGACTACGACCAAAAGTGACTAGAGGAGCCCCTCAATTCCCCAAGCCCCAGTCCCTTACCCAGCAGCCCCCCGAAGGTGATAGCAGGGCTGAGGGCTGCGAAGTAGATGAAGAGCACAGCGGCCACACACTGGGAGTGCAGCGCATCTCGCAGGTCACTGGGGTAGTGCGGGTACCGGCGCCTCACATCCCGCACAAGCCCCCCAAATACCGAGCCCGTCCGCAGCAAGGGGTCATCTTCAGGGGTCGTCTCGGAGCCCCCCAACTCCAAAGACAGTTCTAGGGGGACAAGGGGCTGCTGGGGCACAGACCACTCCCTCTGGCTTGGAGCCCCGGGCTGTTGGGATCAGGGATGCAAAGGACTCCAGGAGTCAGGACGGGGCTGGAGTCACAGCCTTAGGGCCCTGGGATGGGGGAGTGTGTATTGGGGGCACTCAGGACCCCGCAAGGGTCTGACCTTTCCCAGGGGCCGTGTAGCCACCCCGTGTGGTCATCTCAACTTTGGTCTGTTCACGCTCCCGCCGCTTCCTGAGCAGCTCTCGCTGGAAGGCAGCCACGGAGCGTAGCAGGTCACGGCCCTCCACCTCGGACGGGGGGATCACAATGCTGCCATCCAGGAACTCGCTGATGGCGCTCAGGAGGTCTTGCCGGTCGTCTGCCTGGTAGGCAGCCTCATGAAACAGCTGGGGGCAATGAGAGGGCCAGGACCCTCAGGGACGGCCAAGGGAGCCTCTAGGAGGGAGTCTTGAGGCAGGTGTTGGGTCACTGAGCTACAGGCAGGGTGGACATTCCGCCATAGATACTGGGCCAGTCCAACAGTGTTGGCTGTTGGAACACTGACACCCATCCCAGCAGGCCAGCAAGCCACTGCCCCAAAGCCCCAGGTGCCCTCCATTCCCCCAGGAGATGCCAGACTTCCACATGCAGCAACTAAAGGGACAACGTCTGGCAGAGGAGAGGCTTCCAGAGCCATTCCAACTGGATCAGCCACACCTTACAGGCTGATAAATATTGTGAACGTTGCCCCTGGCTAAAGGACTCGCCTATCTAATCCCGAGAGAAGCCACAGCAAAGACCAGCGCATCCAGCCCTCCTCATCAAGTCTCACGTCACATCCAAAGCTCTGGGGTCTGGGCTTTTCCCCTTATGTCGCCAGCCCCACCCACAGCCACAGCTCAGGGCTCTCTCTTCTCCCCTGGGCCAACAGCTCCCCCTACCACCCTCCAGGGCATGGCCTCCACCCAGGGGCCTCTAGCACCCTTGCCTCTATGGGCACCACTGTAGACAATGAGAGGGACAGGGGTAAGCAGGGCCCAGGAGAAGAGGCCTTGAGAGCCAGCATGCGCCCAACCTTGTCAGACATAAGGGTGGCAATGGAGCGCCCAAGCTCGTGATAGTCAGTGCTGGTGTGGCTGGGCCCCAGCATCACGAAGAGGAAGCGGACCGGGACAGGGACCTCAAGCACAGACTCCAGGAGTACAGCCTCATTCAGCCGCACAAAGGCTGCTGCAGGCTGCTCCAAGAAAGGCACACAACCTAGGGGAAGAGGAAAGCATAGGGCGCTGGGCAAAGGGGGGCAGTCAAGGCAGGCCCTGGGGCAGCTATCTAGGGCTATCATGGACAGTTGAGCAGGTTGTAAACTGCACAAAGAAACCCCAGTCTAAAGGGGCACTATTCACTTGTGTGTCTATACATTGATTACAATTCACCAACAGATGGAAACTCAGGGTATTAAAGAAGGGTTGCTTTTTTTTCTAATTCCAAGTCCAAGATAGCAGAAAACTGGACAGGAAGCAGGCAGGGGACTACAAAAGAAAGGGCTGGGCTAAGACAGGTTGTGAGGAAGAGCAGGGGCCAGGCGGGAGCCTGGAAGGAGATGGAAGAGGCGGCCTCCAGGCCAGAGCTCAGACAAGCAGGCCCCCAGGAGAGGCACACACACGCTGAAGACCCTGCCTGCAGCGCCCGGCCCTCCTCACCCACAAGCACAACGGTGGCCTCAGCATCTTCAGGGATCTTCTCCAGCAGCTTCAGGCTTTTCCCCCGGTGACCGTCTCCCCCAGGCATGTGGAGGGGCTTCTGAGGACGCAGAACTGGAATAGGGCTGGGACCCAGACCGGAGGCCGTGGCAGGCCCTCCCAGCCCTGGCTCCAGCCCTGGCTCTGAGACCTGCTTCCCTCTCCCAGAGTGGGCAGGTACTGCCCTGTGGCCCCACTGGGACTGGGGAGCCACCAGCTGGGATGTGAACCCTGCCTCGACGCCCCCCACTACCATCTCAGCCTTATCTCATTTAAACAGCTCCTGTGGGTCTGCCACATCATCACACTCAAAGCTCCTGCGTCTCAGGGCAGGGACCCCTCATGCGGGTCTCCACTAGGTCCCCCAATGCCCAGCATGATGCCAGTAACCCAACCTTCCCAACCTGCTCAGTGAAGTCATTGATGACCTCAACTGAAACTGGACACCCTCTCAGTCCCCTGGCCCAAGCGAGAGCAAGGGCACTGACCTCCTTGGCGTCAGGGTCATGTGGCCAGAGTGGGGCTGGCTCCCCCAGGTCATCAGCCATGGTAGGCACCGCCCCATCAGGGCCATGGCTGGGGGTTGGGTGATGATTCCCCAGAACCGAGTTCATGCTGGAGCTCGATGGGTTTCGGGGAAAGAAGCCACTGTCCTTGTCATCGTTGGGATGGCTGGAAGGGGCAGGGTGAGGCAGGTGAGGAGGAGAGGCTCATGGTAGACTGAGGTCATGAGGTGAGTAGTGGAGGGTCAGGGCCTCCATCCCTCTGCCTCAGTGTAAAAAGAAACTTTCTAATGATTGAAAGTGTCAAAAGATAGAAATGAGCTCTCTGTCACTTGTGGTATTCAAGCAGAGGCGGGGAGCCACTCAGAAGAGGCTGTGCTACTGGAAGGGCAGCTGAGCTGGGCAGGCCCCTCCCAGGGACCCAACCCCAGCACCTGTGTTTCAGTAGCAGGGTACGTAGGACGCTGGCCCTGTCCTCCGGCCGGATCTGGTCAGACACAATCATGGTCTCCACCACGAGGTGTGCAATGCCTGGCAGGGTGGTTTGCTCCAGGTCCAGGAGGGCAGCTCCTAGGGGGAGAGTCAGGCACAGAGAGGGCACACAGTCCCATCAGACAGGAGAAATCTCCTCCCACTCTGCCTTGCCCCCCAAAAGCATGGGAATGTGCTGGAAGGGCAAAGCGCCCAATGTACCCAGGCGGATACACGGCTCCATATTACCACAGGTCAGCCACAGAGGGGCTGTGCAAATGAAGCATGGGAACGAGGGCACGGCCCCTCCCCACCAAGGAAGGGGAAACCACTTGTTGACTGACTGCTTGCACCAGATACAGCCCTGCCCCCTGGGGCTCACGGGCTGCCCAAGCAAATGGACCCCATAGTCCCAGGTGGCAGCTGGATCTTGCCTGTGCCCAGGACTCCAGGGAGTATCCCTGGGAGCTGAGCAGCCTGGCACAGACTGAAGAGGGCATGCAGCCTCGGGTCAGGCCTGGGGGTCCCTACCATGGGCGATGGTCCTCCTGAGCTCCAGAAGGCTACGGAAGGAGAGCGAGGCAACGTGGGGCTTCCCCCAGCGCTCTGTCTCCTCCTCCACATCCTCCTCAAACTTGATCCAGCGGGCCGTCTCCCGCCAGTGGGGCTCCTGGCTGCGGTCCAGCATCAGCTCGTTCAGCTCCACGAACACCTGGGGGACGTGCCAAAGGTGAGGGCCCGGGGACCAACAGGTGTGGGGAACACGGCGACAGGGCAAGGCAGGAGAGCAAGGAGAGGAAGGCTCCAGGGCCGAGGGGCATGAGGAAGCCACAGGCCCACCCACTCAGCATTCTGACCTCATGAGGCCTCCGGTCCAGCTTTTTCTTCTTCTTCTTCCTGCGAAGGATGGGGGCCAGGCCACTGGGACTGCCCCTCCCGCCCTGTGTCCGGGATGGCTTTTTCACTAAGTGTCGCCGCACACCAGGGTTGTCCTCCAGCCGGTGACCTGCAGAGAAGATGGGCTTAGGGGTCCCACAGGTCCAGCTGGGGGACACGGGGTCACGGCCCAGCTCCTTCTGTCCAACCCATCTACTTGGTGAGCTCTAGAGTCACCTACAGCCCATGCCGAAGGGAACCACATAATCCCATGTGGCCACTTCACTGATAAGAAGACCGAAGCTCAGAAACAGGGAAGGACCTCCCCATGGTCACCTGGGACCACCGGCCAAGGTGCAATCCAAAGGTAGACCCAGCTCAGTCCACAGCCCCAGCCAGACCCTCCAGCCCCTGCCATGGCCACTGCCCCTCCCTGTCTGGGTCCTATGACTGGCACTGAGTCAGAGTCCCGAGGCACTGAGCCCCCAACACTCCCATGCACCCTCTCTCAACACCCATGTCCCCTCCCTGAAGATACACAGCCCAGCAGACTCAGGCAGGGCTCCGCTCCCTTCCTCCTGCCCCACCCAGGCCGGCAGCAGTCAGCGAAAGGCCAGCAGCCCCGTTACTCACAAGTTGGTGGCCGTGCCATGGGACCCAGCTGGACCCTGACGGACTCCCACAGGCCACCATCCTCAAAGTCCAGCACAAACATCTCTAAGTCTTCTGAGGCCAGTGAGTCTCGAGGACTGGGGGCTGGATCCCTCCCAAAGCCCCGGCTATTGGCGTACCCAAACCCAGGGCTCAGTGCCCCATTGGGCTCAGGGTCCTCCTCCAGTGGGCTTGTCATTCTCCTGCTGGCCGAAACCTCAGGCCCCGCTCCCTGCCAGACCCCTTGGCTCTCCTACAAGGTGGCAGCCTGGACGGGGTGGCTTCCGTCCAACCAGAGCTGAAGGTGGCACAGCCTCCCGACCCCAACTCCCCACGTCCACAAGCCTACTCCTCGAGGTATCCAACCCCCACCCTGGGTCTGTAAACACGCCCTCCCCCCGCCCCATCCCGCTGCTGCTGCCATCGGATTGTTCCTGTCCCTGTCCTCAGGCCCTGGCAACTTTCCATGACGTATTGAGCTTAAAGCCCTACCCTTCCCCCCACCCCGCCCACACACTGTGGCTCCGAGGAGGAGGAGGGATCAGTGATGCCCCTGGCCTGGGCACAGAGCCCCATGGGTGATGACAGGTGGCACAGAAACCAGGGCACTGATAAGATGGAAGGAATGTGCCGAGATCACAGCCAGGCCCAGCCAAGGGTAGTGGGATGGGAGTGAGGGGTCCTGCCACAGGGAGAGGCAGGGGTCCAGAGCAATGACTCAGACTCAGGGCCTGGGTTTGGAGGGGACCAAAGAGCTAGGAGACAAAGAGTTCACCCTGAGAAGAGGGGCCTTGGGGAGGGATACAATGATGTGAAAAAGAGAGCTGCCTTTCTCTAGGGGTGACTCAGAGGACAGAATCAGGACTGAGGCGTGAAGTGTCAGGAAAGGAAATCTCAGCTCTGGCCATCAGAGAGGGTGGCTGGGTGAGGTAGTGAGCTCCCCATCACTGGCCACATCCCAGCAGACAGGGATTCAGAGAGGACTCAGCCCTGAGTGGAGGACAGCTCAGAGCCTCTCCAAGGTCACTTGGAGGCCGGAAGTCCGTCGCAGTGAACCATGGGGGCTGCCACAAGGTCTCACTCACTCTTCATGTCATCCAGGTCTGCAGAACCCAGCATCTGGGCCTCCGCCTCATCTGTGGGCACCTGCTGCTCTGGACCACCTGGGTTGCCCAGGGCACTGCCTGGGCACAGTCGCTCCCGCAGATCATAACTGGCCGATGGGCTCCAGGGCCGGCTTTTCTCCCCAGCGAGTCGGGAGGCCCGGGCCCGGGGGCTGGGGGAGCTGGGGAGGCAACACAGCAGCCTTGGACTTGACAGGGCCAGGTCGGTGGTTCCGTCACCGTCCCTCAGCTCAGAGCAGGGCCTGGAGTAGACCCTGAGCATGAGACCCAGGCCCCTCCTGGGCAGAAAGGACGCTAACCCGGGCCCCCCTTCCCATCCCATGGCTCCCCCTTTCCTCCACCTTTCTCCTCATCCTCTCTACTCTGTCACTCTCTCCCGGGGAACTCCTAACCTCTTCACTCTGCTCATCTCTTATTTTCTCTCCCCTTGTTCTCTCATCCTTGTAAATCACGAGGACAGAGAAGGATCCCCAACCCCCTCCCTACCCTGCTTCTCTTCTCTCAGGGTCAGAGCTGGGGACACTCCCCAGGGTCAGGAAGGAGGTGACTGCCAGGAGCTCGGGACCCTGCGGCTCTGGGCTGGGCCCTGCTGAGTAGAGGCTGCAGCCAGTACCTGCTGGAGTGCTGGGGGCTCTTGTCAGTGCGTGGGCCCACCGAGGGCAGGGGCTTGGCGACAGCAGCCCTCCCAGGGAGGCCTGGACTATCATCCTCATCACTTCCAATGGAGAACTGCAGACACAGAATGTGCCCTGGGGCCCTGCCCCAACCTACCATGCAGCCCCCAACCCTACCCAGCCTCACACAAGCCCCAACATGTGCTCCTCCCCTCCTCTCTGCACCCCTCCCTGACCCCTGACCTGCCACCCCTCCAAAGGGAAGCCCCTACCTTTGCCTTCTGTGGGGTCCCTGAGGGTGGGGGCTCCACAGGTTCTGCCTCAGATTCTCCTTCCTCTTCCTCCTCTTCCTCCTCTTCCTCATCCACTCCAGCTCCCCCCTCCTCCTGGATGGGAGGGGTCCCCTCGGAGGGGGGAGCAGAGGTTTTCTCCTTCTTCCTCTTTCTCCTGGTATGCCGGGCAGAGGTGGGGGGCAGCCGCCGCAGCTTGTGGGGTGGAGGCAGGCGCGCTGAGAGCGGGTGGTGGGTGTGGTGGGATGTGTGTCGGTGAACTGGAGGTGCAGGAGATCCGGTTGAGGCCCCCACAGCAGAAACGGGGGCCCTCCCCACCCGAGGGCACACACCTTCCAGCTCAAGGCTGCAAACAAGGGCACCCTAGTCCTTCCTCCAGGGCCATGACCCCCCAACACCTGTGTCCATGTGCCTGTCATTGATGAGGCCTGGTGGAGTGGGAGGAGAGGGCGGAGGGACAGGGAAGGTCATGAAGGGGGCTGGGAGGGGAGACGTGATATAGCAAGGAGGGGAAAGGCGGAATTGGAGGAGCTGAGGTGGGACAAGGAGGGAGTGAGGAGGGGAAGGTCACCGTGGAAGGGCCCAGGCCCAACTCCCTAGATCTCCCCTGGTCTGGGGCCCACCTCCCCTGGCAGGCGGACAGGCGATGGGTGGGGGAGGCGGGATGACTGAACACGGCATGTGGCCCAGCACAGACTCCAGCACAGTGTCCGGCACAGGATGGCACTGGGTGACCAAGCCCGGAGGTGAGCGCAGTGATGGTGGCGATGAAGGTGATGGTGGCGAGGGCAGCCGCACTAGGGGTCCCCAGGCTACCCACACTCAAAGTCCCGCTCGCTGTAGCTGCGGCTGGGCTTCTCAGGGTCCCAGGCCGGGGGCTTGCTGATGAGGTCCCCAAACCTGCTCACAGCCAAGGTCTTCCCCAAGTCATCGTCCTCCTCCTCCACATCTGGACTTAGAGGGGGCTCCTCCAAGGGCACCCGGACCTGCAGGCCCAGACAGCCTCTGCTAAGGACCCCTGACCCATGAAGGCCCCACACCCACCCCAACTCCAAGCCCTAGTTGGGGGGCCTCAGCAGGCTCTCGCACCATCGGGCCCCCTCCCCTTGCTCCCAGACCTGTGTCAGCTTCCCAGAAACCACCCTCTCTGGGCTCTCAGAGCTTATAAAGAGAGAGGGCTACCGATCTGGAAAATCCCAAAACCCCCCTCCTTCTCCATAACCCCCAGCCCAGCTCATCCCTGGATCTGGGGGTGGGGTGGGTCCTGGGGTCTGCCAGAGGACGCCTCAGCCCACCCTAAGGCCCCTCCCCTCTCCTCCGCCCCCATCTCTCCCCCGCCCCCGCGCACGCCGGTCACCTGGGGTAGGGGGGAGGCGCCCCCGGGCGGCGGGATCACTCCGTTGGCCATGGCCGGGTAGGCGGCTGAGGATGCTCTCGCTCACTAAGGGACCCGAGACCCGGGTGAGAAAGAGGGGCCACTGAAGAGGCCTAGCGGGGAGCCCTGGGGGAGGAGGGCGGGGTCAGGTTCCTTGCGCTGGCGCCCCCCACCCGGGACCCGGATCCACGCTCCCGGCCCAAGCGCCCCTCCGAGGCCCAGCCACGCCCGGGACAGCCCGGGTCCCCCGCCCTGCCCGGCGCGCCCCGCCCCGCGGTACCTCGGGGCTCCGGAGCCTGCGAGGCCCAGGCGGGCCGCCGCGCCCCATGTCCCCCGCGCTCGCTCCGGAGCGCAGCCGCGACTCCCGTCCGGCCTCTCGCAACGCAGAGCCGGGCTGGCCGGGCGGACGCAGGCGCCGGAGCCCGCAGCCCGCGGCTCCACCTCCTCGCGCTCCGCTCAGCACCTCCGCCGCCGCCGCCGCCGCCGCCGCCGCCGGGCCGCACAATGGGAGCGGGCGGGCCGTGACTCACCCCGCCCCGGCCGGCGCGGCCCCCACGCGCGGGCCCCGCAGCACCCCACCTGCCCGCGCGCCCCTTCTCCAGGCGCCCCACGCATGGCTGGGGGCGGGGGCGCGGCCCGAAATTCCCACAATCCCCCAGATTCGCTCCCCCACCCTGCTTTTAACCTCCCCTCCCCTCCTGAGCCCAGGAGGCCACCCCCCTCCGCAGACACAGGCCCCTCCAGTCTTGGGAAAGGAGCTCACAGACCCCTGGAAGAACCCACCACCTCCCCTTTCAGTTCCACTACAGCCTTGCCCCTCAAAGTCCTGGCTTCTGTCGCCCGGCACCACCCAACGTTTGACCTTGACACAGTACCTCCCCTCCTCCGGCCTCAGCTTCCCCAACTGTAGCAAGAGGGGCCCGCAACAGGGGTGTTCCAAAGTTCTCTCCACCTCTAAGATTTTATGGCTTCGTTTCCACATTTCCTCTCCTTTCTCCCCTCATCCCTGAGGTCACATCTCATTTTCCAAGGGCAAAAGGTCTTTCGAAGGAGCTTCTGGACCCCAGTCGGCCCCTATCCTGAGATCAATGAAACTGGACTTCTACACAGTGCCATGCCCGTACAGCCCTGTGACCTTGGTACTTTACCCTGTCTGACCCCTGGCCTCATCTAGACCTCAGCTCAACCCAAGGAAAGATTTTCTGTGTGCATAGCCTTCCAAGGGGAAGGGAGCTAGGATCTGTTGGACGCCCACATTGTCTTGTGTGTGCTCACAGCCCTGTGCTAGCTAGGTAGGCCCTCTCCAGCCTGGCTGCCTTGTCTCGGGCATAATAATAAGAGGAGCTGTTATGATTCCCATTTGGTCGGCAGAGGACAGTGGAGACTCAGGGAGGCTCGTTACCTGCCATGCTCACAGCTGGAAAGCAGGCTGCCGACAGGTTTGGGCATCATTATCCACGTATTGAAGGTGACTCTCCAAACCACAAACAAGTTTTAACTGAAAGAGATGTGCTGTCCTCCTAAGTCTCACAGGGTGAGTCCCAAGGTGGGAATTCCTAGGGTGGGAATCAGCTGTGCCCAGGCAGAGCATGTGAAGTGTGCCCCAAAACCCAGAATGGGAGACCCAGCTGTTGGGGGTTGAATTGTATCCCCCAAAATTTATACGTTGAAGTCCTAACCCCTGGTACATCAGAGTGTGCCCTTATTTGGCAATAACATTCTTGCAGATGTTAAGATAAGGGTGAACTCCTCATGCATTATGACTGGTGTTCCTATGAAAAGGGGAAATTGGCCAGGGGCAGTGGCTCACACCTGTAATCCCAGTACTTTGGGAGACTGAGACAGGTGGATCACCTGAGGTCAGGAGTTCGAGACCAGCCTGGCCAACATGGTGAAACCCCATCTCTACTAAAAATTAGCTGGTGTGGTGGTGCACGCCTGTAGTCCCAGCTACTTGAGAGGCTGAGGCAGGAGAATTGCTTGAACCCAGGAGGCGGAGGTTGCAGTGAGCAGGGATCACGCCAGTGCACTCCAGCCTGGGTGTCAGAGCAAGATTACATCTAAAAAATATATATATATTATATATATTGTATATTGTATATTATATAATATATATTATATATTATATATATATTATATATATACACACACACACATATGTGTATATATGTAAGTAAAAAGGGGAAATTTGGACACAGAGACGTGCATTCGGGGAGAACGCCTTGTGAAGACTGGAGTTATGCTGCCATAAGCCAAGGAACTACCAAAGCTGGGAGAGAGGCCTGAAACAGATCCTTCCCTACTCCCTTCAGAGGGAGCCTAGACCTGCAGACACCTGTGTCTGGCTTCTAGCCTCCAGATCCGTGAGACAGAAGATTTCCATTGTTTAAGCCACTTGGTTTATGATTCTGTGTTACAGTAGGCCTAGCAAACTAGAGCTATCCCAAGTCTTTATTCCTCTGAGCCAGGCAATGTGGTTCCAAGTCCCTACCTTGAATTTTGTTTTGGTAGGGCCTTCACGTCCTTAGAGATACTCAAGAGCCTTGGAATCTTTCCTAGGGCTCTGGTCTTCAATCCACCTCGACACTGTGTTCCCAACCCTGCTCCTCTAGCCTGTAAAGTCAGACAGCAGTTACTTTAATACTGAGACAGCCTGAGAAGGGTCTTGCCACCAGGGAGCCCTGGTGTACATCCATGTACATCCTGCACGCCAAGATGCCATAAGGGCATCACAGGACTCACCCCTCTGAGGCTCCACCCACCCCAGGGAGTATGCTGAGCACAGGTCCTCATCTTTTGGGAGCCCCAGACCCCCATCCTTTCAGTTGGAGACTCCCGTACCCCACCCAGAGTCTGCAGCTTCATTCTCTACCCTTACAGACCTTCCTCTCTCCTCCACCCCTCTGAGATGATGGAGCAAAATCTCCCCTTGAAGAGCCTTTAGAAACCCATGTTTATCTCTTTCTTTCTAGGCTGGGGGCAGTAAGATGATGCTGACACCCACCAAGTTGTTTCGTACCAACTCATCCTATTAGACAGAAACGCATGTTTTTGTTAGGCCTGCTCTCCTCTCTTGACATCCTGCCTGCAGCACACCTGTAATCGTCAGTCCCCTACGGCGTGTTCCCGATGGGGTCTTCATTTCTGTGACAAAAGAGCACTCCTTTCTTGCACAAAGGATGGCCGCTCTGGGTATGTGTCAGCTTCTAGCTTAGAGTCTGTAGACACTGAAATGGTGACAGGAAAGGTGACAGCAAAGGCTGAAGCCAGCAACAGGCCAGCTCCAAGCAGTAGCCAACTGTCACACCCTTCCCCACGGTCCAGTCTCACAGGAACGTCCCCACCCTGCATGCTGGCACCCCAGTACACTTGTCTGCACATGCAGCAGCACTACAGCCTGTCCCTTAAGTCCGAGGGAGGAGGAGCCATCCTGCCACACCACCCAGATGTGGAGGCAAAGCACATCATTCTCTGGGCTCCCCATGAATGGGCCAGAAGCACTCGGGTGGATTCCTCTCATGCTGTTACCTGAAATCACTCTGCGGGTCCAGCACGCTGGGAACTAGACCAGTATGGCAGATACTTGTCATCTGTGGCCGCCCAAATCTTTGAAAACCCACTTTTACATTTTGATCATTTCTCCTAAGTCCTCTCTTAACCAGGTAGAAGCCAGAAAACCCTTGCCACCAGGGCAGAGATACTGACCTCGGTTCCACCAGTCAGACTCACCTGTGCAAGACCTGAATTTAGAAGTGAGCAACGTGCACAGGAGACTCAGACTTCTGCAGGCATGGAAGGCGGAGAAGCTCTCGTGTTATGGCTGGTCATTAGTCATTGCTCTCTATTCCTCCCCAGAATACTACCTAATCATCATTATTTTTTAATAAATTCCTTTCCAGCTTAAAGTGGCTATTGTTTGCAACTAGGCATCCTGACTGCTAGAATCAGGGGAATGGGCTCTAAGTCCAGGTCATGGGATGAGCAGGCACCAGACATTAGTGGTGCCAACATCAAGGAGCTGGCAGAGAGGATGTGAGGGAATGGCCCTCCTGTTAACAGGCCTGGGTAGCCCCTGCCTCTCTTATGATTACTGTGTCTTTCCCTATCGTCTCCATCCTGTACTCTTAAGGATAACAACAATGATAACTTCATTATTTTAAATGCAGGTAGTGCTTCCTGGCTTACAAGCCACTTTAATATTCATATTTTCATTGGTTCCTCACAACAACCCTCTGTGGTAGAACATCTCAATCCCATTTGACAAGTGAGAAAAATGAGGCTTGGGAAGTTTAATTTGGCTTGCCCAAGGTCTAAGGCTCATAGGCAACATGGCCAAGAAGCAGATGCACGGGCTTCAGGCTTTACATCTAATGTTTATCCCCATATACCACAGTACCTCCCCGCATCATGTCTTTTTTTTTTTTTTTTTTTTTGAGACATTGTCTCACTCTCTCACCCAGGCTGGAGTGCAATGGCGCGATCTCAGCTCACTGCAACTTCTGCCTCCCGGGCTCAAGTGATTCTCCTGCCTCAGCCTCCCGAGTATCTGGGACTACAGACTGGCACCACACCTGGCTCATTTTTGCAATTTTAGTAGAGATGGGGTTTCTCCATGTTGGCCAGGCTGGTCTCGAGTTCCTGACCTCAAGTGATCTACCTATCTCAACCTCCCAGAGTGCTGCCATTACAGGCGTGAGCCACCACGCCCAGCCTCCCCACCATGTCTTGATGCCTCACACAACTGTTAGACTTTCCATGCCATGGGCACAAACTGAAATAGACTACTAACTTCCCAGATCGACTTTTCAAGGAGACTGCATCTTTGCCACTAGCGTCTGTACAGGGGAGTAAACGTGAGACCGCTAGAGCCAAGCAGCCTGAGTTCATGGCACAGTTCTGCCACTTGACAATTGTGTGACTTTGATCAAGTTGTTTGCCCTCTCTGGGACTCAGATTGCCTATCTGTAAAACCACAATAATAACAGGGTTGTTGAGAGGATGAAATGAGTTCCTTTGTATAAAAGACTGACTGGCCTATAGTAAGTGCTCAACACTGTTAGCTAGTTTCAATACTACTACAAATCTAAGAGACAAAAGTACGAAAAAGTCCTCAAATAACTTGCAGTGTGAAAAATGGTGAAATGTACACATGTAAAATAAGCAAAAGCTTGCCCTTACCAGAGCAATAATTCTAAGAGCCATACTAAAGATGACAATTGCAAACTCTAAGAAGGCGGGGAGGTCCAGAATGACTTTTACCCCCCCAGGGTAGATTGTGACACTCTTTGGTCATGGACCAGTCTTTGCCTTGGTAACCCTAACTTGGCAGGCTAGAGAGTTTCTGGAATAGAGCAGGGTATGGGTTGAGCTAGCCCCAGTTTCACTTAGACTCTTGTGAAAAGTATCTCCCTGCTCCCCAGAGCAGAGCACCCAGAGCCATTTGCTGCTGACTGGCCTGGTGGTGAGTAAGACATTATTTTTACACAAGAGATAACATGGCATTGAGAAAGAGCCCAGACTCTGGAGTTAGAGATGCTATATATAAAATGCCAGTTCAATGCTTGGCACAAAATAGGTGCTCAATAAATGACATTCTTATTATTTACTATTGTTGTTACTCTGCAGTGGTTTATCCCATTATAATTTATGGGTTGCTTGGTAAATTTGGACTCAGCTTTTAAATAGATCCAATCTCAGGACAGCACCAATGTCCCTGAAGTTTCTCCCATCCCTGCAGACTCCACCTTCCAGCTCCCGTCTTTACTGATGTATTTGATTTATTTGGCTAACATAGAATTTTGAGATATGGATCTATGTCGTTGCATGCTCCTCTTCTGGCCCTACCCAACCAGGTAGCCTGCTTTGAGTTTTGTTATTTGGGGCGAATGGGTAGGACAGAAAGCAGAAATCGCCTACGAGCCCTTCTGCCTTTTGTTCTTCTAGAGCCAACGCTTTAGGGAACCAAGGGAGGTTTGTGAAGGAAGAAAGAGGAGGAGGGTTAGCGAGAGAGACAGTGTCTTGGCTGGAAGATGGGGAAGGAGTGGAGGAGCAGACCCTTTGACCTCCCCAGTCAGCAAAGCAGGAGGGTCTCCAAGATGCAGAGAGGGGAGAAAATGAAGTCGGTGAGTCCTGCTAACCCTGTGGGATGGGCGCTTGAAATAAAATGAGGCTGTTTCGCGAATATTGTGAAGTAACACTTCACGCACCCAGTGTGTAAACTGAAGCTCACACACTCACTCAAAACTCCATGCCAGGTTGCGTATATATTGGTGAAAAAATCCTGGTCCCTGTTCTTGGGCACCTTGAAGACAACAAACAAGCAAACACAATTTATAATTAAGAAACATGGCAACGGCCGTGAAGGGAAAGGCCCGTTACAGCGAACATTCAGGAAGCAGAATTAGGGACATCTCGGTAAGGAGGTGACAAAGAGGAAAAACCTGAAGGGAACGAAAGAACTGGCCATGCCATGAAGGGTGAGTTGGAGAAGTGGGGAGAGGAGAACATTCTAGGCAAAAGGAAGAGCCCGGAAAGGCCCTATGGCAGGAAAGAATAGTCTGCCTGGATATTTAGGTGATCTGGTTTGTGTTTTTCTGGAAGAATGTGGTTTCCCTGGAAGTTGGTGCCACAAGGAGATGAATAGAAAAGGACTGAAGGTCAGGAACGGTGGCTCACGCTTATAATCCCACCACTTTGGGAGGCCAAGGTGGGTGGATCACCTGAGATCAGGAGTTCAAGACCAGCCTGATCAACATGGTGAAACCCCATCTCTGCTAAAAATACAAAAATTAGCTGGGCCTGGTGGCGCACGCCTGTAATCCCAGCTACTCGGGAGGCTGAGACAGGAGAATTGCTTGAACCCGGGAGGCAGAGCTTGCAGTGAGCTAAGGCTGTGCCACTGCACTCCAGCCTGGGCGACAGAATGAGACTCCAGACAAAAAAAAAAAAAGGAAAGAGACTGAAGGATGAAGCAGGGTGGGCACTCTGGAAGACCTGAGAGGCAACCAAGTTGAGAGGAAAGGGCACAGATTCCAGGCAGATGGCCCAAGTTTGACATCTAGTATCCCCTTGGTGAGATTCCCTGTATTGAACCTGAGCCTCAGCTTCCTCACCTGTGAAATGGAGATCACACTTTTCATTCAGGGTGGTCATACTGAGTGAAATAAAGTGAACGAAATTATTAGAGCAGGTGCTCAGAAACAGTCACTATAGCAATATTCTCCTACCGTAACCTTACCCAGCCTTCGCGACCACCTCCAGGGCACCTTTCCCCATTCCCTCCCTGGACCAGAAGCTCCTTGAAGGCAGGAGCGTGTCTGATTCATCCTTGGATCCCTGCCCCCATCTTCTCACATACAGCCTGGCACATTCTAAGAGCTCAATAAACGTCTGTGGAATTGAAAGCAAGTGCACGTTATAGTAACTGGTAAACTGAAGAATGTTTTTGTGGAGAATGGAGAAGTCGCTGAGTCCAAAACAATCAAATGACAAAGATGGGTCAAAAGAACAACACCTATGCTATGGTTCCCTCCTGTCCCCAGAAGTGTCTGAGGACATATCCACTTAGAAACACATTAAAATGCAGGTTTTTTTTTTTTTTTTTTTTTTTTTTTTTTTTTTTTTGAGACGGAGTCTTGCTCTGTCGCCCAGGCTGGAGTGCAATGGCACTACCTCAGCTCACTGCAACCCACTTCCCGGGTTCAAACAATCCTCTCTCCTCTACTCTACTCTACTCTCCTGAGTGCTGGGATTACAGGTGCCCGCCACCATGCCTGGCTAATTTTTGTATTTTTAGAGATGGGGTTTCATCATCTTGGTCAGGCTGGTCTCAAACTCCTGACCTCAGGTGATCCATCTGCCGCAGCCTCCCAAAGTGCTGGGATTACAGGCGTGAGCCACCATGCCTGGCCCTTCCCTCTTTCGATTACAAATAGAATTTCCAGGCAACAAAGCAGCTTGTGATAAGTAATAGGCAGGGTTTTTTTTTGTTTTTTGTTTTTTGTTGTTTGTTTGTTTGTTTTTGAGATGGGGTCTCGCTGTGTTGTCCATGCTGGAGTACAATGGTGTGATTTCAGCTCACTGCAACCTCTGCCTCCCGGGTTCCAGCAATTCTCCCTGCCTCAGCCTCCCAAGTAGCTGGGATTACAGGCACCCACCACCACGCCCAGCTAATTCTTTGTATTTTTAGTAGAGACAAGTTTTCACCATGTTGGCCAGGCTGGTCTTGAACTCCTGACCTCAGGTGATCCACCCGCCTCAGCCTCCCAAAGTGCTGGGATTACAGGCATGAGCCACCGTGCCCAGCCTAGGCAGGTTTTTAACCAGCACTTATTTCATGTTTTATGGACCACATAGTACTTCCATATACATGATTACACACAACAATTTTGTGAACTAGGTAAGTTACTGATCAGTCTCATCCTCATGCGGTAGACGAGGGAACAAGGGTGAGCACTTTTGTGATTAAATATGAGGCCACAAAACTAAGGCATAACCCTGGATCTTTTAGAGCTAAATCCACCGTGTCTTTTCCTATACCACAACCACACCACACCACCCCTTGAGTAGATGAATAGATAGATGTGAAATAGTGCATGTACTCAGTGATGGGCAAAACATAACACACAGAACCATGGCTGGATTTTCAACCGTAGCCAAGCAATCTGGGTAGGGTCTCTTCAGAAGCTACCACAGCATCTTGACAAGGGTGAAGGATGTCACCCTGTCCTCCACATGGCAAAGACAGACCCTCTCCTACAGAGAAAAAGAGACAGGTCTGTCGAGCTGGCCTTCTCCCTGCTTCTGAAGTCTTAGTAATGGAGTTTTCTATCACTTAGTTAAGTCACTAACCCCCATAGGGCCTTACATAAATTTTTAAATATAATTTTTGAATCTATAATACAGACAGTTTTAAATTTTTCTAAGTATAAAAAAAAAAAAACCCTCAATACCACCTCTGTGTCCCTTCCTCCTCATCCTCATCTTCATTCCCCACCATCAATTTCCTGCTTCTCCCTTGGATTTAGTTTCAGGTGAGAGGATCCCTTCTCTCCACTGCTTTCCAGGAGCCAGAGGTCTGCGTCCTTCATGCCAGCAACCCCAAGGCCAAACAGAGGCCAGGGGATCAATAAGCACTTGCTGGAGGGGAAAGGCCAGACTGAATGGAGGAATCGATCTCTGGGAGTTGTCCAGGGTCGAGGGCCTCCTACTGACACCTGTGCTGAGCGCCAGTGGGAAATCAGTCGCCTTTGCTCAGAGGGTGGAAGGGTCAGAGGGGCAGGTGCACCTGGGGCACCTGCTCCTAGTTAGGTGCAGAACTAAAGGGACAGACACCTCCAGAAGTGGTGATGACTTCACCCTTGACCTCTGTCTTCTGCATCACTGAAGAAAGAGTATTTTTGCATAAAGACTGCAGAAGACCCCACTGCACTGTTCTAGAAAACAAGGTGTTCACAGAGATGATAAGCACAAAGAAATGGAAGGAACTCCTCTTCCAACTCCCTGCCTCACACTTCTCTACCAATCACCCTGAATGACTGGAGATTATTCTGCCCCATCTGCACCATGGCCTGATTTGACCCGACTTCTGGGGAGGTGCCTACAAACAGGCCTGGTGTGAAGGGCAGGCTCCGGCCAGGGAAAGGCCTTCCTCAGGACCAGCACTAGCTCCTGTTTGCAGATGGTCCAAACTCACTGACCGAGAAGGGGGTGTGCACGTTGCCAAGAAAGTGGACTAATATTTTTGGGAAGTTTTAATTTGCTTCAATTAAAAATTGAGGACAGTTCTAAGCAAAACAGAAGTAGGTGAATTTATTTTCTGGGCCTCTGCACAGATCTTTCTGGGCCCTCAGCCTCTGCGGGCATTTCCAAGGGGCCTCTACCCCAGCCAGCATTTCCCAACTAGCCGGTTCCATAACTCCTACCATTTCCTCCCCACTCTCCCACCAAAGCAGGCCAGACCTGCCAGGGAGAAACTAATCTTAGAAATCAATCTTTGTGTGTGTGTGTGAGATGGAGTCTCGCTCTGTCACGCAGGCTGGAGTGCAGTGGCGCCATCTCGGCTCACTGCCAGCTCCACCTCCCAGGTTCACGCCATTCTCCTGCCTCAGCCTCCCAAGTAGCTGGGACTACAGGTGCCCACCACCACCGCTAATTTTTTGTATTTTTAGTAGCGACGGGGTTTCACTGTGTTGGCCAGGATGGTCTCAATCTCCTGTCCTCATGATCCGCCCGCCTCTGCCTCCCAAAGTGCTGGGATTAGGCGTGAGCCACCGTGCCCGGGCCAATGTTTGCCCAGGGCGATCTTTTTTTTAAATGGAATTGAGTGGCTTAATTACCCTTTTCTGGGGAAAATTGTGTACATGCACTGAGATTTCTGAGCAGATACATAAAAAATGGGTAAGCATGCTTGAATCTAGAGTTAGGGCGTCAGGCATATGAGAGCAACTCACTACATTCTTAAGTGCAGTGTACATTTTTTTTTCCTGTATACATTATCTTTTAAATAAATTTTAAATAATTTTAAATAAATGTAAAAGTACAGGATTTTCAATGACCCCTTTTCATTTTTAAATACTTCACCCCGTGGATTTAGAGATGTAGTGGCCTGGTTAGGCCAGGCAACCCTTCCCACATCCTTTCCAGGTGGAAGTCCCGAGTGACACAGCCCCAGTCCTGCTGTCCCACCAAGCAGTCGGGTTACAAAGTGGCCAAGGCCATAGGCCTGACACAAAAAAGTGAGCTGGATTAATCATTCTGCCTCACTTCGGAACAGGAACCAAGAACCATGGCCTCTTTGCACAACTGCGTGGCTGCAATGATTTCCATTGTGTTCATTCTTTGATACAAGAAACAGATCTCAGCCCAGCTCAAGTTGGAATCAGGGTTTAGTTGGAACTCTTGGTGGCTCATACTTGCTTCAAATTATCTTAAGCCATAAAAACGGGGAGGGGAGGGCATCCTTTTTAGCTTATGTTACCTGAACTCACAGGGGTTTCTGTCTTTGCATACAACTAGCCCCAGGGGCTTCAAAGATATCCCCAGGATCTGGCCCTGATCTCTCCACCCGGGTCGTCTTCCTCTCTCTCATGGTTCCACTTTAGGAAAGCGCCTCCCCAAAGCCAGCAGCTCCAGGCTTATTCTCTCAGCAACCCTGAGAAGAAACTTGCCTCTTTCTTGGTTACTCTAGTCAAATGCCTGCGCTGGGCCTTCATAAGCCAAACCAAGTCACATGAGGATTCCTGACCAGACTTGGAGACAAGAGGTGAGGGAGTGGGGCTGACCATCCAGGCCTCCGGGCTGAGTGAGGCGGTGCTGAGAAGGCAATGGCAGGAAGCAAAGGTCACCACTCAACTCCACACACCCTCTCCCCAGACACTCTCTGCGAGGGCCTGAAGTCCTCACTACTTCCCACATAAAATTCAAGAGAGCAAGACTCTGTGTGGCCCGGCAGCAATTCCATGCCAGGCCACATGACAGGTCACTGCCAGCTTGGGGCTGTGTGCCCGTGGGTCATGAGTTCTACTGGCTCCCCAACGCTGGGACCACAGTTGGGTTGGAGATGGGGTCTCATGGTACAAACAAGGCTGCTTGGAGCTGCCCATTCAGGAAAGGTGATGGGCGGGATAGCTTCTGTCAGAAGAGGTTAGGGGAACCGCAGGCCTTATGAGTGACATCTAAGTACCACACATGACCTATGAGTTGGGAACAACTTTATTGATACCTGAGAAAAAGTGCAGGAACAATATTCCTCCTGACCACGTGGCCTGTCCCCTGAGGCCAGATCATTCTCTCGCCTCTCCCTTAAGCCCTGGGTCATTTGGGGCCTCACTGGCCAGTACCCAGAGGCTGAAGAAGTCCACAGCCAGAGCCTGGAAGCCAGACCCAGAGACCAGCAGAGGGAATGTCTACAGTGTGGCTCCTGAGGTCAGGGCCAAGGTCAGCGTGGGACCCTCATCGGTCAAGGGCCAGCGCCTCTTGGATCACAGTCCGGAGTCCAATGGAAAACAGCTCCTCCCACGGTTCCCGGATCCAGGCAAGCAGGGCTGTCAGCTGCTCCTGACACACTACACGGAGTGCCCAAAAGCTCTCCAGCCGGGACACCTGGCAGACCGAGCAGTTAGCAAGGCGAGGCTCAGGGGGACCACATCAGGGTGGGCACAGGGGAGGTCTCCAGGAAGGCCTCACTGTCTCCACCTTGGCTCAGTGCCTCACCCCTCCCCCAGGCCCGTGTCACTCCGCATAAAAGATCCTGACTCTGAGCTTTGTAAACAGAATCCAGTCAACATTTACTGAAAGCCTCCAGAGGACCTGTCTCTTTCATCTTCCCTGTTGTACAGAAGATGCGGACGCAATTTCAGGGAACTGTGGATTCAATTCCCGGCTCCACCACTTTGGCCTGAGCAAACTGGTTAACAGCCCCAAGCCTCAGCTTCCTCATCTGTAAATAGGACCAGTAACAGTATCTCCCCAGGTGGTGGTCACAAAGGCCAAACAGCTGGCATACAACCGGCCCAATCCTGCCAACTCAAAGCTGCCGGAAACCTCATTGAAAGCCTCACAGCTGGCCGGGCGCGGTGGCTCATGCCTGTAATCCCAGCACTTTGGGAGGCCAAGGCAGGCAGATTATGAGGTCAGGAAATCAAGACCATCCTGGCTAACATGGTGAAACCCCGGCTCCACTAAAAAATACAAAAAAAATTAGCCGGGCGAGGTGGCGGGCGCCTGTAGTCCCAGCTACTTGGGAGGCTGAGGCAGGAGAAGGGCGTGAACCCGGGAGGTGGAGCTTGCAGTGAGCCGTGACCGCGCCACTGCACTCCAGCCTGCACTCCATGGCGACAGAACGAGACTCCGCCTCAAAAAAAAGAAAGCCTCACGGCTAATAAATGGCTGGGCTCCCAGTCCAGGTGTCTCCCCCACCTACAGCTGCCTCCCTCTCTGACTTGGTGCTCATCCAAGCCCAGAGTCCCCCAGTTCCTCCAACACCAGTTCTCTCATCTGTAAGTGCCATCTTGCCGCCAATGCCCAGGGTTCCTAGACACATTTCCCACGCTGCCCTCATGGCCCCAACCTGTGCTCGCCATCTCCCCTCCCTCCCTCTCACTGGACATACACACACACACCTCATCGTAGAAGAGCAGCCGCAAGTCCTCAGGGGCTGAGCGGTAGAGCAGCACGGAGCTCAGGCTGCTGAGTGGCTGCTGCTCCCTGACACGCACAACAGGGCCCGGCCTGGAGGGAGGCGCCTTCTCAGAGGCTTCGCCAGATGCTGCTGGAGGTGGGGGCTCTGCCAGGGGCCCTGCAGCGTCCTCCTCTAACAGGAACAGGGTGGACGGAGTCAGCAACAGGGATACAAGGCAAGTGGAAGGGCCTGTAGGGAAAGCGGCACCCAGAGTGGAAGGTCATGAGGGGCCCAGATTCCTGGGGCCAGCGTCCCAGTGCTGCTGGGGAAAAGAGGCGTGAACCACACTCAGGTGGGTCACAAAGCAGCCTGTGCCCCTGGGGCCAAGACCCTCCCTTTCCCAAGCTCCAGGAATCTCTAGTCTGGAACACCTCTGAGGCCTACCACCCTCCACTGCCCCACACCCACCCTACTCAGAAACAAGTCTCCGCCCTCGCCTTCTCTGACTGATGAGGCAGGGCCGACTCAGCCACGCTGCTCCACTTCATAGAAAGCCTGGGCCTGAGAGCAAAGGCTCTGGGTAACTGAGGATCCTGGGGGCCTCCTGACCCCGCCTAGAGAGTCAGGGTACACTGAGGCTGTTACTTGGCTATGCTCTCAAGTGAGAGGAAGTCCAGGTTCCAGGAACTGACAGTGGCTACGAAGGCACTGTACAGGTGCTGGGCGTGGGCCAGTGCCTGTGACAAGGTGGGGTACAGAGACCAGGGAAGCATCAGCAGCAGAGGCCTCACCTTCAACCAGGAACGCTCGAAGGTAGAAGAACTGGGGAGCCTCCAAGGATGAGTCTTTCTCCAGCAATGGCCTAGGGGGAACATGGCAGGCACAGGAAGATCCGCTAGGGGGTGGGAAGGACTTGGAGGGAGGGGAGTGGGAAGAAAGCCCTGCAGGGCGTTGGGAGGAGGCACTAGGGGCCCATGGGGGGCATGGCATGAGGACAGGTGGCTGCCCAGGACCTACTCAGCACAGGGCCATGTCTGGTGCTCTGTGAAAAGAGGATTGAGCAGCAACCCCAGCCTCTGCCTCCTATCGACTCACCAGAGCCGGTGCTGGGGGGTGACCTCCTCCTCTGTGGCACTGACACAGTTCCTCCAGGCAGGAGGCAGAGACTGCAAGACATCTAGACAGAGCCAGGCCAGGGAACTTTAGAAGGCTCTGCTCTCCTCCAGCCTAAACTCACCACCTCTCAATCCCTTCCTGTTCTCCACATTTCTGGATTTGAGAAACTTCTACAAGGGACAAGTCCTGTTACCTCTCTGTCTCCGCTACTGGGCACCAGGTGGGGAGCTCGGCCCCAGGACCCTGCCCACCCCCTGCCTTCCCCTTCCCCCCTCACCAAGGAGCTCCTCTAGGAAGGCCCGGCAACGCCTGGCATCTCGGGGCAGCAGCACACAGTGGCCCGCCCCAGCTGCCCACTCCAGCTGCAGGCTCTGGCCTGCCAGGCCCAGCTCTATGCCACTCAGATCCCGCAGGGGAACGGCCAGGGTCAGCTGCAGCCAGCTAGCTGGAGGCTCACTGTGGAGAGGGGACAGAGCGATGGAGAAGAGTGAGGGTGGACTGAGAGTCCCAGGGAAGCCCTACGCTGGCTGCACCCGCCTCACTCACTGCATCACCCCCGTGCGCTCACCGCATCTCCCCCTCACTCACCCCATCTCCCCCTCACTCATCACCTCATCTCCCCCTCACTCATCACCTCATCTGCCCGCCTCGCTCATCACCCCATCTCCCCTCCTCACTCACCACATCTCCCCCTCCTCATCACCCCATCTCCCCCTCCTCACTCACCCCA
>NC_045444.1:105844777-106074106 GCF_002776525.5 Piliocolobus tephrosceles | reverse complement strand
CCCCCCTCGCTCGCCCCATCTACCCCCTCGCTCGCCCCACCCATCTACCCCCCTCACTCGCCCCATCTCCCCCCTCGCTCACCGCATCTCCCCGCCTCACTCGCCCCATCTCCCCCTTCACTCGCCCCATCTCCCCCTCGCTCACCCCATCTCCCCCTTCACTCGCCTCATCTCCCCCTTTGCTCGCCCCATCTCCCCCCTCGCTCACCACATCTCCCCCCTCGCTCACCGCATCTCCCCAGTCACCTTCAACAGGTACAGCCTGTGGTCAGACACAACCACAAGGCACATGAACTCCCCGGTGTGGCCTGCCAATGCCACTGGCACCTGAGGGAAGAGGAAGTTGGTGAGACACCTGATGGGAGGTCTGGGGAGGTGGGGCCAGACTGAAAGCCGAGTTCCTGGTGACAGCACCCTCGGCCTGACCTTCCCACTGCCCACCCACCAGTCTAGGGAGCTTCCCTGACACTCGACAGCCTCTTCATCCACCATCGCTCCGTGCCTTGCAGCCCCTGCCCGCTCAGACTGTAGGCAGCTGGCTTCCCTGCCCGTCACCTCACCCACTCCACGCTCCACCAGACTAACTGTTCTAAGGCACAAAACTGACCATCAATGCCCCATTTCAAAGCCTTCAGTGGCTCCCGGTGGCCCTCAAAACCAAGTCCAAACTCCTTGGCAGACACAGGAGGCAGCTCCTGACCTGGCCCCTGCCAGCCCCCCAGAGTCCTCTCGGGACCCTGTCCCTCACCCGGCACATCCAGATGCCTTCATCCTGGGCAGTTCCCCCTACCGGTGACAGTCTTGGGCCTCCATGCATTTGCTGCTTCCTTTACCTAATACATTCTTTTCCTCCCTACTCCTTAACTTATCCTTCAAGACTTAGCTTAGACATCACCTCCCAGGAAGACTCCTTGACCCACTCAAGCTGGACCAGATACCCCTTTTAGGGCCTTAGCCTGATTACAGCACTTGCATATTGCACAATCATTGTGAACTTCTCAAACCAGACTGTAAGATCAAGGGCAAAATGGATCTGTAGATCCTCAGTGTCTAGCACAAAAGGTGCACAACAAAGGCCTAACAACATCATGGGTTTAAAATAATGCTAGGAGGCCCCATTGATGAGTGCCAGGGGCTGGGCAGCTTTAACACGACCTCTGACGCAATCCAGTGTGTAAGGGAGGCATCGCTATCTCCATTGCAGATGGGCAACAACTGGGACTCAAATACCAAGGAATGGGTCCACAGCCACACAGCAAGCAGCTGCTGGGGTTGAAACCAGAAGCCAACATCAGGTGACTCCAGAGTGTTTGATCTGACTCAGCTGGCTATGATGGAAACGAGTGGGCGCCCTGGCCAGCTGGGGGCATGGGCAGTGTCAGGGAGCACAGACCTTGAGGCAGCACTGGAACTCCTCCTGGGCATCGCTGAACACCTCAACATCCAGGAAGAGCCGGAGTCGGTGGTCCACAGAGCGGAGGCCACAGCGCTCAGGGGCTGAGGGCAATGATGGGGCATCAGCCTGCCCGTGGCAGGCCCTGGGCTCCATCTCCACCTCCCCATCAGTGTCCCTTCCCTTCCCCAAACCCATCTATGTCTTGTTTTGCCTATACTCACGGGGACTGAGGCTCCAACTACTGTGGTCACAGGTGCTCGGTGCCTGAGGTGGGCTGTTCTTGGCCCTGTCATGGTGGTCACCATGGCCAGGAGGGTGGCAGACAGGGCTGGCAGACGAAGAGGGAGGTAGAGACTGCTCTCCCTGTTTCTGCTCACTGTTGGGGGTTCCCCCGGACACAGTCAGGAGAACCACGTGGTCACTACCACAATTAGGACACACAGCAGGAGATTCTGGAGGGAGGATGGACACGGTCCCCATGAGCCTCCCCCACAAAGTGCCACAACTCCCACCATGCTCACGATGTTCCTTCCCCACTCTCAGGTCTTCCCCGAGCCCAAGTCTCCAGCTTCATACACAACCACCACGCCCCAGCCCACCAGCTCCCCCTCTCCCAGCATAGCTGCCGACTGATCACTCCCCATCCCAGGGAGGGATGAGCTAACCCTGGCCCACTACCTCCTCAAAGTACACTCTACCTTCTAACTCTAGGCCCTCTCTGACTGGGTCAAACACAACCAGGCCCTGCTCTAACGCCCTTCTACAGACTTGGGCTGATCAAGTACTTCAGGGCTCTCCTAGCAACGTCTGAGGGACCAAAATCAACAGGTCTCGAAAGACAGAGAGAACTCTCTTGCCATATTTGGGTCCAATTCTAGGCTCCATCAATTAATGGCTCTGTAATCAAGGGCAAGTCATCTAAGCTCTGTGAACCTGGTTCCTCGTCTATAAATTAGGGATGACAATGGAGTCTTTCTTATACCCATCCTTAGTGTCAGGAAGCCGGGAAGGAATCAGGACATGGATCAGCAATGAGAGAAGCAGCACTCTGAGCAGCTGCACTGTGCTGGGCGTGTGCTGGCTCCCATGCCAGTATGATCTCATTTCATTACCAGAGAAACTCTCCCTATCCCATTTTGCAAAGAGGAAAGAAAAGATTAAACCCTTTACACACGCTGCCCAGGACCATATAGCTTGGGGCAACAGCAGCAGCTACCATTTACAGGGGACCTTTGTGTTGTGCCAGGCCCTCTGCTTGGTGCCTTACTGTCACATCGAAATAGCATAACAGCACCATGGGGTGAGTTCATTCCCTTCTTTGTTCAGAGGAGGTAACTGAGGTGCAAATGAAAGAATGGTTGGCCAGGCACGGTGGCACATGCCTGTAATCCCAGCACTTTGGGAGGCTGGCAGATCACGAGGTCAGGAGATTGAGACCATCCTGGCTAACACCGTGAAACTCCTTCTCTACTAAAAATGCAAAAAAATTAGCTGGGCGTGGTGGCGGGCGCCTGTAGTCCCAGCTACTAGGGAGGCTGAGGCCGGAGAATGCCGTGAACCCAGGAGGCGGAGCTTGCAGTGAGCCGCAGTCGTGCCACTGCACTCCAGCCTGGGCGACAGAGCGAGACTCCGTCTCAAAAAAAAAAAAAATGAAAGGAGAACAGAGCCCACAGTAGTGTTCACTAATAACGCCATCATGGAAGAGGCTCCAGAGTCCACAGCGACTCATGGTGTAGAGCCAGGGTCCCGGAGGGTCTGGCGGCTGTTTCTGTTTGCGCTGTGTCGCTAAGGCTGCATGCCCAGGCCAGTTCACAGTGGGGAACAGAGCTGGGCTCCATTTTCTGAATAAAATGTAAACCCCTGCTCCAGCTGCCGCCAAGAAGAGAAAACTGGCTAATAAAATTCTGGCATTTCCACATAGCTGTTACCAAGAATATTTATTTCTTCTTCAATGTCTTCTTCAAAGATAGTACTTTCTGACTGGTCTACAACAGAAACAATTCTTGTTTTAAGGATTAGCGCATGAAGAAATGCCACAGGACATTATGTAGCTTCCAAGGTCAGCCGGGAAGGACAAACCAAGCCAACTCCCTGAGCATGTCACTCAACAGCTACACTTGCTGGCAGGTGCAGCACCACCATCCAATACTGCGTGAGGGCTCGTCAGGTTTTATGTAGTGTCTGAAATATCAGCCAAAAAAAACCCCAACACAACAAGGTTTCAAGTTATAAAAAAATAATGAGTTCAAGCACAGTTACAGAGATTGCACTTCCTGACTTTTAGAATTAAAAGAAAAAAATCAAAAAAAAACAAAACAGGATATAGTTTCTTCTTTTTTTCTGTTTTCCTTTTTGTAAATGCAGCAGGCAGGCGGTTTTCTTTTTCCTCCAGGCAGAACAACTGGTCTCCACTCTAGCCCCTTCTCCCTGGGGCTCCCCCTTCACACTCCCCTACACAGAGCCACTTTCCCTGCAACCGTGGAGGCGTGTGGGCAGAGAGGTCAAGGGCAGGCCTTGTACCTGTCTTTTGGAACAGAGGCCTCCAGCCTTCCTCACTGTCCAATCCCAGCCTGGGCTCCTCTGGCTTGAACTCATGGCCACAGCGTAGACACTGGAACCTACCCAGCAAGAGGTCCCTGGCCTCCCCAAGCTGTTCCCGAGCCACGTTGGTGACTGGGGTCAACACGGCCAGCAGCTCCTGACAGAGGGTGGATCAGAGGCAGCTGTGAGCAGGCGGACCCCAGATGGACACCTCCCACAGGCCCCTGGCCCTCAGGCCTGCTGCCACTCCCCTCTGGCTGTCTTAGTCCCCACAGCCTCCTGGGCCCCTACTCTAGGCCCCATCACCTGGACAGCTGCGTGGGCATCAGGCTCCAACACCAAATAGCGACGCAACTGCCGGTCAGGGCAGATGTAGGAGAAGCGCAGACTGAGGACGGGGGCTCCAGGGAGCACATCTGAGCCCTGCACAGAAGAGGGGGACCGGGTGAAAAACAGCAGGAGCGGTGATCAGAGGGATGAGGGGATGCTGAGAGCGTGGAGGACGGCAGGAGCTCTGGAGCCTGTTAAAGGCCTGTGCTGACGTTCAAGCTCGAGCACGGAATCCCTGCTCCTCAGCCAGCCTCCCGAGCGCTTGTGACCTCTGAGGCTCCCCTCCTCGACTCCTAGTGCCTAGGAGAGACTGTGGGAAATGCCCAGCCCAGTGCAGGGCACACAACAGCCATGTGCCCATAGCTGGCTCCTTCAGAGCCCTGCCGCCCCCAACTCACCGTGGGCCCAGGTGACCTCTGGGCCTGGGCCTCTAGCTCTATCTCAGCAGCCTCCAGACTCTGGAGCTCCAGTCGCTCCAAGGTGCGAGCTGCTTGGAGTTCCACCTCAAACAGGTGGGCAGAAGTGACCCTGAGAAAGCATTCCCTGCCCCGCATGCCCTCAGGCCCCTCCAGGGGACACACCAACATGGGGCGACAGAGCTCCGCTGTGGAGAGACCGAGAGAAGCCCTGCAGGGAGGGAAAGTACCCACACGCTGCCCTCCCCCGTACTGGCCCTCCACCCACCAGGCCCCACCACTCACAAACATCCCAACGGCCCCTGGCCCAGCTCGCCCCAGCCCACAGCGGGCTCACCTTCCACTTCCTTCTGGTCCTGCTCCTCTTCTTCCTCCTCTCCTGCCTCCTCTTCTCCCTGTTCCACCATCTCCCCCTCCTTCTCCTCCTCCTCCTCCTGTGGCTCCGCCTCTGACATTTTTTGTGGTGACTCCCGGGGGCCTCTGGCTTCCTCCTGCAGGGGTGAAGGTCTGGGTGTAGTGTCGGGGCCCTGGGAGCTGGCTGGAGGTGCGCTGGGGGCAGGAGTGGTGGGGGTGGCCGGCAGAGGGTTTCCAGAGGCCTCCAGGTGACTCCTGTACTGCAGCCAGTTGCGGCCAAACCGTTCCCGGAAGCTGCTCATGAGCTCCAGCTCCCGGTGCTGCTGCACGAACCATCCTGGGCAGGAGGAGAACCCAGAGCTGAGCAAGCCCACCCCACACAGATGGCCCCAAATCCTTCAATGGTGCTCCTCAGCAATGAGGGGGCAATGGACTGTGTATGGGGACAGGGGCAAGGGAAGCTACAGGCGTCTCCTCCACGGCATGTACTGAAGTGTGTCCTATGGAACACTGTGGTCAAGTGCAATCAATCCAAGCTGTGCATCCTATGCTGCTTCTGGAGACTCAGCATGCATGACAGCATCCTAAAGGTCCTGAGATGGCCTGCAGCGAACACATCTATTTCTCTTCAACCTCACATTTCCCAAACTTCTCTGGCCACAATCCTATTATTTATTTATATATATATATGTACTTTCTTTTGGTACTTTATATACACACATATGTACTTTCTTTTGGTTTTGGGTTTTAGTTTTTTTAAGAGATAGGGTCTTATTCGGTCACCAGGTTAGAGTGCAGTGGCACAATCACAGCTCACTGCAACCTTGAACTATCAGGCTCTAGCGATCCTCCTGCCTCAGTCTCCCAAGCAGATAGGACTACAGGTGCACACCACCATGTCAGGCTAATTTAAACATTTTTTTGTAGAAATGGGCATCTCTCTATGTTGCCCAAGCTGGTCTCAAACTCCTGGGCTCGGGCAATCCTCCCACCTCGGCCTCCCAAAGTGCTGGGATTACAGATGTAAGCCACTGCACCTGGCCTACATGATCTCTTGACACCCCACAAAATTAACGTTCCTCGAAAAGTTTTCAAAATGCTCCCAGAAGCAGTCTTCTCCTTTCTCTAAACGAAAAGAAAAGAAGAAAGACTAAGAAGCCCTCTATAATACTCTACCAACAAAAAATAACATTTCTTCCAGCAGACCTTCACCGTAACTTAAAAATCAGAGTGAGCTGGACGTGGACAAGAGAGGTTAGTGGGGTGAAGCTGACTTACCAGCTGGAGAGGGGTTCAGAGTTCGGGGCTCCGGGTCCGTATCACTGGGTTCAGAGATGCTTGCCCGCCTTACACGGACTCGGCTCTGAGGTTAGTGGAGGGAAGAAGTTCTGTGAAAGCCAAGCCTCCAGCCCTGCCACCCACGGCTGGCCATCCAACCTATCAAAGAAACCCCGACCACGTGCAAGCACAGTTCCTACCATTCCCTGCCCACTGCAGCCCAGAGTCCCCAGAGAGACACCCAACCCACCCCAGGCATGAGGCAGTGGAAGACGCTGCTTACCTTAACCTTATGAAGTGGGGCCTGGGCCAAAACACCCCCCGAGGAGAGGCTGTCACTCAGGTCAGGGCCACCTGAGGTTTCAGGAGTACTCCCCACTGGCCAGGGCAAAGGTGGGCCCGTGGGGCTGAGCCCCAAGGATGTGTGAGTCTGGTATTTGACAACAGGAAGGAGAGAGAGGATGGAGACTGGGTGCACCTCTGCCTTGCCCAAGCCAGTCAAAAGGCGGGACCCTACTTTCCACTGACCAGGAAGACCCTGTCACCAGCCAGCCCTCTGTTCTCTCCCCAGGGCCCTCCCTTCAAGTCTTCCCCAACAGTTCTTGCCCCCTGACCACACCGACCTGAGAATCTGTCAGCGACAAGACCTTGCCATCGAGAAGGAACTGAGCAAAGACAAAAAGGGTGGGGAAGGGAGTATGTGGTGGGACCCATCCTGCTGAGTTCCAGGTATTGACAACACAGTAAGCAGGGTCCAGGTCCTCGGCCCCTCACCCAGGGATGGCAAGAGGGTGCAAGGTAGGGGAGGACTGGGCAGGAAAGAGGAAGCAGAGTGGACACAGGACGATCACTCACGCCAGTAGCAGCCTCCCTGGCCCGAGGTGACAAGTACTGGGCAGTGGTCACTCGGTGCGCAGGGTGGAACCAAAGAGGGTTCCCCTCCAGGTAGAGCTGAGGGGCAGGAAGGGGAGAATGAGGAGGGCCTGGGGCCCTGGCCCTCCCTGTGTGAAGAAGGCACTGACCAAACCAGCATGGGGGGGTGGGTGCAAGGGTGGCTCTCAGGCCCCTGATGCACTGCCATCTTACCTTGCGGAGCTCAGTCAGCAGCCACAGTGGCGACAGCTCCCTATGTCCTTCCAGTAGGTTGTATGCCAAATCCAGGTGCCGCAGATTCCTCAGCTGCTCCAGGCCTGGGACGGGGGCAAGAAGGAAGGAAGGGCATGCGGATGAGTACGCACAGGTGAGTGTGGTACATGCACTCGGGGAGGGTGAAGCAGAAAGACCAGCCGGAGCACCCCTGCACTCCCCATAAGCCCTCTCAAGGCTCTAGAGGCACGTGGTACCCAGGCCAGCCCGAACCTCACTCTCCCCCTTCCCCTCCGTGCTTGCCCCATCACACACCCCCACTCACCATGCAGGCTCCGAAGCTCGTTGCCTCGCAGTATCAGGATCCCCAGAGCAGCCCCTGAGGGTCCCATTCTTGGCACCAAATGCAGGCGATTATAGGAGATGTCCAGATGGTGGAGTTCACACAAATCCTGGCAGGGGTAAAGGGGTGAAAAAGATTCTCTCATTGACCAAACTCTAGTCAGGGTCCTCTGAGATCCCTTCTAGACTAGGCCTCAACCTTGGCCTATATAAAACTGCACACGCTCGGCACAAATGATTTCATCCACCCCTACTCCCACGTTAAAAGACTTGAACAACACCAGCACTGTTCCTAACAGTTCAAGGTCACATCTTGAGCATGGCGACTCCAACCCCCTTAAGTTCCTGCCTGGGAAAAGTCAAAGCTGCCAAAAGAATTTCCCATTTGTTTCAGCCAGCTCCTAAAGATAGGGCCCCATCTCCCAGTCTCTGTAAAAGGGTAAGGGTCTTATTTTGATAAGTGCCAGTTAGTTAGCAAACCCAGATGGGTTTCACGTGGACCAACCTGATTTCCACTTCCCCAGCTCTGCTCAAGGCCCCACCATTCCCCTGCCCACTCCCCCACCTTTTAAAATGCCCAACTGGCCAGGCACAGTGGCTCACGCCGGTAATCCCAGCACGCTGGGAGGCCAAAGAGGGCAGATCACTTGAGGCCAGAAGTTCGAGACTAGCCTGGCCAACATGGTGAAACCCCATCTCTACTAAAAATACAAAAATTAGCTGGGCGTGGTGGCACACACTTGTAATCCCAGCTACTTGGGAGGCTGAGGCACGAGAATCACTTGAACCTGCAGGCACCACTGCACTCCAGCCTGGGTGACAGAGCAAGACTCCATCTAGAAAAAATACATAAAATAACAGTGACCCCTGCACAAAAATGGGCTACACTTGACCCTCTTCACTACTGCAATTGTTTATTACTGATTAAAATCTAGTGTCCAGCATTATCCATGACAGCCACCTAGTGCCATGACTTGGATTGGGTCAGATTCATTGTCAGACACCCCCAGCCCTCTTACTTGGGACCCCAAGCTGCATACTTTTGATGCCTTTGCCTTCGCTCCTGACTGATCAATGGGGATTCATCAGTGAGTCTGACTCCCAGCCCAGTGCCTGTGACAAACGTCCACTGAAGCACAGTGAGGAAGCTTTTGACTCTCATGATTCCAAGTACACTCACGAAGCTTGGTTAGAGTCCCAAGCTTGATGTGAAAGGCACCTCCTAGGCTGGAAGTTCTTCCTCACTCTGTTTCAAGCAAGAATTCACTCCCTGACTCCTGGGCTAAAAGTACTTCATGGCTGTGTTTTGAGTCCTCTCTGTTTTCCATCCTTGATCCTGTTCCTCCCATGAACTTCACAGCCAACTGAAACCCTCTTCTCAAACCACTGCTGACTATACAGTATATGTCACCACTACGGCACTAACTCTGTCCATTTCCTTTCCTGTTGGCAACACTCTACTAAGGATAATCTGGAACTTCAACGGCTTATTTAGGAAACTTAAGATCTCCCCAGTCTGGCTCCTCTAAGAGCCCCCATCCGCATCACCTCTTCTCCCCTTTCCTCCTTCTCCCACCTGTCCTCTTTCCTTCAGCTCCCCTGACCCCTGACAGGTTACCCTTCAAGTCCCCTCCTTCTTCACCCCTACTCACCCTGCTAGACCTTTCCCTTCATATTCCAGACCCTCAACTCCCTACAGTCACTCAAAGTTTAGGTCCTTTGCCCCCACTGGGGGTCTCAAGGGACTCAGAGACCTTCAAAAGCAACCAACTGAGGGTTTAAAAAAAAAAAAAAAAAAACTCATGGAATCAGACCATTTAACTCTTGTCATCCAGAGAGTTACTGCTTTACCCTGCTTCCTAAAAGTTCTTACAATTGGCTACAGCCCAGAGTACTCACCTTCAACAAAAAGAGACTGTTGCAGAGACCCATAGAAAAGGACTATGCTAGGTCCTCCAGGGCAAAGGCTTCTGGTGGTATTGCTTAAACAACTTTGATTATCATACCACTGGACCAAGTCAGAATTTCCAAAACTCTAATGAAAAAGCTGATGGATTCATAACACTGCTAACCCAAGATCAAGCACAGTAAGAATTGACTACATAAAACTGAATGAACTGGTGAAGAATGAGTATAGTTTTAATGGCTTTTGTTTAAAATACTGTTGGTTCTTGAATGTCCTATTTTCTGGATATAAGGAACCTCTTTCCCTTTTCTTTTATGTGATCTATCACATGAAACAGTTTAGTAAATTATACTTTTATAAAAAATATATATGAAGCATTTATCTTTTCTCCATGCCTGATCCCTCCAGAATTCAGGAACTCCCATTGGACATTCTTATTTACGTGGCAATATGGTTATTTTCACAGGTTCAGTAGGGTCAGCCCTCCTTGTAACAGGACATAATTGGGAAAATTGGTTACATAACTAGGTTTTGACTGGACTTTTAAAATATAACTGGAATGGCATGTTTTAAAATAATACATAAAATCAGATATGGCCAGACAGTTTTAAGGAACTAAAGCTGACTCTACGGAGCCAATGCTTACAAAGCCCTCTTGGAAAAACCAGCCTGCTACTTGGCTTACAGGGTTCCCAGACTTACAAATTAGTGGCAAAGGCTAGATCCTGGCAGGCCCAGGAATCTTAGGATATTTTGGAGACGTTAAGAAGAGAATTCACAAATCTACAGGTACTCTACGTGAAGTCTGATGGCACATTCGAGGTTGGCTTCCTAACCTCGAGAGGGTTTAAAAGTCCAGTCTGAGAGTCCTTATAAAAAGTTCCAGGAAAGCAAACTTAAAAAGGGCCTCTGTGGTCAATTACCATTCTTACTACACTGATGTAAACAGGCAGACCAAATCTAACAGGATCAGACTTATTCTGTAAAAAAGAATAATCCTACTTTCACTGTTTTTAATCAAAAGGGGAGTGACCTTAGAGAAATCTGTTTTAATGAAAAAACTATTAACATATCCTTATGGGTTACCAGATTCTAGTCCTGTTCATGTTCTTTGAAGTTGTATTATCTACCTGTAAATTGGAATGGGTCCTGCTAACTTACACATCAGCCCTTACCAAAGTCTCAATTCTTCTCCTTTTCTTCATTATTTGGCTGCAATTTTCTAAACTAACATTTCCAATTTTCTTCCTCCCAACTTGGCATCACTGAGAACTAAAACCTGAGTGCCCAGATCCTTAGTGGAATTTTAGGTGACTTATAGCTGCCCTTTCCCCCAAGGATCTTTTTTTTTTTTTTTTTTGAGATGTAGTTTCACTCCTGTTGCCCAGGCTGGAGTGCAATGGCGTGATCTCTGCTCACTGCAACCTCCGCCCCCCGGGCTCAAGCGATTCTCTTGCCTCAGCCTTCCCGAGTAGCTGGGATTACAGGCATGCACCACCATACCTGGCCAATTTTGCATTTTTGTAGAGATGGGGTTTCTCCATGTTGGTCAGGCTGGTCTCGAACTCCCGACCTCAGATGATCCACCCACCTTGGCCTCCCAAAGAGCTGGGATTACAGGCATAAGCCACTGCACCAGGCCTCCCCCCAGGATCTTAACAAAAGCCCTATGAGCTAAAGCTGGACTAGGTGATACAAACTTCAAAAGATACATCATCTACAGATCACGTGTGGATAACCTACATGCCTGGAGCTACTGTGATATGAGCCCCTTAGAAAGTCCACTGAGGCCGGGTGCGGTGGCTCACGCCTGTAATCCCAACACTTTGGAAGGCCGAGGCAGGCAGATTACCTGAGGTCAGGAATTCGAGACCAGCCTGACCAACATGGAGAAACCCCATCTTTACTTGTAACCCCATCTTTCACTTTTATTTGTAAAAATACAAAATTAGCTGGGTGTGGTGGTGGGCGCTACACAGGAGGCTGAGGCAGGAGAATTGCTTGAACCCAGGAGGCGGAGGTGACGGTAAGCCGAGATCGTGCCATTGCACTCCAGCCTGGGCAACAAGAGCAAAACACTGTCTCATTAAAAAAAAAAAAAAAAGAAAGAAAGAAAAGAATAGAAAAAAAGAAAGTCCACTGACACTCCTGTATCTTCCAGACTCTGTTCAGGGAAATAAGCATGACTGCAACACTGTCTATGCCGTCACCACAAACATTCAAACTACAAACCAAGAAAGCCGTTGGTTGCCACCGCTATCCTCATTCCACCACCTAAAGAAACATAGAGCTCAACACCTAGAAATCTCAACTGGCTGCCCTCTGGACTCAGAAAATGGATTTACAGTCTGTTTCAACCATTCATCTGTTTTCCTTTTTGTTTCCATAGAAATGTCCACCATTAAATGCCCGGTCACTCGCACCATCCAGCAAAACTCATCCTCTACCAACTCCCAACGAATGGCTCAGTTGGTTTTCAGTGAATAAAAGGAAGTGATCAAGGAAGAACAGGATTGATATTGTTCGGGGGAAGGAGGAGTGTCTCTTCTTTCCTCGAATTAGAGGAGGGACTGACAAAAATTCTCACCTTGATCAAACCCTACTCGGGCCCCTCTGGGCCTTCTTTTTGACTAGGCCTCAACTTCGGCCTGTTAAGAACTGCAGACTTGGCTGGGTGCGGTGGCTCACGCTTGTAATCCCAGCACTTTGGGAGGCCGAGGCGGGCAGATCACGAGGTCAGGAGGTCGAGACCATCCTGGCTAACACAGTGAAACCCCGTCTCTACTAAAAATACAAAAAATTAGCCGGGCGAGGTGGCGGGCGCCTGTAGTCCCAGCTACTCGGGAGGCTGAGGCAGGAGAATGGCGTAAACCTGGGAGGCGGAGCTTGCAGTGAGCCGAGATCGCACCACTGCATTCCAGCCTGGGCGACAGAGCAAGACTCCATCTCAAGAAAAAAAAAAAAAAAAAAAAAAAAAGAACTGCAGACTTGTTTAGCGCAAATTCAACAAAATTCAACACAAATTATTTTTTTGACTCCTCCAACCCCCACAGTAAAAAACTTGAACAAAAACAGCAAAGTTCTAGCATAAGGATGCATCCCTAGAATGGCGACTCTAGCCCCCTTAAGTTCCTGCCTGGGAAAAGTCAAGGCTGCCAAAAGAATTTCCCATTTGTTCCAGCCAACACCTGATGACAGGGCTCCCGTCTCCCAGTCTTTGTGGGAAGGTAGAAGCCTAACTTTTAGCAAACCCGGAAGGGCTTCATGTGGTCCAACTTCCACTTCTGCTTTTTGTACATTTCCACTTCCCTTACACTGCTCAAACCCTCACAGTTTCCCTTCCTATTCCCTCGCTCTCCTTTTAAAATGCCCAGTCACCTCCGCACAAATTAAAGTGGCGTTCAGTTCACATTGCACCCTCCTCCCCGCTGCAATAGTTTATCACTGATAAAAATCTGTCCTTACCACTTTAACTAGTTCGGCTTTATCTCTGACAGGTGGATGGGAGGACCCAGAAGAAAGGTTCTTCGTCATGATCACAAAAGCTGCCAGTTTCTGAGCTAGGCACTAGACTAAGTAACATTGGGTACTTCTTCACAATCATTTTAATACTATAAAAGCAGGTATTTGGCCAGGCGTGGTTTGGGAGGCCGAGGTGGGTGAATCACTTTGAGGTCAGCAGTTCAAGACCAGCCTCACTAACATGGTGAAACCCTGTCTCTACTAAAAATATAAAAATTAGCCAGGTGTGGTGGCATGGGCCTGTAGTCCCAACTACTTGGGAGGCTAGGCAGGAGAATTACTTGAACCCAGGGGCAGAGGTTGCAGTGAGCTGAGATTGCACCATTGCACTCCAACCTGGGTGACAGAGCAAGACTCCGTCTCAAAAAAAAAAAAAAAAAAAGCACGTACTCTTGTGATTTCTACTTTACAGGTAAAGAAACCAAGAGGTAACTAACTTGCTCCAAGTTGTACAGGTATTAGAAGTTGAGATTTGAACTCTGGTTTGTCTGATGCTAGTGCCTAAGCAGTGCTATCTCCCAGAATGCAGCTCCACCCTCATGGCAAGAGCAAGGTGGGAGTAAAAGCCAGTCATGGAGAGAGAGTGAGAACAGAGCAATCAAAGACCCATGGTGTACCAGCTGCCAGACTGCCCATACTCACCATCAGGAATCCCTGACAGTCCTGGACTTGATTGTGGCTTAGGTTCAAGAAACGCAGAGCTGACAAGAGGCGCTGAGAGAGATGGGAAAGAGGCAGAGAATCGATGTTCACTACAATACTATCTGGTCAACCAGCTGGCCCTCCTCCCCAAAGGCCTGGCCTTGCCCTTCCTGGAAACCCTCTCCAGGCACTCACCAGGGAGCTGTCTAAGGCGGTCAGTGCATTGTAGCTGAAGTTGGCAGAAACCAGAGCCAGCCAAGGGAGGGCAGAGCAGAAGTCACCGCCGCAGGCTGAGAGGAGCTCCTGAGTGGGCAGATGGGTGCTTCATTACCCCACTCTCCCCCTCCTCCCCATGCCAAGGCCAAGCTCTACCACCCAGTCACTCATTCATTTTTTATACACTGAACTCCATCTGAAGATACAGGCTTAAAGCCCAGGTCCCTGACCCAAGAACTCACTGTGGGGAGAGTGGGAAAGTAGACACTAGAATATATAATGTAATACAGTAGGTACGACTATAAATATACAGGCAGGTACTGAGTGCCGTGGGAACACAGAGAGGGAGTGGGGACACTGTCTAGCAGGAAGCAGGAGGCAGGGAGAGCTGCAGAGAGGGAAGAACATCAGAGCTCGGTCCTCTACGTCTCTCAGGATGAGGCGTCTGAGCTCACCCCTCACCCTCCTTACCTCTAATGTCTGGAGGCTCCTGCTGCAAATCAGGGTCTCCAGCTGGGAGTAGATGCCTCGGAGACCATGCAGAGAGCGAAGGGGAACACCTCGGAGCTGGGACAAGGAAAGGGGAGGGAGGAAGGCAGAACCCCACAGAAGACAAAGACCTCATCCCCATATCTCCTAGTTGGGAGGAGGGAGAAGACCACAAAGCCCAGCTATGGTTTAGGGAAGCAGTAAATGGAAAGACAGTGGATATCACATTACTGCAGAGCAATGGGTATACTCAGGCCCGGCCTCCTCACCGAAGAGGCCCTTCTCTTTCCCATCCCCAAGGGGCATCCTCAAGTTGGGTGCTGTGCACCAACATCCCCCCGTGTCCTCATACCTCCAGGTGCCGAAGGGATTTGAAGGGGAAAATCTTGATGGGCCCTGGGGGGCCAGGACCAGGAACATGGACCAGCTGAAGAAAAAAAATAAATAAATAACTCCATTTACTGAGGCACAGCAGATCTCCCTGTCCTCAACATTCCTTTCTTAGCACAACCACTGGTACCTCTGATATCCTCTGGATCCTGGCAGTGCAGACTTCTGCACCCCCACCCTACCCCCAACTTCCATCATTCTCTTGGGCTCCTTGCACATCCTGCCCCTTCCCCACACCCAGAACCTTGAGTGAAAGCGTTTTCTGCAGCACATCGAAGAGAAACTGAAGCTGAAGGATGACAGGGGAGTCAGCAGGATGAGAGGGCAGAGCCACAAAGCCTGTCTGGCCAGGGCCCCATGGCCCCAGGTGCAGCTCAAATACATGGTTCAGCTGTTGCAGTGTGGGAGTGAGTAGGCTCAGGGTGCTACAGCCACACAGGACCACATCCCCTGCAGAAAGAGGGGCAGACAGGAGGGAAGACACAGTGAAAAGATTTTTCCCTTTATTCTAAGACTCTGCTATGCCAAAATATACCCACTCCAATCCATATTGTAGATGTTCTATTGCAGGATCAAATTTTCTATCTCCTTCACAGCTCAAAAGCATTCAATGGCTCCCCTCATCTTCAAAAAAAAAAAAAAAGTCCTACCATTTCATTCAGCCTAATGAGACTGCTTGGCTACACAACTCCAACCAACTCTTCCAAATTTTCTTTCACCTTCTGCTCAAAAGAGCCTCATCTACTGACAGTGCTGGAAATACAGCCAACTTGGTTCACAGTTCTCTCATGTTCTGAAACACCCCCTTCCACCACCCAGCTTGAGACCAGCCTCCTCCAGGAAGCCGCCTCAAGAAGTAATATTGCTGAATTTTCACATTGCAGTCACTCATTATTACATAAAAGTTAATTGGATGTCTTATCTTTATTTCATTTTCTGATTGCAAAGCACATCTGTAGAAACTTTCAAACAATACTAAAAAGTATGCCATAAAAAGAATAACTATTTGTTACAGCACTAAGGCATTGTTACCGCTGTCTGTTAAAAATGCTCTCTCTAATGAGACTTTCATCCTTGAGGGCATCTTTTGATCACCCTGGTATTCATCACTGCACCTAAAAAAGTGCAGCTACAAGCTAGGCATGAAGGAATTTTTTTTGGCTTAAAAAATACAATAAGTATAGAGTCAAAGGATGTTGCAGAAACAGTACAGAAAGGTCCCCTATATCCTTTACCCAGTTTTCCCTAACGGTTACATTTTATATAGCTATAGTACAATATCAGAGTCAGGACACTGAGCTGGGCGCCATGGCTCAGGCCTATAATCCCAGGACTTTGGGAGGCCAAGGCAGGCCTTAATCACTTGAGGTCAGGAGTTCAGGACCAACCTGGCCAACAAAGTGAAACCCCGTCTCCATTAAAAATACAAAAAATTATTCTAGGACTCTAACCTCGTCTCTACTAAAAATACAAATATTCTAAGCTGGGCATGGTGACACACGCCTGTAATCCCAGCTACTCGAGGGGCTGAGGCAGGAGAACAACTGGAAGCCAGGAGGCAGAGGTTGCACTGAGCCGAGATTGAGCCATTGCACTCCAGTCTGGGTGACAGAGCTAGACTCCATCTCAAAAAAAAAAAAAAAAGGGCAGGCGCAGTGGCTCACGCCTGTAATCCCAGCACTTTGGGAGGCCAAAGCAGGTGGATCACGAGGTCCGGAGTTCAAGACCAGCCTGGCCAATATGCTGAAACCCCGTCTCTCCTACAAATACAAACATTAGCAGGGCATGGTGGCACACGCCTGTAGTCCCAGCTACTCCTGAGGCTGAGGCAGAAGAATCACTTGAACCTGAGAGGCGGGGGTTGCAGTGAGCCAAGATCACACCATTGCACTCCAGCCTGGATGACAGAGCGAGACTCGGTCTCAAAAGAAAAAAAAAAATCAGGACACTGATGTTGGTACAATATGTAAATATAGCTATATGCTGTTTATATACATTCCTGCAGCCACGCAATCAAGATACAAAACTATTCTGCTGCCATAAAGCTCTTCTCCTGCTACCTCCTTGTAGTCACACATTCACACACCCACCATTCATCGCTGAATAAATTAACAAGTCCTGCAACCTGACATGAAGGATTCTGTATGTACTAGACACTGAGGATGGATACAGACATGGTTCAAGGACTCTTCCCATGCTCAAAGGGCCTCCTAGTTGTCTCCTCCCAGAGAAGGATATAAGACATTTGCAAAGTTATCAATACAAGCCAGGAAATAAAACTACTGGCCAGGTGCCGTGCCTCACGACTTTAATCCTAGCACTTTGGGAGGCCAAGGCAGGTTAATCACTTGAGGTCAGGAGTTCAAGACCAACCTGGCCAATATGGTGAAACCCCGTCTCTACTAAAAATACAAAAATTAGCCGGTCATGGTGGTGCACACCTGTAGTCCCAGCTACTCAGGAGGCTGAGGCAGGAGAATCACTTGATCCCGGGAGGTGGAGGTTGCAGTGAGCTGAGATTGCGCCACTGCACTCCAGCCTAGGTGACACAGCAAGACTCTGTCTCGAAAAGAAGAAAAGAAAGAAAAGAAAACTGCTAGAAAGAGAGCTTCCACAGATATCATCAATAGGAGCATGGAGTGATGGAGGACAGCTAACATTAACTGTAGTATGTGCCAGATGACTTTGATATCTCATTCAAACCTTCTCAGAATCTCCCAAAGAGCACTGTTAACCCCATCTTACAGATATGAAAATTGAGGTTCAAAAAAGTGAAAAATCTTGATTGAGATCATATAATTGGCAGGAAGTTACTTCTCCTATTTAATCTCAAAGCTGAGGCTTTTTCTACCACAATTAATGCCAACCAAGTACTCAACAACTACTGTGGCTCCACTATGCCCAGGCACAGTGCCAAGCACCAGGGAAGTCATTACAATAACAATAGCTCCCAAGTGTAAGCAGTTACTATACTTGCAGGCATTGTACTAAATACATGAATTACAACGAATCCCCACAACTGTTAAGTACAATCATTTTGGCAATGTGTGAGGAAAGCTGAGCCTCAGGAAACAGTTTGGCAAGTTTGAAAGAGGGTTGATATTCCAACCCAGATGGGTCCGACTCCAAATCTCGTGCTTCCATCTACTGTACTTAGTACCTTGCTACACAACGATTATGACCGAGATCAGTCCCTGGTCCTCAGGGGCTTTTAGTCAGGTAACGATCACTTCCTTCTGACAGAGTCAGAGAAGGCACAGAGGGAGGGAGTTTGGCCTCAAAGGACGGCTAGGGTTTGGGGCTATCACAGGCAAAGGTCACTGTAAGGGCGAACAAACCTGGGAATAGTAAAGAAATTGAACTCTGACACCTGGTGACCCTACCAGTCGTAACTCCGTGACTCTCAGGGCGTGTCTGCAGAAGGCACCACCCCCACCTCATCCGAGGCCCAGCTCAACCGGAAGTCCACTCACCGGACTCCCGCAGCAGCCCCGCGAGCTTCCACACCAGGGAGTCCCGCTGAGCGGTCGTCATGGCCACGGGACGCTATGGGGCGGAGCCTGGGGGGGAAAGAGGAAGCGGAAGAGCCTCAGGTGGGCGGTAGTGCCAAAAGCCCAGGGCGTCCACGCAAACCGAGGCGTCGTGCACAGAAAAAGGCGAGAAAGAAGAGCGAGGAGGAGCATCCTCCTGGCCGCCCTTTGGAGGAACATAAGCCCTGGTCAGACATACCGACCCTCCCCGTTTGGTCCTCCTACCAGCTCAGCTGCCCGGCGCCTATCAATGATGGAAAGGAAGTCCCTCCCCGGAAGAAAATCGAGCCAAGGGACGACCGGAAAACACGCCTCTGCCGCCGGAAACCGCGCCCTAGGTCATGCAAACGAATCGAAAAGGGGCGGTGCGGGGGCTGGCTCGGGAGGGGCGGTCTCTCCGCGGTTGTGGCTGCGGTGGCGTCCTGGGCTGCATGTCCCCTATCTGGGCCCCCATTATTCCCCCGCCCTGCGCAGCGTGGGACTCTCGCTTGGCTTTTGGCGAGCCTACCCCGCCAGTGAGGAAACCCTGACTCGTTTGCAAACTGGGCGGGGAAGCCAAGTTTAGAGAAATGGAGCTTTCTGTTAGAGAATAATTATTTCAAAGCAGTCATTTTCCAGTGGAAGGAGAGCGTGTCCGCCGTAGGATGGACTTAGATCGTGTAAAAGCTGAGGCTACCAAGGATATCACCTCTGGGGTCCTTTGCTGCTTTTCCTTAGTCTCCCTCGAAACTCGTGTATCTTTCCTTCAGCAGTACTGGGCTCCACGCGAACCTAGTCCTTTGTCTTTACCCTAGTACCTTTCATAACATCCTAGTTGAAAAGTAGTTATTCAACCGCGTTTGAAAATGAGAAAACAGGTTCACAGAAGCTAGGTTACTTGCGAAGGTCGTTCAATTAGTAACCAGTAGCGCCAGGACTGCGAAAGTTTCCTGCTTCCGAATTCTCATAGCTTTCACCAGGCTCCCTGTCAAATGCTATCGTTAACTACTGAACTACAGTAGCAAAAAGGTCTTTTAACACAATTCCTGGTTTTCAGGGAAAGTTTCTTTCATGTAGTGCCCCGTTTCTACAGAGGAAAATCAAAATGAATCATAAGCCAGTGGAAAGGAGGAATAGGGTCATAGTCATCTTTATCCCAAGTTGCCAGATTTGAAAGATTTTATTTTCTTAAGACAAAATATTTGAAATGGCAAATATTTTGAATATTTGAACCACACAATTTTGCATTCATGGCATACTAGTGCTCTGAGCTGAAAGCCTTTTAGGTTAAATAAAGCAAGTGGAGATACATCTGAAGCAGTGTTGGAGCTCAGAAAAACAATACCCCAAAATATGGCGCTTTGGCATGCTGACTATTTTGAACGAAAAGATACTGGAAGCCTCAGGCACAGTCTCCCTGACCTTCTCCTGCCCTCCTGTCTCCCAGCCTTCTTTCTCCCCCAACGCAAGCCATAGAAACCAGAATTCCTCTTCCCCAAGATGAGTCATAGAAACTAGAAGCCCTCTCCTGCAAAGCCAGCCATAAAACCTAAACTTCCCCCACCTTTCTATGTAAGAGGTGGCTGTGGCCAGGCATGGTGGCTGTAATCCCAGCACTTTGGGAGGCCGAGGCTGGTGGATCACCTGAGGTCGGGAGTAGGAGACCAGCCCGACCAACATGGAAAAACCCTGTCTCTTCTAAAAGTACAAAATTAGCCTGGCATGGTGGTGCATGCCTGTAATCCCAGCTACTCAGGAGGCTGAGGCAGGAGAATCACTTGAACCCGGCAGACAGAGGTTACCGTGAGCCAAGATCACACCATCGCACTCCAGCCCGGACAATAAGAGGGAAACTCCATCAAAAAAAAAAAAAAAAAGCTGGCCATAAAGAACTTATCTGGCCTACCTTATCTGATAGTAGGCCAGTAAGACCCTCATTTTGGAAAAGATCCTGCCTTGTACCTGGGAGGAAGGAATGCTACACAGAAAGGCTTTGTTGGGTTTCCCCCTGCTGTCTGTTACTATTAAGTGGCACACTTTTTGCCCAACCACATTACTCCAGACTGTCCATTCTTCATAGAATCTAAGCATTAGAAACAGTTTTCCCTGGCTCTTTGGGTAGCCATTTCTGAAGGCTGTGTCATGTAAAACTTTGATTAAATAAACTTCTTAGTTTATTTTAGGTTTTTCTCTTAACCTATCTTTTGTTATACGAGTGTCCGCTCTGACCCTTATGATGAGGAAGAAAGGTATCACACCTTTTCAGCCCCTGCAACAGCTAACTAGTATGCAAATATAAAGTCAGAGTAAGAGCTCAGTATATTTTGTCGAAGCATTAATCCCATAACCTGACGATTGTCAGTCCCTGTTTATTAATCATCTAGAACTTAGAAGGGCAGATTCTCCCAAACAGTAACTGCCAACTCTGCCCCTCTTGGGCAAGAAACAGATACTTTTGAAGTCCCTGACATCGCAGTGTCTTGATATCCGTTTCAGCCGTGCCTTTTCAACCCATAGTTATTTTCTGAGAATTGCTCCACCTATATGGGTAGCCCCTGTAGCCAGGTTTGCTCTGTATCCCTTTGCTTCTCAGAAACGTGGAAGTGGGACAAAGGCAGAAGCAGAGAAAGCTGAACTACAGAGGGAGAGAAAACTAGATCTACCAAGGGAAAGCAACAGGAGACTCAGTAGTTCTTGTTTCCCTCCCCCTTGTGAGGCCCACTCTCCTTTCTACCCTTGGCCTGTAGGGGAGGCCTTGGCTGCCTTCCAGAGAATTCTCCCCCGCTTTTTCTGTTTTTGTTTTTTCTAGGCCTAAGAATCTGAATGTATTTCTGTAAATTGCTACCATAAGAATCTCAACTAAGACAAAACGTTTATAAAACAAAGTCTAAAAGGGAAAAAAATTCCCATTCATCATAGCAGTCAAAAAATAAATTCTAGATATAAATACACATACACGCATGCTTATAACGTTTTGAGAAATAAGCCAGATCTATGTGAAGAGAACAAGAGAACTTTAGGACATTAAAAATGACCCAGCCAGGCACAGTGGCTCGTGCCCAAAATCCCAGCACTTTGGGAGGACAAGGAAGTGAGTGACTTGAGGTTAGGAGTTCGAGATCAGCCTGGCCAACATGGTAAAACCCTGTCTCTACTAAAAGTACAAAAATTAGCTGGGCGTGGTGGCAGGCGCCTGTAATCCCAGCTACTCTAGAGGCTGAAGCAGGAGAATCACTTGAACCCGGGAGGCGGAGGTTGCCGTGAGCTGAGATGGCGCCATTGCACTCCAGCCTGGGCAACAAAAGCAAAACTCCTTCTCAAAAAAAAAAAAATATATATATATATATCTTTATTAAAAAGGTATGCAGCCGGGCATGGTGGCTCCTGCCTGTAATCCCAGCATTTTGGGAGGCTGAGGCAGGTGGATCACGAGGTCAGGAGATCGAAACCATCCTGGCTAACACAATGAAACACCCTCTCTACTAAAAATACAAAAAATTAGCCAGCCATGGTGGCGTGCGCCTGTAGTCCCAGCTACTTGGGAAGCTGAGGCAGGAGAATGGCGTGATCCCAGGAGGCAGAGCTTGCAGTGAGTCGAGATCACACCACGCACCCCAGCCTGGGTGACAAAGCAAGACTCCATCTCAAAAAAAAAAAGGGTATGCAATGCCATTTCAAAAATTCATGTTGCTGGAAAGTAGCATAACATATATGGGCTGCTATTGTATAATTTCATGCTATCATCAATGAGTTTGCGTTTCTCAAAGGCATGCTATGATATCACTGTTAACTTGCAAACACTCTTCTAAGTTTTAGTCCCCAGGACTAGTACTCCACCTAAAATCAGAAATGTCCAGTTGGTTCTTCCAAGCACCAACACCAGCTGCACATGACGAAGAACTCCTGGTACTCTGGTACTAGAGAGGCACTACTTATCTGCCTGGGGCTCCACCCCCATGTTATTGTGTGGAGACAGAGCGGCTGCTGGTAGCTTCCCTGCCACCCCTGAGTTTCCTGGAGTAGGCTCTACAAAGTGCTGACGATTAAAGAGGGTAAGGAAAGGTGTGCTTGTTACTAGCTTAGGTTTCAGGGATGAAAAGAAGGTAGAAGGCTGGTGTGATGGCTCCTTGTGTCCGGAATTGGTTCCTTCCTGTGGGTTCTTGGTCTCGCTGAATGGAGCCGCAGACCCTCACAGTGGGTGTTACAGTTCTTAAAGATGGTGTGTCCAGTTTATTCCTTCAGATGTTCAGATGTGTCCGGAGTTTCTTCCTTCTGGTGGGTTCGTGGTCTTGCTGACTTCAGGAGTGTAAGCCGCAGACCTTCTCAGTGAGTGTTATAGCTCTTAAAGGTGGCACGTCCAGAGTTGTTTGTTCCTCCCGATGGGTTCATGCTGTTGCTGATTTCAGAAGCAAAGCCACAGACCTTCGCAGTGAGTGTTACAGCTCTGCGTCTGGAGTTGTTTGTTCCTCCCAGTGGGTTCGTGGTCTCGCCGACTTCAGGAGTAAAGCCACAGACCTTCACAGTGAGTGTTACAGCTCATAAAAGTAGTGCAGAGCCAAAGAGTGAGCAGCAGCAATATTTATTGTGAAGAGCAAAACGAACAAAACTTCCACAGAGTGGAAGGCGACATGAGCAGGGTGCCACTGGGGGGGTGGCCAGCTTTTACTCCCTTGTTGGGTTAGCCCACATCCTGCTGATTGGTCCATTTTACAGAGTGCTGATTGGTCCATTTTACAGAGTGCTGATTGGTCCGTTTTTACAGAGTGCTGATTGGTCCGTTTTTACAGAGTGCCGATTGGTGTATTTACAAACCTTTAGCTAGACACAGAGTGCTGATTGGTGTGTTTACAATCCTTTTGCTAGACAGAAAAGTTCTCCAAGTCCCAACCTGACCCAGAAGCCCAGCTGGCTTCATCTCTCATCATGACTTTAGTCCCAGCACTTTGGGAGGACAAGACAGGTGGATCACTTGAGGTCAGGAGCTCAAGACCAGCCTGGCCAACATGGCGAAACCCTGCCTCACAAAAATTAGCCAGGTGTGGTAGCGTGCACCTGTAGTCCCAGCTGTTTGGGAGGCTGAGGCAGGAGAATTGCTTGAACCCAGGAGGCGGAGGTTGTAGTGAGCTGAGATTGCACCATTGCACTCCAGCCTGGGAGACAGAGTGAGACTCCATCTCAGAAAAATAAAAGAAAGAAAAAGAAAAGAAAAGAAGGGAGAAGAGAGTATCTTCATATAAGAATGAAAAATGACAGCCAACCACATAATACACATCTCAGATCCTGCTTGTTTCTGATACCTTGAACCATGTGAGACCCAGGAGCCTTGCCTACAGGGGAACAAATGTCATAGTTCACCTTTAGGATGTGAGCCATTTTCCTGGATCTAGACCTCCCCGCTCTGATGCTGCAACCTCCAACAGATCAGATAACTGAGACCTACAGATTCCACCAAAATGAAAATGTTACACTTGGATTGGGGGTGATGGGGGTGAAACTGAATGATCTATTTGTTTCATTTGTTTCATCATCTTGGTATCGTTAGCTGGGCATGGTGGTATGTGTCTGTAGTCCCAGCTGCTCAGGAGGCTGAGGTGAGAGGATTGCTTGAGCCCAGGAGTTCAAGGTTGCAGTGAGTTGTGATCACACCACTGCACCCCAGCCTGGGCAACAGGGTGAAAAAACTTGCTATCTTTGTGGAGTAGGAAAGGGAGAAGGATGGAAGAGAATGAAAAGGTATGACTATTACCTCCAAATATAGTTTTGGTAAAAAAGAGTTTGTACCAGAGAGGAATCCGTATGCGTAGTAGCCACAGCCCCAGGATTGAGTGGCCAGAGGTAGTTCTTTCTATAAGTAACATTGGCTCTGCTACTAGACTTGGCCACAAAAGACTGGCCCAGGAATTAACTCAGTTACCAAAGTCAAAAACATATAGGACACATCAGCCACACTGGAGGAGGTCTGGCATGAGAACTCTGAGTTAGACTGTGACCAGGCAAGCTCATCAGAGCCTGATTCTGAAAGAGATTTAATTTGAGGCACACAGAGGGAAAGCTTGAGAGGAAGAAACTAAGCTCACTGAGAAATCAGAGAAGCTGGGGCCTGAGAATGACTGACTGAAAAGAAAGCAACAGAATAACAATATTCCAGTGACCCAGCATCTGCTCTGCTCTCCCCTCCTGAGAGGACTTGACCATTCTGCACAAAATGAACTGAGGGCTTCCATGAGGAGCTCTGCAGTAAACCTGAGGTTATCTGAGAGTACCTTTGATTCTTTTCACTGTCTATCCTGGAAAGCCATGGAACCATTTGGGAAGAGGGTTAAGAAGGGCTATAAGAAAGACCAGAACTATGTGCTTCATTCAGGACATAAGAAAAGGAGAGATGAAGACCCCAAGAATATTGTAAATAAGTAAAAAAAGAAAAAATGGTCTTCAAAGGACAGAAACTTGATACAAAATATGGATAGAGGTGGTTATGGAGAAGAGAGGAAAGCAGACAGAATCCAAGACAGGAAGGAAAACACAACCTGCTATTTCAGGCATAACCCACAGAAGGCTGGTTGGTAAAATCACCTATAGTGTGTGACAAGTGTCTTCCATCTCAGTGCTCCCTACACACATGACCAGAGAGAGGAAGGAAATGATCCACAGCAAGGAGGAAACTGCACATAGAATAAGCAGTCAGCCAGGCGCAGTGGCTCACACCTGTAATCCCAGCACTTTGGGAGGCCAAGGCAGGTGGATCACAAGGTCAAGAGATTGAGACCATCCTGGCCAACATGGTAAAACCCTGTCTCTACTAAAAGTGTGTGGTGCACGCCTGTAGTCCCAGCTACTTGGAAGGCTGAGGCAGGAGAATCGCTTGAACCTGGGAGGCAGAGGTTGTAGTGAGCTGAGATGGTGCACTCCAGCCTGGCGATAGAGCAAGACTCCATCTTAAAACAAACAAACAAAAGAATAGCAGTCAACCTTGCAGTGTTAAGCATGGGCCGATGGGGAAAAGGAAACAAGGAAACTGAGATCACATGGCTTAGGGTCTCCAGGACTGAGGTAAGCGTAGAGGCTGCTTTTTACTCTCAAAACCTCTGGAGAACCACAAAGCTGGAGCTGTCTTTCATTCTTTTGTTCATTCGACAGATATTTACTGAGCCCTGACTGTGTGCCAGATCCTATGTTAGATTCCGGGTGAATACGCCAGGTGTGGTGGCTTATGCCTATAATCCCAGCACTTTGGGAGGCCGAGGAGGGCAGATCACCTGAGGTCAGGAGTTCAAGACCAGCCTGGCCAACATGATGAAAGCCCATCTCTACTAAAAATACAAAATTAACCGGGCATGCTAGTGCACGCCTATAATCCCAGCTACTCAGGAGGCTGAGCAGGAGAATGAATCACTTGAACCCAGGAGGTAGAAGTTGCAGTGAGCTGAGATCACGCCATTACACTGCAGCCTGGGTGACAAGAGCGACAACAAAATTTATTATCTTTACAGTTCTGAAGGTCAGAAGTCCAAAATGGGTCACACTGGGTTAAAATTAAGGTGTCAGCAGGGCTGTGTTCCTTTCTCACGAGGGGAGAACCTGTATTTTTTTTTTATTTTACTTTATTTTATTATTTTTTTTTTGAGACGGAGTCTCGCTCTGTCACCCAGGCTAGAGTGCAGTGGCACAATCTCGGCTCACTGCAAGCTCCGCCTCCCGGGTTTACGTCATTCTCCTGCCTCAGCCTCCTGAGTAGCTGGTACTACAGGCACCCGCCACCTAGCCCGGCTAGTTTTTTTTTGTACTTTTTAGTAGAGACGGGGTTTTACCGTGTTAGCCAGGATGGTCTCGATCTGCTGACCTCGTGATCCACCTGTCTCGGCCTCCCAAAGTGCTGGGATTACAGGCTTGAGCCACCGCGCCGGGCCTTTTATTTTATTTTTTAAAGACAGGGTCTCGCTTTGTTGGCTAGGCTGGAGTGCAGTAGTGTGATCATGGCCCACTGCAGCCCCAATCTCCCAGTCTCAAGAGATCCTCCTGCCTCAGCCTCCCAGGCAGCTAGGACTGAATGTAGGGGTGATATGACTGTGACTTCTGTCACCCCATTGATTACTAGGGTTGATTGGGCTAATCTGGTTGGCTAGGTGGGTGTCTCCTTCCTCCCTCACCTCTCCATGTGCGTCCCTTCTGAAGCTGTGTGCTCAGTTGAAGAGGATGGACATCCCTGATAGAGGAGGACTGGTCTTTGGTCAAGGGTATACAAGTACTGTGCTCCCCTGCTAGAACTTCCAAACAAGCTCCCAAGTAGCTAGGACTAGAGGTGTGCACCACCACGCCCAGCTAATTTTTTATCTTTTGATCTTTTGTAGAGATGGCTTCTTGCTGTGCTGCCTATGCTGGTGTTGAACTCCTGGCCTCAAGTGATCTTCCCACCTCAGGCTTTCAAAGTGCTGAGATTAGAAGTGTGAGCCACCATGCCTGGCCAGAGAACCTGCATTCTTGTCTTTTCCAGCTTCAAGAGGCTGCCATCTTCCCTTGCCTGTGACCCCCCTCCATCTTCAAAACCAGCAATGGCTGCCTGACTTTCTCATATCACATCACTCTGAGACTAACTCTCTTGCCCCACTCAACATTTAAAGACCCTTGTGATTGCACTGGGCCCACCTGTATAATCCAGGATAATGTCCCTACTTTATAGTCAGGCCAGGTGCAGTGGCTCAGACCTGTAGTCTCAGTGCTTTCGGAGGCCAAGGCAGGTGCATCACTTGAGCCCAGGAGTTCGAGACCAGCCTGGGCAACATGGGGAAACCCCGTCTCTACAAAAACTACAAAAATTAGCCAGGCATGGTAGTATGCACCTACAGTCCTAGCTACTTGGGAGGCTGAGGTGGAAGGATTGCTTGAGCCTGGGAGGTCAAGGCTAAAGTGGGCCATGACTGCACCACTGCATCCAACCTGGGCAACAGAGTAAGACCTTGTCTGAAAAAAAGAAAAAAGAAAACGATTTTAAGGTCAGCTGATTAGTACCCCTAATTCCATCTGTAATTCTCCATTGCCACGTAACATAACATATTCACAGGCTCTGGAGATTCAGATATAGGCATCTTCGGGAGGGGAACCATTTTCCTGCCTATTACAAACATGGGGCAAGTTATGGTAGTGATAGCACTGTAGGAGATGGTTCCAGTCCAAGACTGCAAGCTGAATACATGTCAGAGCCTCTCCCTCCCATCCCAAATGCCCAGAAATAGTAGTCCCACCTTACCCTCAGGGGGTTACTTTCTAAGACCCCCTCCACCGCCAGTTGGTGCCTCAAACTGCAGGTAGTATACTGCGTTGTATACCAGATAGAATACCAAACTTTCTATATACCATGTTTTCCCTACACCAGGGTGTCCAATCTTTTGGCTTCCCTGGGCTACATTGGAAGAAGAAGAATTGTCTTGGGCCACACCTAAAATGCACTAACACTAACAATAACTGAAGAACTTTTAAAAAAAAATCTTTTTTTTTTTTTGAGACAGAGCCTCGCTCTGTTGCCCAGGCTGGAGTGCAAAGGCATGATCACTGCTCACTGCAACCTCCACCTCCCGGATTCAAGCAATTCTCCTGCCTCAGCCTCCTGAGTAGCTGGGATTACAGGCGTGCACCACCACACTAATTTTGGATTTTCAGTAGAGACTGGGTTTCACCATGTTAGCCAGGCTGGTCTTGAACTCCTGACCTCAAATGATCCACCTGCCTTGGCCTCCCAAAGTGCTGGAATTACAGGTGTGAGCCACCACACCTGGCCCTCCTAATGTATTAAGAAAGCTTATGAATTTGTGTGAGGTTGTATTCAAAGTCACCTTGGGCCACATGTGGCCCACAGGCCGTGGGTTGGACAAGCTTGCCCTACACATAGAGACTATGATAAAGTTTACTTTATAAACTAGGCACAGTAGGCCTGGTGCAGTGGCTCATACCTGTAATCCCAGCACTTTAGGAGGCCTAGGCAGGCAGATCACCTGAGGTCGGGAGTTGAAGACCAGCCTGACCAACATGGAGAAAACTGTCTCTACTAAAAATACAGAATTAGCCGGCTGTGGTGGCATGCGCCGGTAATCCCAGCTACTCAGGAGGCTGAGGCAAGAGAAGCGCTTGAACCGAGGTGGCAGAGGTTGCAGTGAGCCAAGATCGTGCCACTACACTCCAGCCTGGTGGCAGAGTGAGACATTGCCTCAAAAATAAATAAATAAATAAATAAATAAATAAATAAATAAATAAATAAATAAATAAATAAAGACACAGTAAAAGATTAACAACAATAACTAATAGTAAAATATAACAATTAAACCATATGCTGTAATAAAAGTTATGTGGATGTGGTCTCTCTCTCAAAATATCTAGTTGTCCTATGCTCACCTATTTTCAGACCACAGTTGACCACGAGTAACTGAAACTGTCATGGTGTTCGAACCTGAGGGACTCCATCTTTGGTGAGGGCGAAGAAAATGAGGCTGGGACTTGCTAGGTTGCATTCCCAGAAAGTTAGGTACTCCTAGCCTCTAGAGGTTTACTAAACAGACCCAGATGTGGGAGTGTCCTAATATCCTGATTTTTTTTGTTTTTTTTTTTTTTGAGATGGAGTTTCGCTCTGTCGCCCAGGCTGGAGTGCAATGGCACAATCTTGGTTCACTGCAAGCTCTGCCTCCCAGGTTCACGCCATTCTCCTGCCTCAGCCTCCCAAGTAGCTGGGACTACAGGCACCCGCCACCACGCCCGGCTAATTTTTGTATTTTTAGTAGAGACGGGGTTTCAGCACGTTAACCAGGATGGTCCTGATCTCCTGACCTCGTGATCTGCCCGCCTTGACCTCCCAAAGTGCTGGGATTACAGGCATGAGCCACTGCACCTGGCCTTATCCTGATGTTTTGAGAACAGAAGCACTTCTAATTTTGCTTTAAAAACAGTAATATAGATTCTTGCAAAATATATTAAGAAAACTAATCCTTTATCACAAACCCTTGTAGCAGAGCATATCTCCCCATGATCTTTTTCATCCTATATAAAAACAAGTGGTGTACCTAGGGTGGACACGTTCCTCCTCTTACTTTCGGGAATGCCCTACTCTGTCTATGGAGGATCTGTACTGTCTTGCTCTTTTTTTTTGAGACAGTGTCGCCCAGGCTGGAGTGCAGTGGCACGATCTCGACTCACTGACACACACCCAGCTAATTTTTGTATTTTTAGTAGAGATGGGGTTTCACCATGTTGGCCAGTCTGGTCTCCCAGCCTCAAGTGATCCACCCCCTTCAACATCCCAAAGTGTTAGGATTACAGGCATGAGCCACTGTGCCCAGCCACCACTTTATTTTCTTAATAAACTTGTTTTGGTTTGCACTATGGACTCACCCTGAATTCTTTCTTGCATGAGATCCAAGAACGCTCTCTTAAAGGTCTGGATCAGGACCCCTTTCCTGTAACATCTTTCTGGCAAACCATGGAAGTGACAATACTGAAGAGACACCTGGTCCAAAGGAAAATCATCTGTGCACACCAGCTGACTGACTTTAGGTAAGTGGAGTTCATATACCTGGGTAAAGGATGGGATTGAGTTAGAGGCTCAACTTAGGGGACTTAGAATCTTTCCTAAGACAGAATGGGTTAGAAGGCCCTCTTAATAAAAGGGAAGGATGCTTGACCAGCTTTGGGTTAGAGGCCCAACTTAGGAAGGTTACAGTCCCTTCTAAAATGTAAGGGGTGAGAGGTCCCTCTCAGTAATGTCTCTCTTGGCGAAGAATGGGTTTGGCACCACAGGGTGTTAACTGCCATGCTCTTTGTATTAATCTGCCTTGTGCTCTTCATGGCATGAATCAATTTATTGGTGCTGTTTCTGTTTCACTGTCATTTTCAGGAGACTTTATTTAACTGGTCTTAGGGATTTTAACATACTCTTCCCCTCCGTGCCTCCCAATATCCATTCGTTTAATTGTGAAACATTGGGAACAAGAAAGCATTGAAGGCCCCATCTCTAAAATTGCTGATTGAGATTGGGTATTTAACAGCTGTGCGCAGTAAGATTAGATAGATGCGGTTATGTTTTAATGCCGCTATGCCTACTAGGTGTGATCTAGAGGCACTAGGATGGAAATCAGGGGACTTTTCTTCTTGCTGTTTGTTTTATTTTGCACACTAAACAAACACTTCCTTCCTTTCTTGGATTTGGCCAAACCAGCTTTGCCTGGCCAATCCACACTGCCACTATTGCCCAGAGCCTGCTTGCTCTGGTTATTCCCATCGAAATCCTCTCTTTTTCCTTTGCCTTATTCAACATTTCTTTTGTCAGAGTCCACATTGTGGTTTATCTAAGATTCACGGCTCAGCTCACTTATACTATTTAGATGGTATAAATAAGAGAATTCAATTTTTGGCAGGGATCCCCTCATTAATGCAGCTGGCCTTAAAAACCTCTTACCCTTTTCAGTGGAACTCAGTGAGTGGCAATACAATCTTGCAGGTTTGGAACTTTTCTTTCAACATCACCTGCCTCTTTCATGGGAACCACAGCATCCATCCCAAAGGACTCCCCACTAGGATATATTCTTGAACATTGGGACCAGTTTAAACTAAATGGGCTTAAGAAGAGAAAACTGTTGTTTCTATATAATACTATTTGGCCTCAGTATTATTTGGGAAAACAAGAGAAATGGCCTCCTACTGGAACTATGGCCTTTAAAACTGTACTTCAACTCGATTTGTTTTGTAAGCGGGAGGGAAAATGAGATGAAATACCATATGTTCAAGCATTTTTGCTGCTCAGTCCAGATGAAACCCTGTAGCAGGCGCATGCGTGTTTGATGAGAGGAAAGGAAGAAAAAGAACTAGACATCTTAGATGATCCTTTGACACAAGCTCCACCCCCAGTTCAGCAGGCATTTTTGGGTGGACAAGAACCTCCTTCTACCAGCTTTGAAGGTTCAGATTTTGTCCATCCTTTCTCCCTCTAGTCCACCTGAAAGTTCTGTTGAGAACCCTTGGTCCCCTCCTTCTGACCTGCCTAGTCCCACTCTATACCCACCACTCCCTGAGGAATTTGGCCCCTCGAGTACTACTCATAGTGGAGCCTCTTATCAACCTCTGAAGGGAAATCTTTGTCCCCTTAGAGAGGTGGCAAATGGGGAAGAAGGCACTGTGTGAGAGGACATGTCTCCTTTTCTATGACTGAGTTGGCTCTATGTAAAGAGAAGTTTGGTCATTTCTCTAAAGATTCAGGAAAATTCCTAGACGAGTTTGAGAAACTAACTGTCTGACCTATGGTTTAACGTAGCAGGAGCTGCATGTTTCATTGTCTCTGTGTTGCACAGTGGAAGAGAATCCATTTGCGGGACAGCCAGGACCCATGCAGATGAGGTATTGGCTCCAAACCCGAACCATAATGTATATCAGGCAGGAGGTGTAGCAGTTCCAGATCAAGATCCAGAATGGGGCTGGGCACGGTGGCTCACACCTATAATTCCAGCACTTGGGGAGGCTGAGGCGGGCAGATCACCTGAGGTCAGGCGTTCAAGACCAGCATGGCCAACGTGGCAGAACCCTGCCTCTACTAAAAATACAAAAAATTTAGCCAGGTGTGGTGGTGGGCACCTATAATCCCAGCTACTTGGGAGGCTGAGGCAGGAGAATTGCTTGAACCCAGGAGGTGGAGGTTGCAGTGGGCTGAGATCATGCCATTGCACTCCAGCCTGAGTGACAGAGTGAGATTCTGTCTTAAAAAAAAAAAAAAAAAAAAAAGATCCAGAATGGAACTATCAAAGGAGCAGTGAGGACACTTGGGGAGGAGAGATCATATGGTCACTTGTTTGTTGGAAGGGATGAAGAAATGTATAAAAATGCCTGTTAACTATGAAAAGGACACCAGGGCCTGTGGGGGGGGTGGGGGTGTGGGGAGGGAGAGGACAAATACCTAATGCATGTGGGGCTTAAAACCTGGATGATGGGTTGATGGGTGCAGCAAACCACCATGGCACATGTATACCTATGTAACAAACCTGCACATTCTGCACATGTATCCCAGAACTTAAAGTAAAATTAAAAATAAATAAATAATGAATAAAATAAAATAAAATACATAAGAAAAGGTTGAGGAAGTTTCTCAGGGTAAAGATGAGAATCCAGCTTTGTTTCAAGGGCGTTTAGTTGAGAGAATCAGAAAATATACTAACACTGATCCTGCCTCAAAGGAAGGATAAACCCTTTTGGGAGTACATTTTATAACCCAGTCTGCCCCTGATATCCGTAGGAAACTACAAAAAGCAGCTATGGGTCCCCAGATTCCTATGGAACAGTTTTTGGATGTGGCATTTTTTGGTTTTTAGTAACAGGGACAAAGCAGAGGAAGCAAAAAGAGTAGGAGGTACCTCCCACAAGGTGTAGTTCTTGGCTGTAGCCTTAAGCTCACCTTCCACATGGGGTTGCCCTCCTGGCTCTTGGCCTGAACAAGGGAAGCTAAAAGGTGGGAATCCCAAAGCTGGTGTCCGAGTCACTGTGCCTTGGGTGTAAATCAGTATGCACACTGTAAGAAAACTGGCCATTGGAAGGACTACCCAGCGCTTCGACAGGAGCCATTGGCACCTGAAACAATGATGGCTGAAATAGCCAGACCAGCTCAAGAGTGATGGGGCCGGAGACTTTCTGCCAGAGCCCCTGTCGGACAACTACATATATCTCCAGAGGAGCCATGAGTAACACTTGACGTGGCAGGTAAGAATATTAACTTCCTTTTGGATATGGGGACTGCTTACTCTGTTTTGACCCGTTATAATGGGCCTCTGTCACCCCAAAACTGTATGGTCATGGGGATAGATGGACAAGCTCATAGACACCATTTTACCTATCCTTTAAGCTGCTCTTCAGGGACTTTGATTTTCTCATGTACTTTTCTTTTCATGCCCTACCCCCTTGTTGGGAAGGGATTTGTTGACTCAGCTGCAAACAGTGGTATCTTTTGGTTTTTGTTTGTTGGTTGGTTTGTCTGTTTGAGACAGAGTCTCACTCTGTCTCCCAGGCTGGAGTACAGTGGCGTGATCTCAGCTCACTGCAACCTCCACCTCCCAAGTTCAAGCTATTCTCCTGCCTCAGCCTCCCAAGTAGCGGGGACTACAGGCTGCTTGCGCCACCATGCCTGGCTAATTTTTATACTTTTAGTAGAGACAGGGGTTCACCACATTGGCCAAGCTGGTCTCGAACTCTTGACCTCAGGTGATCCGCCCGCCTCAGCTTCCCAAAGTGCTGGGATTACAGGCATGAGCCACCATGCCCGGCCACAGTGGTATCTTTTGGAAACCACCAGGCAGACGAGGGATTGCTCTTTCTCCTTTCCTGTGATAAAGGAAGAAAAGCAATAGGGGACTTAGCTACTTTACCTATTGAAGTAGCCTCCCAAGTAAATCCTATACTATGAGACAGTAAGGTTCCAGGCAAAACATTAAATGTTCCCCCAGTTTACATCCAACTTAGGCCTGGTGTCCCATAACCCTGGAAAAGGCTTACTTAAAACAGTAAAGCAGATAACTCAGGCCTATGAACTATGTGCCTGGAATAACCCAAATAACCAATCTTTACCTCCTTCTTCAGTAAGGCCTGTTCAGCATAAGAGAATGTACCCTGGTGAAGACTGGCAAATAGATTATACTCAGATGCCCCCATGTAAAAGGTTTAAATATTTATTAGTATTCGTTGACACCTTTACTAGTTGGATCGAGGCTTTTCCTATGGGGTCCGAAAAGGCAATTGAGGTTTCTAAATTCCTATTAAAGGAAATAATTCCTAGATTTGGGCTGCCTAAGAGCTTGCAGAGAGCTAATGACCTGTGTTTCACAGCACTGATTACCCAAAACATATCTTCATCCCTAGGAGTTCAGTACTGCCTTCACTTGGCATGGAGGCCACAATCTCCAGAGGAAGTAGAAAGAGCCAATCAAAGTCTAAAAAGGACTCTGCCTAAACTATGCCAAAAACCATCATAAACCTGGCTATCTTTATTGCCCGTAGCCTTGTTATGGGTTCCAGCGGCCCCCAAGGGAAAGCTGCAGCTCAGCCATGTTGAAATAATGTATAGAAGGCCTTTCTTAACTAGAGACCTCCTAATAGACATAGATACTTTCAAGCTACAAAATTATGTAATCAACTTAGGACAAGTGCAAAACACACTCCTTGAATATGGAAATCAAAGACTCCCTTCCCCCACTAAGGAAGAGAATCTAGTTACAACCCAGCAGGGAGACTGGGTTCTACAAACACTTGGAAGGAAGGATCCCCAGCAGATCAACTTTTCCCAAAATGGAAGGGACCTATCAAGTTCTCCTTAGTACCCCAACTGCAGTGAAATTTCTGGGAATAAACAGCTGGGACCATTTATCTCGAATTAAACCTGTCTCTCATAAAGTCCCATAGGCTGACAGAACACAAGAGACTGATCCCACTTATTCCTGTAAGCCAACCAGTGACCTCTGGCTCCCATTCAGAAGAAAAGAAAGGGCTGGGTAATCTAAGGATATGGATTGGCATTCTGCTTTTGAGTACAAGTTGGAATCACACAGAGTAACTTATTTATTGAGTGGGCACAGGCTTTAGCCTCTACATAATCAGACCAACTGTTGGGTACATGGAGAATTGCCACTTCCCTCCGCTTCCAGATTGCCCTGGCATATTCAACCGGCCAACCAAAATTTATAGAGATTTTATTATGATTGAGAAACTGAATATTATAAACATAGTCCCTCTTTTCCCATGTATCACAGCTACACAGGCCATAGCCCATTCCCCTCCTGTGGAGAGACAAGAAGGCACCTTTTTTTTTTTTTTTTTTGAGACGGAGTCTTGCCCTGTCGCCCAGGCTGGAGTGCAGTGGCCGGATCTCAGCTCACTGCAAGCTCTGCCTCCCAGGTTCATGCCATTCTCCTGCCTCAGCCTCCCGAGTGGCTGGGACTACAGGCGCCCGCCACCTCGCCCGGCTAGTTTTTTGTGTTTTTTAGTAGAGACGGGGTTTCACCATGTTAGCCAGGATGGTCTCGATCTCCTGACCTCGTGATCCACCCGTCTCGGCCTCCCAAAGTGCTAGGATTACAGGCTTGAGCCACCGCGCCCAGCCAAGAAGGCACCTTTTAAACCTAATTAGGAAACAGCTAAACTCCATCCCAACTTCAGGTTACGCTATACATGATGAACTTGGCTAAATGACAGCTGTTCAAGTGCAGGTATTGGGCAAAGTGCCTCTGTGTTTTTTGTTTGTTTGTTTGTTTGTTTTTGAGACAAAGTCTCACTCTGTCACCCAGGCTGGAGTGCAATGGCACAATCTCAGCTTACTGCAATCTCCACCTCCTGGGTCCAAGCCATTTTCCTGCCTCAGCCTCCCAAGTAGCTGAGACTACAGGTGCGTGCCACCATGCCTGGCTAATTTTTTGTATTTTTAGTAGAATAACACTTTCACCACGTTAGCCAGGATGGTCTCGATCTGACCTCATGATCCACCTGCCTTGGCCTCCCAAAGTGTTGGGATTACAGGCGTGAGCCACCGCGTCCAACCACGCCTCTATGTTTTGAAAGGTGCAGTAATAGTCACCACCAGACTAGAACCCATGATATGGGATGGCTGCCACCTCAACAATGCAATCAAGCCGTAGTGCAGTGGTGCCATCAGGCTCACTGTAGTCTTGACCTCCTTGGCTTAAGCAGTCATCCCACCTCAGCCTCCCAAGTAGCTGGGACTACAGGCATGCACCACCATGCGTGGCTAATTTTTTAAATTTTTTTTCTAGAAACAGATCTTGCCATGTTGCCCAGACTGGTCTTGAGCTCCTGGGCTCAAGCAAACCTCTCTCCTTAGCCTCCCCCAAATGCTGGGATTATAGGTGTGAGCCACTGCACCTGGCCAACAGGAATAATTTTGTCTCCTCAGGAAGTATGCTTGAGGAGTGGAGGAGAGGTAATATGATTATAGTGGGGGATACATGGATTCTTATACCAGACTTCTGGAGTCCAAATCCTGGCTCCATCACTTACTAGGGATGTGACTCTGGATAGGTTTGGGTTTTTGTTTGTTTGTTTGTTTTTTGTTTATTTGTTTGTTTTGAGATGGAGTCTCGCCCTGTTGCCCAGGCTGGAGTGCAATTGCGTGATCTCGGCTCACTGCAACCTCAGACTCCCTGGTTCAAGCGATTCTCCTGCCTCAGCCTCCTGAGTAGCTGGGATTACAGGCACGCACCACCATGCCTAGCTAATTTTTGTATTTTTAGTAGAGACAGGGTTTCACCATGTTGGCCAGGATGGGCTCGATCTCCTGACCTCATGATCTGCCCACCGCCTCCCGAAGTGCTGGGATTATAGGAGTGAGCCACTGCACCCGGCTAAGTTATTTTATCTCTCTGTGCCTCAGTTTCCTCTACTGTGCAATAGGTATAATATGAGTGCCTACCTCAAATGGTTGTTACAAGGATTGCATGCGCTTTTAGTTCTAACATGCATAAGGCACATCATTAGTGCTATGTAAGTGTTCCGTATATAAATAATTGCCAGGCATGGCATGACACCATTTGTGGGGGGAAAAAAGGTACACACCAGATACGTACATGTGTATCAACTCATGGAAATGTGTCTAGAAGGATACCTGCCTCTGTGGAGGGGACTGGAATTGGGAATAACGATCAAGGGGAACTTCAGTTTTATCTTTAATATTTGAATATCTACTGTGATAATGTATCTCTTTGTGGCTTATGAAATCAAGAACAAGTAATTTTTTTAATAAAAATGTAAAAACAGGCCACGTCTGTTTTACATTTTTAATAAAAATGTAAAAACAGGCCACGCAGTGGTTCACGTCGGTAATCCCAGCACTTTGGGAGTCCGAGGCGGGCGGATCACAAGGTCAGGAGTTCGAAAACAGCTGGACCAACATGGTGAAACCTCGTCTCTACTAAAAATATAAAAATTAGCCAAGTGTGATGGTGCACACCTGTAATCCCAGCTACTCAAGAGGCTGAGGCAGAAAAATTGCTTGAACCTGGGAGACGGAGGTTGCAGTGAGCCAGGATTGTGCCATTGCACTCCAGCCTGGGTGACAGAGCAAGACTCTTGTCTCAAAAAAAAAAAATTTAATTAAAAAACAAAGTGACCAGGAAATAGTGAAGAAGGGGTGAAGAGCTTTGCCACCTGGGAGTGAAGGGGAGGATCACAGAAAAGATGACATCAGAATTGGATCTTAAAGGAAGCACTGAGGTAAGGGCACAGCTGCTCATGCCTGTAATCCCAGCGCTTGGAGAGTCGAGGTGTGAAGATTGCTTGAGTCCCAGGAGGTCGGGGCTGCAGTGAGCCAAGATCATGCCATTGCATTCCAGCCTGGGTAACAGAGCCAGACCCTGTCTCGAAACAAAACAAAACAACAAAAAAGGAGGTGTTGCTAAAGACATGAGCACTTGAGAAGAACATTATGTATGTGGAATATGTGTTACCAGAGTTTGGGTGTTGTGGTTGGGTGGGGAGAGGAAAGGAGGACTGGGTAGATCAGGCTGAAAGGAAAGGGTTAGGGTTGGTTGTCAAGGGGTTTCCCACCACATGAAGGAGGTTGAACTTTGTGTAGACAATTTTTTAAGCCACCCTAAGTAACATGATCACATCAGAAAAATCCCGTCAGCCATGTCGAGGGTGGATGGAGGGCAGGGAGTGACTGGTTTAAGAGGCTGCTAAATTGCCCAATCAAGAATTGCAAAATAATGTCTATGTAAGGAGAGACAAAGGGGTTGATTTGAAAGATAATTAAGAGGAACAACAAACAGTACTTGCCCCTCAGCATCTACCCCACCTTTCTGTGGTAACTGTCTCCTGCTTTGGGGACATCACCTTTTTTCACTTTTAGCCCTCGTGCTTTAGGCTGGAGGCTTTATAGGTAGGACAAGTGACCTAGGCTAAGGCATTAACGCAGGCCACCTTTCCTGGAGTAGCACATGACGTTAATAAGTCTAATCAGGCCATCAAGACCTGTCCTGGGACTTTTGTTTTGTTTTGCATTGTTTTAAATACAGACAGGGTCTTGCTTTGTTGCCCAGGCTGGTCTTAAATTCCTGGCCTCATACAATTCTTCTGCGTTGGCCCCCCAAAGTGCTGGGATTACAAGCATGAGCCACTGTGCCTGGCTTTGTCCCAGGACTTTTATAAGTGAACTCCTTCTTCCTGGACCAAGTTGCATAATGATGGAAGCCTGTGCTGCCTGGAGTTGCCACAGACCTGGGACGGAGCTGATCCAGGGAAAGTAGTCTATAGATAGATCCTAGTAACATCTTTTGAGCCCAGAAATGAGCCATACCTTAGCCAGCTGTGCCTGTGGATTTATCATGAGCCAATGAGCCAGTGCTGGTGAGGTTTTAAAACTTTTTTTTTTTTTTTTTTTTTTGAGATGAAGTCTCACTCTGTCACCCAGGCTGGAGTGCAATGGTGCAATCTCTGCTCACTGCAAACTCCGCCTCCTGAATTCAAGTGATTCTCCTGCCTCATCCTCCCAAGTGCTGGGATTATAGGCAAGTGCCACCATGCCTGGCTAATTTTCATATTTTCTGTAGAGATGGAGTTTTACCATGTTGACCAGGCTGGTCTCGAACTCCTGACCTCAGGTAATCCACCAACCTCAGCCTCCCAAAGTGCTGGGATTACAGGCGTGAGCCACCGCGCCTGGCTTAAACACACTTTTTGATCTAATCCAGTTTGAGCTGGGTTTTCTATTTAAACTGACTCCATACAAAGGGTATTCACAGTACGTCCCTAATGATTAGCATTGGGAACAGGGAGCATTTTTGAAATTCACTGCCCTTGGGTTGGTGTCATGATGAGGATAGAAGACAGAACGATGTCTGTAGCCACTGTCGAGCCCCTTAGGGAACTGTGAACATCCTTCCTAATTCACTACATTGGCAGAATCTAGGTCTTAGAGACCTTAGAAGGGGTGGCTCCAAACAGTGCCTGTCAGACGTTGGGATCTCACAGATTTCACAGAGCAACAGAATTCCAAAGAAAAATCTTAAATTCCAAACTAGAATTGCCAAGTTTAAATTTTGTTGGGTAAAAACGCAAACAAACAAAACCACTGCCTTCTACCCTCTTCATAACATCGTGAAAGAGCCAACACTGTCACACACCCACAAGCAGAAAAGGTAATAGGTAGCAATGAAAGATAGCCCTTATAAAATGAATCTATTTGGCTTTGTGAAAGACTCACTCATACTCACTTTTCTCATTTTGTCTCAGACATGTGCACGCTTTTCACTTGCAATACCAGTCTGCTAACTGGCCTCGTGGAGAATCCTGTGCCCCTCAGTAATCTGCCCCCAGCCCTCAGCACCCATCCTCATCCCCAGGACAGGGAGCATCTGGATAACACAGGGTTCTAGGGGGCCCCAGCAGGAAGAATGAAGAACTGAAGCCTAGCAGGAAAATTGAAGGTCCCAGTGAAAGACCTCACTGTTTGCGCAGGGAGGATCTAGCCAGAGAAGCCAGGCAGGCAGCACATAGAACATAAACAGGCTTGGAAAAAACCTCCCCTTCCCACCACTGGCAGAGCCCAAGCAGCTGTCTCCCCAGCCCACTGCCTAAATAGGGATGCACAGAGCCCTGAGCACAGAGATTCCAATGCTGGGTCAACATGAAGGTCCTGGGAGAGACTGGGGACTGTGAACAGGCAGGTTTCCCCCTCCAGAACAGCCTCCTGGAGGACTCAGTGTCAACAGAGACAGGCGTTTACAGGAGCATGTACATGGCTCTGAAGGCTTCTGTGCTACAGGGAACAGTGGGTCATTCAGGTTAGCTCCAGTGGGGGAGGGGTGTTGGTGTAACTGTGATTCTTTCCCACCATACCGCTCACTGGAGCAGGCGCTTACCCTTCCACCCCATCAAGCCAGGCTGGTAGAAGGGAGTCTTTGACCAGTAAAAGACTCTGGTTGGATAAATACACACTGTAGTTGTACAGTCAATATCAGAAAGTGTTCTCAAGTTCCAGTCTGATGGACCCGAACATCCCAGCCCTCCCCCTAAGCGCGCACGGGCACGCACACACACACACACACGCACACACACACACGTTGGAGACTGGATGGAACCAGCGACTGAGAGCAGGGACCCTGGGGTGGAGTACAAGGATAACAAGACCCAGGGGATAACGAGGACAGTGATAAAAGCAGGGAGGAAGGCCAGAGGAGAGAGGGTTCCCAATGGCCAAATCCGGAGACAGAATGGACTGATAGGAAACGCAATGAAAAAAGGAAAGTACTGTTTTGCACCGTGCCCTGCACGCGCAAATTCACAAAAGAGCTTTTCTATTTTCTGGCAATAGCCTCAGTCTTTCCACTCTTCTGATGCTAAGGGCTGAGTTAAGGGATTATATAAAGATGTACAGGGGACATCAAGGGAGCCAAAGAGTTCATGAACTGGAATCCTAGTGCAGGAGATCTCACGGTCTACAGCAAGAGTCAGTGATGGATTCAAAGAAGGGCCCTCGGCAAACCGAAATCCTCAGGTCTTTTGGTCAGGTGATCTGACCTTAACACAACACACCACCTCTTTGCCCTTGTTAATTTCTTTCTGATGCTGCCAACACATATATCTCTCCCTTACATCCCACCCAAGCTTCCCAAGTGACTCCAAGATCTGGCCAACTCTGGACAATTGTCTCAGTGTGGCTCCAAAGGTCACAATCTCTGACCAGGCTACAAATCACCTGACCTTGGGCTAAATGCCCATCAGCTGGGGCGAAGAATGGCAGGGGAGGGGACTTATGGCTGCATTGGATGTGGGCACGTGAGTGCAGCAGTCTCCCTTAGGTGTGCAGGGAAGGCACCCTGATTGACATGTCTGGTTCAGCTTGCATGAGTCCAGTTCTGTCTCCAGGGTGGCTCTCCAAGGAGCACTATTGTGCCATCCCCAAGCATTGTAGATTCCCGACCGATACACATCCAGTTATAGCTCTTGAACTTCATGTCTCCAAGGTCAAGTGTGGCTGAGTGACCTGGGATCTCACAGTCCCATGCTCCTGGGGGCCCAACTCCATATCGGAGAAGCTGGAGGAAGTATGCCAAGTTGTATGCACCGTGTTCTTTATTGAGACAGAAGTGGGATGGGGAGGGTAACCCATAGGCAGAGAAGTGAAAGGAGGGAGGAGTGGAAGCAATCTATTTTCCAACTCTGCCTTTCCTCCCAGCTGATGATGGTGGGGGCTTGGCCACCAGCCATGGGATTAAGGAAGACCCGCCCCCCTTAGACCCCTTAGATACAAGCACAGTGTTGCGTGAGAAGGTTGGGCACTGTCTCATACTTGAAAGAGTAACCTCCATCCGAGGTGGTGCGGACATGTAGGGGCCTCATGGTCCCTGGGAGAGCAGCACAGCAGGGCTGGGCCCCTGGCAGCAAGGAAGGGGGCTGGGCTGGGGTAGGGGGAGCCCCAGGGACCGGAAGGGGCAGGTTTGGTGGGATGTGCAGCCCACAACCACCATGGCAATAGTGGAAGATAAAACTGGGAGGGTACACGATCCACCGTTCCCAGCCCAGCTCCTGGAAGGAGATGTTCAGTGCTACTCTGTGGCAGTTGGCGTGGGCAGCTGGTTCCTCCGGAGGCCTCTGCAGCAGGCGCAGAGCAGAAGGAGACCAAGGCCAGGACATCGGGGGAGTTGAACGTCGGGCTCTCTCCCCTCCACTGGGTGGTCTGGTCCGAGTGTGGGCCACCAGGAAGGGCGTGGCCTCAGGCTGGGCTGAGCAGGTACAGAGGGGACAGCGCAGCAGCAGCACCAGGACGGGGTGGGTCAGCAGAGACAGGGCGGAGGTGGCCAGGTGCAGCACGGCCCAGCGAGGGGGGGCATGGCCCAAAGACATGGGCACAGCCACGGATCCTGCCGGTGACAGTGCCAGCAGGCCTAGCAGGGGCTCAGAGCTATTGGAGGCTGCTGTGCCCTGCCTGTCCAGCCCAGTGTAGAACCACAGCTGGGCTGAAGTCACTTGGCGGCTGCGTGTGTGCTGGGATGGCCGGAACATATATGTAAAGAGGCCCTCCTCGGCCTCCTGGGCCAGCCCTCCGGCAGTTGGCTTGTCCTCACAGCTGGCACCTGCAGGAGACAGAAGAAAAGGGAGAGGGCAGCCCTGACTGGCAGGGCCTGGCACCCCTCCTCTTCAGCAGAAGGGATGTGGCCACCAGTCATGAGCCAATGATAGGCTGCACTCTGCTCCATGCCCTCCAGGATGTGGGGACTCTCCTGAGTTTTGGGAGAGCTTCTGTAGGCTCCCCATATTTAAATTTCATCATGAAAGGACTTTAAAAAATAGAAGACATTGCCAACTTCTCTCTGAAGTGGTTTTACCAATTAACATGCCCATCAGCAGTGTGTAAGAGGCCCTGTCTCTCTCCACTTCACCAGCACTAAGAATTGGTATTAGACTTCAATGCTTACTCACCAGACAGTGTTAAACAGTATCCTGAGTGGTGTCTACATGGATGGTTGTTATGTTACTTTTTTTTTTTTTTTTTGAGACAGAGTCTTACTCTGTCACCCAGGCTGGAGTGCAGTGGCATGATCACGGCTCACTGTAGCCTCTACCTCCTTGGCTCAAGCAATCCTCCCACCTCAGCCTCCTAAGAGACCACAGGCGTGTGCCACCACACCCAGCTAACTTTTGTGTTTTTTGTAGAGACAGGGTCTCACTATGTTGCCCAGGCTGATCTCAAACTCCTGAGCTCAAGCAATCTACCTGCCTTCGCCTTCCAAAGTGCTGGGATTATAGGCGTGAGCTATCACACCCAGCCATATTACTTTTTTTTTTTTCTTTTGAGATGGAGTCTAGCTCTGTTGCCCAGGCTAGAGTGCAGTGGCGCCATCTCGGCTCACTGCAACCTCCGCCTCCGGCTCTGCCTCCCGGGTTCAAGCAATTCTCCTGCCTCAGCCTCCCAAGTAGCTGGTGCCACTATGCCTGGCTAATTTTTTGTATTTTTAGTAGAGACGGGGTTTCACCATGTTAGCCAGGATAGTCTCGATCTCCTGACCTTGTGATCCTCCCACCTTGGCCTCCTAAAGTGCTGGGATTACAGGTGTGAGCCACCGTGCCCGGCCCATATTACTCTTTATATCTTTGGCATGTCAGAAATATTGTATAATAAATTCTTTAAAATAATTCCATTTTTAAAAGACAGGTTTACACCAAAAAAAAAAAAAAGAAGGAGGAGGAGGAGGGAAAGGCGAGTGGGAAGGAAGAAAATGGAGAACAAGGAGGAGGGGGAAGAGGAGGAGGGCTGTAACTCAGAACAGAGGGGAGTCCTTTCAAGAATGTGTAGTTGGCATCCTCACACTGACACACTCATAGACTATACTAATCATCCTGGAGCAGCACCCGTTGATGGACTGGCAAGTGGAACTATACTGTTACATGACTTCTTTCATTATCTAGTCACAATTGGTCCATTTTGCAGGTAAGGAAATTGAGGCTTAGAGAGGTGAAATGACGTTCAACGACTAAGTGGCCAGGCTGGAATTTCGCCTGATCCCAAAGCCATCCCTCTCCCCACTGTGCTGCTAACGGACTGAAGTGAGGGAGGCAGGGGTCTTCTCTAAGAGAAAGGTGGACCAGATGACAAGAAAGCCCAACCGGAGGAGGGCTTATCCATTCAGTCAGTGGAACAAGGGGACACACATATGTCGAGACAGGAACTCAAGAGAAGATAGACTAGTTTTCCAGAAAAGTTTCCCAACTAATCTTTTGCCTGTATCTCTGAGAGCTTCTCAGTCTCAGCTGAGAAGTAAAGAAACAGGGTCTAGAGCAGCGAGCAGAGGCAGAGATAGGAGGAAAGGTGGCAGGAAGGGGCCCAAGCCCAGACATCTCCATCTCTAGAGACCCCTGGTCTCCCAGCGCATACCTCCCAAATGCCTCCCACCTGCCATGCACTCTAGGTACAGCCTCTCACTTAATCCTGAGAGGTTGGCATTATCGCGCATTTTACAGATTGGGAGATAGAGGCATAAGGAGGTTTAATAACTGGCCTATTGTTGCAAAGTCACTGAGTGGTAGGGCTAGGATTCAAACCCAGGTCCATCTGGCCCGCAAACCCATGCTGTGCCTTGCTGCTTCTCAAAGTCACCCTGCCAGTTCCCCCACCCTCATTACCTGTGGCTGGGAAAAGGATGGCCTGGGAGACATCCTCCTCCTCCTCGGGCTCAGAGCCCCTGCGTGTGAAGCCCCCCAGGGCATGTCTTCGGGGCAGTCGCCTGACTCCAGGGTCCTCACCTTCCCTGGTCACCATGGGGGACCCCAAGGCATCCAGGAACAGGGCCCTCACCTTGGCCAGAACAAGCTCCCGGGCCAGCTCCGGCCCTTGGCAGCTGTGACCACCCTGTGGGGCCAGCAGCAAGAAGAGCAGTAGGGGCAGCACCATAGCTCACCTGGCCCTGCTAGCGGGGAACCCACACCCTCCCCCGTACCCTTTCTGCCAGGGTCTGCCCAGGGCCCCTCCACTCTCCCCTTCCCATCCCACACCCACCCTCTTCTACCCTTGTCACCCAGTCTTCTCCAGTCCTTTCCACGCCCCACAGTCCGAGTTGCCCCTGCCCGTGGCATTGAGACCTCCTATCTCTGACGCAGATGTCTGTGGCCATGAGCCTTATCTCCCACTCCCGCCAGAGATGTGGGGGAGGGGCTGGGGAGGATTTCGCCCTAAGCGACCTCACACAAGCAAACATACAACCCTTTCTCCTACACACACACACACACATGCACTCTCTCTCACACACACACACACACACATCCAGAGGTTTACATCAGGTGGTACAGGAGCCTGGGAGCTGCAGCCGGCCAGTCCCGGAAAGTGTCATTTGTCAGGGAGACACAGTGCACCACCCCTCAGACCTTCTGAGGCCCCTTTGAATAAGCAGCTGCTGGGCCGGCCAGCCCTTGGGGGAAGGGCTGGAGCCGGGGCTAGAACCCGGGCTAGGGCCGGGGGCAGGTGGTCCTGCCTGCTCTATACTTAGCCCAGTGGAGCCAGTCTGGGCTCTTGTCCTCCAGCTGTGTCATCAGAGAATATTTTTGGGATTGGCAGCTGCAGGCGCCTCTGCCACTCAGGCCCAAGCCTGGCGGGCGGCTAGGGACCTGGCGGCTGGAGGTGGGAGGGAGGAGGGGGAAGAGGCCCAAGCTGTGGGAGGGGGCTGGGAAGAGAGGCTCCCAAGAGCAGGAAGGCTGCGGGGCCCCTCGCTGGAGAGGCAAACAGGAAGGACTGCCCCCTGAGCGCCAGGCTTCGGCCCGGGAATCGCCGCCGCCGCCGCCGCGGCAGAACTGCAGCTTGGGGCCGAGGGTAAGGAGGCGAGCCGGGAGCGGGAGGCCCGGGAGAGCTTCGCGGGTTCCCGCGCCTGGTCCCCAGCCGCGCCCCGGCCCTGCCGCCCCCGGCCTCGGCTCGACCTCCGCCCACCCTCCCCGTTCGCCGCTGCAGGCGGTCTGAGACAGCCGCGATGAAGGCGAGCTCAGGGGACCAGGGGAGCCCCCCGTGCTTCCTGCGCTTCCCGCGGCCCGTGCGGGTGGTAAGTGGCGCCGAGGCGGAACTCAAGTGCGTGGTCCTGGGGGAGCCGCCACCGGTAGTGGTGTGGGAGAAGGGCGGGCAGCAGCTGGCGGCCTCGGAACGCCTGAGTTTCCTGGCGGACGGCGCGGAGCACGGCCTGCTGCTGAGCACCGCACTGCCTACTGACGCCGGGGTCTACGTGTGCCGCGCCCGCAACGCGGCCGGCGAGGCCTACGCGGCGGCCGCCGTCACCGTGCTGGAGCCACCGGCCTCCGAGCCCGAGCCGCAGCCCGCCGAGCGCCCGCTGCCACCGCCGGGGTCCGGGGAGGGCGCCCCGGTCTTCCTCACGGGGCCCCGATCCCAGTGGGTGCTACGGGGGGCGGAGGTGGTGCTGACGTGTCGGGCGGGGGGCCTCCCTGAGCCCACGCTGTACTGGGAGAAGGACGGGATGGCCCTGGACGAAGTGTGGGACAGCAGCCACTTCGCGCTCGAGCCCGGCCGCGCCGAGGAGGGCCCCGGCGCGAGCCTGGCGCTGCGCATCCTGGCGGCTCGGCTGCCGGACTCCGGCGTCTACGTGTGCCACGCCCGCAACGCGCACGGCCACGCACAGGCGGGGGCGCTGCTCCAGGTGCACCAGCCCCCCGAGAGCCCGCCCTCGGACCCCGACGAGGCCCCAGCGCCCGTAGTGGAGCCGCTCAAGTGCGCGCCTAAGACTTTCTGGGTGAATGAGGGCAAGCACGCCAAGTTCCGCTGCTACGTGATGGGCAAGCCCGAGCCCGAGATCGAATGGCACTGGGAGGGCCGCCCGCTGCTCCCGGACCGCCGCCGCCTCATGTACCGCGACCGCGACGGCGGCTTCGTGCTCAAGGTGCTCTACTGCCAGGCCAAGGACCGTGGGCTCTACGTCTGCGCCGCGCGCAACTCCGCGGGCCAGACGCTCAGCGCGGTGCAGCTGCACGTGAAAGGTACGGCGGCGCCCGGGGCCTGGGGACGGGCCTCTCGTGTCCTCTGAGGCCCTCCGAACACCAGCCCTCCTCGGTGCCCAGCGCTGCCCCGAAGACTGGAGGAGAGGAGGTCCGCGGCAATATTAAAATACCAAACCCGCCCGCCTCCCGCTCTCCAGGGATTCGGATTTAGTAGGCCTCCCGGGTACTCAGGAACTTTTTAGCAAATTCCCCAAAAGATTCCGAGGCAGATGGTGGAACACCACTAAGGAGTGATTGATGTACAAACCCGGAGGGCCGTAGAACTCTTCTCCCCTAGTGGTTTTCAACGTCTTTGTTATTGTACTTCTCCTTCCCCAACTGAATTCACAACCAGAGTCCCAATATATGAGACAGATAAAGGAGTATTTTGTGGGCCTAAATTGCTAAGCCTGCATGTATAACAGGTACTTCTAAAGCATCAGTGAGAATAAGGAGGCTATTTTATTGAATACAGGCATTTGAAGTGAAGACTGCATTCATGAGTCCAGGCTCTGAACCCTGTGGGGACAGCCTGGCTGCATCTGTCACCTTGAGAAACAAGTGATTCAGTAGAAAGCTAGACGAGGGAGGACAAATGTCCTGCGTGTTTTTACTGTTCTTTGATTAAACTGCTCCCCACGTTTGCAAGAAGAGGAAGGTGAAAGAGAGAAGGTTTATATTTCAGTGTTGAATCGCCAACAATATCCAATAAACACTTACATTCTCATAAACAGAAAATTCAAAGGGGAAAAAAAAAGCACACCCCAAACTCACCATTAGGTAACGCTCCCCATAATAGGATTTCATCACAACGCAAAGGATTATACCTTCACTAGTTATTGTCCAGATTTTTCTCTTAGAGGAAAAAAAAGTTGGTAAATTCTCCTGAGTCCTGCCTGGCATGCAGTCAAGCATGTGGCCCCTGGGCTGCGGTGGTGGCCTCACTGGTACAGTTCAGTGGGCACAGATTTGTCAGGCTGGTGCTGATCTGGACCTCCATCAGGAAAGAAAAGCCCCGAGGGGAGGCTGGAGGAGCTTCCCAGAGTTGCATACACACACACTGAAACTGCTTCTCCAGCAGCCCCAGTTAATTCTCTAGTTTCCAACATCCTGTTTTCTTTTCTTTCTTTCTTTTTTTTTTTGGAAATGCACCTTTGAAAGGGGTTAAAATAGCCAGGCGAGGTGGCTCACTCCTGTAATCCCAGCACTTTGGGAGGCTAAGGCAGGAGGATCACCTGAGGTCAGGAGTTCGAGAACAGCCTGGCCAACATGGCGAAACCCTTTTTCTACTAAAAATACAAACTAATTAGCCGGGCGTGGTGGCACGTGCCTGTAATCTCAGCTACTTGAGAGGCTGAGGCACCAGAACTGCTTGAACCCGGGAGGTAGAGGTTGCAGTGAGCCAAGATTGCACCACTACACTCCAGCCAGGGCAACAGAGCGAGACTCCATCTCAAAAAAAAAGAAAAGAAAAAAAGAAAAGGGTTAAAATACTTTAAATTCTACTCAGACCCTTGTGGAATATGTGAAATGCCTGGGGCGGGGGGCCCAGGGAACAGTTTGGAAATCACCAATCTAGGGCCTAGAGGACCCCAGAGAACAGTTTGGAAATCATCAATCTGATCCAACCCCTTTTCTCCCTTTACCCATTTTACAAGTAAGGAGACTGAGGCCCAGAAGCATTGAAATGGACTTGCTCAAGGTGATGTGGCTAGTGTCAGGGCTGGATGAGAACTTAGGTCATCTTAGAAACCACCACTTCCCTTCTGGTAGTTTTCTGTGATTCCACAGTGCCCGCTGGCTCTGCATGAAGAGCACACAGCATGAGCTAATGCACTTTGAGGCGTCCTACTCCTAGTCTGGCCCTTCTCCAGAGCCCTCTCTTGTCTCTCCCCTCTCCACAGAGCCCCGCCTCCGGTTCACACGGCCCCTGCAGGATGTGGAGGGCTGTGAGCACGGGATTGCCGTGCTGGAGTGTAAAGTACCCAACTCCCGCATCCCCACGGCCTGGTACCGTGAGGACCAGCGGCTGCTGCCCTGCCGCAAGTATGAGCAGATCGAAGAGGGCACTGTCCGGCGCCTCATCATCCACAGGCTGAAGGCAGACGATGACGGTGTCTACCTGTGCGAGATGCGGGGCCGAGTGCGCACCGTGGCCAACGTCACAGTCAAAGGTCAGCTGGCCTATGGGGAAGAGGCTGAGGTGGAGGCAGGCAGGTGCTCAGATTCCAGGCTGATGGATTCCCGTCTGCATCTCAGGGCCCATCCTGAAGCGCCTGCCCCGGAAGCTCGACGTCCTGGAAGGAGAGAACGCGGTGCTGCTGGTAGAAACTCTAGAGGCCGGAGTTGAGGGACGCTGGAGCCGTGATGGGGAGGAGCTGCCGGTCATCTGCCAGAGCAGCTCAGGCCACATGCATGCCCTGGTCCTTCCAGGGGTCACCCGAGAAGATGCTGGCGAGGTTACCTTTAGCCTGGGCAACTCCCGTACCACTACGCTGCTCAGAGTCAAATGTGAGGGCAGGAAGGCCTCTGGACGGGCAGGGCAGGGCAAAAGGTTGGCCAGATGCTGCAGTTGGGTTGGTGAAGTAGATTTAAGGTGGAAGGGCTGTGGAGGCCCGAGCAAGGCCGAAACACATCCCTGCCTTGGTCTCAGGTGTCAAGCACAGTCCCCCAGGACCCCCGGTATCAGCAGAGATGTTCAAGGGCCACAAGAACACAGTCCTGCTGACCTGGAAGCCTCCCGATCCAGCTCCCGAGACCCCATTCATCTACCGGCTGGAGCGGCAGGAGGTGGGCTCTGAAGACTGGATTCAGTGCTTCAGCATCGAGAAAGCCGGGGCCGTGGAGGTGCCGGGCGACTGTGTGCCCTCCGAGGGTGACTACCGCTTCCGCATCTGCACAGTCAGCGGACATGGCCGTAGTCCTCATGTGGTGTTCCATGGTTCTGCTCACCTTGGTGAGTTGGTCCTGCCAGACCCGCCCATCACTTCTCCTCCCTTCCCCAGCCCTCAGTGCTGATCCTCTCACAGGCCTGCCATCTGCCAGCCTCTGCCCTCTGCCACCCCTTCTAGTTCTGACAGCTGCAATCTGTCCCTGTCGCAGTGCCCACAGCTCGCCTGGTGGCAGGTCTGGAGGATGTGCAGGTATACGACGGGGAAGATGCCGTCTTCTCCCTCGATCTCTCCACCATCATCCAGGGTACCTGGTTCCTTAATGGGGAAGAGCTCAAGAGTAATGAGCCAGAGGGCCAAGTGGAACCTGGGGCCCTGTGGTACCGTATGGAGCAGAAGGGCCTGCAGCACAGACTCATCCTGCATGCCGTCAAGCACCAGGACAGTGGTGCCCTGGTTGGCTTCAGCTGCCCTGGCGTGCAGGACTCAGCTGCCCTCACAATCCAAGGTTGGTACCAGTGGGGACCTAAGTGGGCAGAGAGGGTGAAGACACAGAAGTCCTGTTGGCAAAACGAGGCAAGTTGGTCCCATTTCTTGTATCGGGGCCAGGAGAGCAAGGAGCATCCGTGATGGGCTCAGGTTGAGGGCTCAGAGGTCCGGAAGGCCAATTTCAACTTACATGCAACATCCAGGGCATTGTTATCTTGATATATGTCAGCATTATATCCCAATTCTCTGGAGTGCTTTGTGGTTTACAGAATTCTGTCACATTTGTCATCTCATTTGAAAGACACAGACCCTGGCTGCTAGTCCCTGACCGCCTCCTGCTAAGTTGTCTAATTGCTGACACTGTCACTGCAACTTTCTACCTGCCAGGCACAGTCCTAATCACCTTACATATATTAACACAATCTTCTCAATGGTCCTGCAAGATAGGGTTTTTTGTTTTGTTTTGTTTTGTGTTTGTTTGTTTGTTTTGAGATGGAGTCTCGTTCTGTCCCCAGGCTGGAGTGCAATGGCGCGATCTCAGCTCACTGCACCTTCCACCTTGTGGATTCAAGCGATTCTCCTGCCTCAGCCTCCTGAGTAGCTGGGACTACAGACGTGCACCACCATGCCTGGCTTATTTTTGTATTTTAGTAGAGACAGGGTTTCACCATGCTGGCCAGGCTTGTCTCAAACTTAAGATAGGTTCTTTTGACATTCCCATTTTACAGCTGGGGAAACAAGCACAGAGAGGTTAAGTGACTTGCTCAAAGTATGGAGCTAATGAGCACAGGTGCTGAATTAGGAACCCAGGCAGTCTGGCTCCTGATCACACTGTGCCACCTGTTGAAAGGGGGAAGGAGGGGAACAAAGCATCCCTGAGGAGGACAGCTGGAGGTGGGGCGCTGAAAGTTCAGGGATCACGCTAGCATGTGCCATGTCACCATTGCTGGAGTTTGTAAGACCAATCAAGGAATCTGTTGGCACCCATGTGCCGGGTCTTGGGGTGATTCGCTGTCAGCATCGCAGGCGGAGGGCCAGGTGAGACCTGACCAGCAACCAGAGCAGCATTTCCCAAAATGGGCACCCTGCTCACTGACATCAGAACCACCTGGAGGGCTGGTTTATAATGCAGATTTCCTGGCCCCTGCATGCTTGGGAGTCCAAGAATTCTGCATTTTTAGCAGGCTCCCTGGGAATTCTTACCCACAGCCAAAGCACTGCTCTTAAAGGTTGGTGTGTAAGCCTAAGCCTATTTTTAAAAACCCCAACAACAGCAGTGGTTCCCTCTGATGCATCCAACAGAGCCCATGCACCGTAGGGAGGGGTGCTTATCTGTGCTTCTCTCCACACAGAGAGCCCGGTGCATATCCTGAGCCCCCAGGACAAGGTGTCATTGACTTTCACAACCTCAGACCGGGTGGTGCTGACCTGTGAGCTCTCAAGGGTAGACTTCCCGGCGACCTGGTACAAGGATGGGCAGAAAGTGGAGGAGAGCGAGTTGCTGGTGGTGAAGATGGATGGACGCAAACACCGTCTGATCCTGCCTGAGGCCAAAGTCCAGGACAGTGGCGAGTTTGAGTGCAGGACAGAAGGGGTCTCGGCCTTCTTCGGTGTCACTGTCCAAGGTCAGGAACCACACCAGCCTGGGCTTCTGCAGCCAATTGTGTGTGGGGCCGCATAAGCCATGCCCTCTGGTCTGCTGCCTACCTGGGGGAGTCCTTTACAGGGAAAGCCCAGTGGCCCAGGGGACATGTTTCAGATAACTCTGCATTTGCTGCTTTTTTTTTTATCTTTTTTTTTTTTTTTTTGAGACAGGGTCTCACTCTGTTGCCCTGGCTGGAGGGCAGTGGTGCGATCTCAGCTCATTGCAGCCTCCGCCTACTGAGTTAAAGCGATTCTCCCACCTCAGCCTCCCAAGTAACTGGGACTACAGGTGCGTGCCACCACACCCAGCTAATTTTTTTATTATTCGGTAGAGACAGGGTTTCACTATGTTGGTTAGGCTGGTCTCGAACCCCTGACCTCAAATGATCTGCTCGCCTCAGCCTCCCAAAATGCTGGGATTATAGGTGTGAGCCACCATGCCTGGCTTTCTTTCTTTCTTTCTTTAAGGTGAGGGTCTCACTGTTGCCCAGGCTGGCCTTGAACTCCTGTGCTCAAACGATCCTCCTTCCTCAGCCTCCTGAACAGCTGGGGTTATAGGCGTGCGCCATGCACCGCATGCCTTTGCCTCCTAAACCCCTGATACACTAACACTGTCTTGCTGTCCACATAGCCTCTGCTGGGTTGGGTGGCGGAACAAAATGCACTTAAGGGGAGGAGAGATGGGAGCGAACACTTTTTGGCACTTACTCTGAGCCAAGCGTTATGCTAAGTATTTTCAGTATACACTGTTTCATTTAATCCTCACAACTAGATGAGGATATATCTCTTCATCAACTGCAATATGTCTCCAATTCACAGGCAAAGAAACAGAGGTTGTAAGAGATTTTGTGACCTCTGTCACACCATAGCTTGGAGACACACACAGGATTGTTCTATTCCTGCTGCCTCAGATAGAGTCAAACAGAAGTATTGAGTGCAGTCACCCCGTGGTTCTCACAAGGCAGTCCATAGGCTGGCTGCTTTAGGAAGCTCCTAGAAGCTGTTTATAAATCCCTGGACTGTCCAGAGCCCCAATATCCAGGGTGGAGCCTGAAGATCCTCTCTTAACAAGTGCAGACTCTCTGAGAGAGCAGCTTGGGAAGCACAGATCCCACTCATCTCACTGAGTGGAAGTCCTGTTTTCCACACTATTGCCAGGGGCCACACTGGGGCCCTGCCCGAATGCACCCAGTGACAGGGCACCCACTACTTGGAGAGTGGCTGTCTCACTGTTGCCACTTGTTGGATCATCCTTCACCTCCTCCCTGCCCTGGGGTCTTGTAATAGAGGCAGTAAGCATAGCCCTGATGTGACTTGTGACAGTGACCTCCCTTCAGCCTAGACAAATGGTGGCTGCCACTCTGTGAACTCTCTGTGCCTCCTTCTCTCCATGTACTCACTCCACCACCTCTGATCCTTTGGGGACCCACAGAGCACTCTGGTGCCACATGATCTCCTGCCACGCCTTACCTGCCATGCCCTCAGCATTCCTTGTCATTGTCCCTGAGTCCCTACACAGCAGGGCCTTAGCCCTCCCCCAGCGTCCTCCTGTGCAGAAACAGTGTCTCCTGGCCACACAGCTAGTTTGGACTCATTGTGCGGGGGTGTCTGTGCGATGCCATCTCTGCTCCCCACCCAGATCCCCCCGTGCACATCGTGGAACCCCGAGAGCATGTGTTCGTGCATGCCATAACCTCCGAGTGTGTCATGCTGGCCTGTGAGGTGGACCGAGAGGACGCCCCTGTGTGTTGGTACAAGGACGGGCAGGAGGTGGAGGAGAGTGACTTCGTGGTGCTGGAGAATGAAGGGCCCCATCGCCGCCTGGTGCTGCCCGCCACCCAGCCCTCAGACGGGGGCGAGTTTCAGTGTGTTGCTGGAGATGAGCGTGCCTACTTCACCGTCACCATCACAGGTGGGGGGCCAGGGGGGCCTCAGAGGCACAAGGGAAGGTGCCCCTGCTCCTGCTGGGGCAGCTGCCACACCTTCACTCCTGGGCCACTGTTCCCCGCCCCTGCTGCCCTCCCACTGGCAGATCAGACCTCCTCCCTTTCTCCTCAAGCTATGGTCTAGTCACACACAAACGTGTTATCATAAGCACATTGGTCTTGGCTAAGGAAGCCCTGCTTTCTCTGTTCTTCTAAAAACCTGTACCAAGGGAAATCTTTGGGGACATTGAGTTTATTGCAGGGTAGGGCAGAGTCTAGGGCAGGTGGTCTCAGGCACTAGAGGGGCCAAAAATTCTTGGAGGAGGAGACCCCCAGCTCCATCTGGGAACCCAACCCTCCTCTCCTCAGTTCCACCCTTCATACCATCCCTGTCCCAACCCAGAGAATGTGGAGTGCTTCTACAGCCGAGGCTGACCCCGTGGTCCCCGCTGTGCAGCTCCTGTGCAGCATAAAGTCTGCGTGCTTTTGTGACAGCTGTATTCATGTGTCTCTAGCTGTGAGTAACTGTTAGCTGCTGTGAGATGCAGTCTCTGGGAGGTCCCTCTTCAACACATGGCCTACTTTCCAGGGGTAGGGGACACAACTGGATCAGGGAGGGCGGCAGGGCACACCTGGCCCACCCCTCATGCCCGGCAGTGGCTGTCCCTGTCCTCCAGACGTGTCCTCGTGGATCGTGTATCCCAGCGGCAAGGTGTATGTGGCAGCGGTGCGCCTGGAGCGTGTGGTGCTGACCTGTGAGCTATGCCGGCCCTGGGCGGAGGTGCGCTGGACCAAGGATGGAGAGGAGGTGGTGGAGAGCCCCGCGCTGCTCCTGCAGAAGGAAGACACTGTCCGCCGCCTGGTGCTGCCTGCTGTCCAGCTCGAGGACTCCGGCGAGTACTTGTGTGAAATCGACGATGAGTCGGCCTCCTTCACTCTCACCGTCACAGGTGTGGGCCCAGCCCAGCTCCCTGGGGTCACAGAAACAGCCCTGAGCCCTGGAGGAGCTGGCCACATAGCCCCAGCTAGCACCCTGGGGAGGAGGGAGGTGTGTGCTGCAGGTGCATGTGCCAAGGTTCTTGCTGAGATGAGCCCAGGGCCCCTATTCAAGGAAATGAGCCCCTCCCCCGTGCCCAAGGCCAGGCCTAGCTCTGCTCCACAGCTCATTTACTGAGCACTTTCCCTGGATCAGGCACTGGGAGTAGCAGGTGAGTAATGCAAACACGGTCCCTATTCTGAGAGAGCTGCCAGGCTAGGTGAGGAGACAGCTGTTTACCAGGGGTCGCAAACAGGCAGTCCTGGGGCCCTGTGCATTCCACACATGTGCTTTGTTTGGTCTGCAGAGTCTTACCAAAGTCAGGACAGTTCAAATAACAATCCGGAGTTATGCGTCCTCTTGAAAAAGCCGAAGACCCGGCGGCTCTGGTCCCGCTTCCCCCCATGGCGACGAACAGCTGGCACTGAGTAGCAGCTGCCCCCATAGTTTGGGGCCCACATTCCTCTGTCCCACCTCCCTGCCATTGCTTTTTGCCTTTCCCCAGACTGCTTCAGCCACTAACCTAACCTGGTCCCTGTGGGCATTTGAGTTTGCGACCCCTGTGTTAAACCAATAAACATGCAAATAAATGTACAGTGACACCTGGTGATAAGTACTGTGAGGGCCAAGGGCAGAGGGCTCAAGAGTGCAGAGCAGAAGGGTCAGGGAGGGCCTCGGAGAAAGTTGCCCTTCCACACACAGGAGCCAACAGCGCGCAGACACAGCTGCTTCCCTCCAGGAGTGCACAGCCTGGCAGGAAAGCCAGACGCCTTCCAGGATCTTACAGCATGGGTTGTCGAGGGTCCCTGGGCTGGGAGCCACCACCCTGGCCTGGCGACAGCAAGTGCTTTCAAAGCTGATACTGGAGCTAAGTGGGGTGGGGTGTGGGCAGGAGGTTGGGTGAGAATATTCAAAGCGGGAGAAGCACAGGACAACTGTGGAAGTGACGGAGGTTCAGTGCTGGAGACTTCGGGGTGACGGCTCACAGCATCCAGCCCAGTGTGTGTGTCTGGGGTTGGGGGTCCATAGGGCTAGGCAGCTCTGGGTGGCACAGAACCCCAGTGGCTGCATTGGAGCCCCCATCCTACTGTGGCTATAGTCCTGTCCTCCCTTAGCCCTGCCCTGAAAGTCATGATTCATGCTGAGCTGTTTAGGGCCCCCCACTCCCTGCACCCCAGCTCGTGCACCCTGCACACACAAGCCCACAATGCCTAAGAGGCCTTCTGCACACATTCTGCCCTGTAGTAATCACCTTCACCCTGTCCCACTCAGCCGTGGCCAGCCGTAATGGCCACAGACACACAAACTCCAGCCCACACTCAGGCTCCCCACAAAACATCAGTCTCTTCACAGGGAAGTTCACACAAACACCACCTCTGCTCTAGGCCAGAGCAAATCAAGTCTGACACCAAGCTGAGGTCCCGGGGCTGGGTGGCCACCCTGGTCCCCTCACTGATCCCTGTTGTCACTCCACTGCCCTCATCACCTTCCCCGCTCCTCAGGCAGCTGCATTCTGGTCTCTCCTGGCCTTGCTTGGCCCCAGAGGACCAGCGTACATCCCCCAGACCCTTAGAGCAAGGAAGTCCATGGGGGAGGCGGGTTGTGTGGCTCAAGGCAGGAATCTCCATGGAGGCGGGGGTGCTGAGTGGGGAGCTTGTGGTTATCCCGGCCCATGAGTGTCCCTATAAAACACCCCGCAACCCTGGCCCCCCACCTACTGGGAAGCTAGCAGTTTCTCAGCTCAGCCACCAGGGGGCTAGAGGCTAATGGAGCACTAGTCTCCCTGAAACTTGAAGATTCTGGGGGAACCTGGGGACAGCGGGGGTGTGGGCAGGCCTGGGCTCCATGCACTGGTCACGTCTAATATTGACATGGTTCCCTTTCTGCAGAGGAGTGACCAGAACTTGGAGATGAGCTCTCAGAATCAGCATTTAGCACCCCTGGGGAACTCTCAGACAGACGTTGAATGCAAAAAGCATTATTGAGTTCCTGCAAGCCTTGGCTTGGAATTCCTGCCACTACCTGTGGGGTCTGAGCCTCCCTTTAACAGAGGGTATTTCTTCCTCCTGCCCCAGAGTGGGTGCAGCCAGTGTGACCTTAAGGAAGTTGTATAATCACTCTGTGCCCAGTCCCTTATATGGAAAATGGGGATAAAACACTACCTGCCTCTTAGGATTGCCGTGACAGTTAAATGTTTCAAGTGCTTGGGACTGTTCCTGGACCTTAGGAAGCGCCATATCAATGTTTGCTATTGCAGATCCACCATCTCTTATCCATAGTTCCAAAATTCCAAAACTCTCAAAATTGAAAGGCTTTTTGTAAGTTTTGTATTCCAAGTCATTTCAGTAAAACCTGAGCTTGATTGCTCTGAAGCTATTTCTATGCTTTAATTATCCTGCCGAGGGTGAATATCGCTATAGCTATATAGCTATAAGATATGAGTGTCTTATAGATATATTCTTGTATCTGTAAGATTCTGTATCTTTCAATATATCCTGCTTAGGGTGAATGTAATATGTGTTACACCATAGACATGTTAACGTGACTGATGAAGGGGGAGGCCCCCATGGGGGCTGAGGAAGGTATGTGATAGATGAGAAATGCATCATTTCTGGAATCCAAAGCATTCTGGATTCTGTAACACCTCTGGCCCCAGGGATTTCAGAGAACAAACTGTGGACCCATTATTGCTTATTATTATTATTATTTTACTTATTATTCTCATTATCATGTGGGTGATGGGGACTTCATGCTGCCAAATGGCTCCAGAGAGGCTGACGGTGAGCTTGTGACAGGCTGTGGTTGTCCCCACCGTGCAGAACCTCCAGTACGGATCATATATCCCCGTGATGAGGTGACCTTGATCGCCGTGACCTTGGAGTGTGTGGTGCTGATGTGTGAGCTGTCTCGGGAGGATGCCCCTGTGCGCTGGTACAAGGATGGGCTGGAAGTGGAGGAGAGCGAGGCCCTGGTGTTGGAGAGGGATGGGCCACGCTGCCGCCTGGTGCTACCTGCTGCCCAGCCTGAAGACGGGGGGGAGTTTGTATGCGACGCTGGAGATGACTCGGCCTTCTTCACTGTCACTGTCACAGGTGGGCAGTCTCTGCAGCACACAGAGGAGGTAGAGAGGTAGGGGGCTAAGGGACAGACACCCACCTAGCCCCACTTCCCCCACCCCATCCTCAGCCTTCCCCTTATCCACCTTCCTCGTGTTCGGCCATCAGAATCCTGCTTAGCCACATCAGGTCAGGACCAGAGGCCTGGTGGGAGGGTGCCCAGCAATTAGAACCATTTGTTCATTCATCCATTCATTTAATACTCATTGAGCAACTACTATGTGCTTGGCACTGTTTTAGATGCTGGGGATACAGTAGTGAACCAATAAGACTAAACCTCCTGTCTTCACAGAGCTTACACTCTAGTGAGGGTGAACAGACAAAAAATAAGGGATGGTTTGTCAGGTGGTAATGAGTGCATCAGAGGCAAGGCAGGGAAAGGGGATAGGAAGTGGGGGTGGGTATGGAGTGAGCTGTGTAGATCTGGGTGTGAGTCTAGATCCGCCTCTTTCTGTCTGTGTGACCTTAGGCAAATCCGTTTCTTCTAAAAAGGCCTCAGGTCCTCAGCTGTGAAGTGCAGCCAGCAGCTGTGCACCTCTTGGGGGTGGTCAGAGTAACTGACTGAAAAACACAGGGTTCTTAGGACAGTGCCTGGCACACAGCAGCTGCTCCATGGACTGCAGCTGGCACCGTTCTCAAGAGCTGGGCTGCCAGTGGGGAGGGCTGAGGATCTGGTGGGTGAGGCAGGAGAGGCCCGCTGGCCAAGCCCATGTACCCCTCCCTCTGACCACCCACCAGCCCCACCAGAGAGGATTGTGCACCCAGCAGCCCGCTCCCTGGATCTGCATTTTGGGGCTCCAGGGCGCGTGGAGCTGCGCTGTGAGGTGGCCCCAGCTGGGTCTCAGGTGCGCTGGTACAAGGATGGGCTGGAAGTGGAGGCATCAGATGCCCTGCAGCTGGGTGCTGAGGGGCCCACCCGCACCCTGACCCTGCCCCATGCCCAGCCTGAGGACGCCGGGGAGTATGTGTGTGAGACCCGGGATGAGGCCATCACCTTCAATGTCATCCTGGCTGGTGAGTGCTCCTGGCCAACCCAGGGCAGGGAGGCAAGGGCAAGCATGCGCTGACACCCTCCTCTCTTGTCCAGAGCCCCCAGTGCAGTTCCTTGCTCCAGAGATAACCCCAAGTCCGCTGTGTGTGGCCCCGGGGGAGCCAGTGGTGCTGAGCTGTGAACTGTCCCGGGCTGGCGCCCCTGTGGTCTGGAGCCACAATGGGAGGCCTGTGCAGGAGGGCGAGGGCTTAGAGCTCCATGCCGAGGGCCCCCGCCGAGTCCTCCGCATCCAGGCTGCAGGCCTAGCCCATGCAGGACTCTACACCTGCCAGTCAGGAGCAGCCCCAGGAGCCCCGAGCCTCAGCTTCACTGTCCAGGTGGCTGGTGAGTACAGCCTCGGCACTAAGCCTGAGAGTGGCACCCCAAACCCTGTAGGATTCCTGCTTTTCCAGCATGTCCTGCCCATCCCTGGCCCTGCTTCTCTTAGTACCCTCCCCATTATGCCTCCCCCTGCCCTCCTCAAAGCCCTGAGCCTCTCCCTCCCAGTGACCTCCAGCTCTGACTCCACAGAGCCCCCTGTGCGGGTGGTAGCTCCCGAGGCAGCCCAGACGAGGGTTCGGAGCACCCCAGGCGGGGACCTAGAGCTGGTGGTGCACCTCTCCGGGCCAGGGGGCCCTGTGCGCTGGTACAAGGACGGGGAGCGACTGGCAAGCCAGGGGCGGGTGCAGCTGGAGCAGGCCGGGGCCAGGCAGGTGCTGCGGGTGCAGGGGGCACGAAGTGGGGACGCTGGGGAGTACCTGTGTGACGCGCCCCAGGACAGCCGCATCTTTCTTGTCAGCGTGGAAGGTAACAGTGTACCCCTCAAACCCTGTGGGCTCTGGCACCCCAAGGACCACCTGGTATACTCTAGGGCTCCCTTACCCCTCCAGCCCCGCTTTGCTGCCTCTGGCTCCAACCAGGGTGTGCATGACCATCACTTGGATAGGGGCTCAGGGCTCCCCTTTCCAGAAACCCTCATGTGAGAGGGTTAAAAGCATAGACTGGTGGTTAAAAGCAGGGGTTCTGGAGTCCACCCAGCCAGGTTCCAGCCTGGATTTTGTGCCCCAGTAGCTGTGTGACATTGGCAAAGTTGTTCAACCTGTGTGAGCCCCAGTTCTGAAAAGAGGGGACAGTGCTTGTCTTACAGGCCTGTTGTGACAAGTAAATGCTGTAAATAGGGTCCCTGGTAAATGATATTATTAGTGTGTCACCGAGGTGGGGTGCTAGGCTAGGATTGCGAGGAACTGACTAAAAGAATTGGCAGGGAGCTGGCATCTTGTCCTTTGGGCCACTCGTGTGGTCGATACATAGTAGGTCCTCACGGAAGGTTTGTTAAATGACTGAGGATGAGGGCCTGTACCCTGAGGAGGGGATGAAAAGGAGAGAGGAGAAAAGACCCAGCCCAGCTCACTGCCTGACCGTGCCCCTCAGAGCCACTGCCGGTGAAGCTGGTCTCGGAGCTGACACCACTCACTGTCCACGAGGGCGATGATGCCACGTTCCGGTGTAAAGTCTCCCCACCAGATGCCGATGTCACCTGGCTGCGCAATGGGGCTGTCGTCACTCCAGGGCCCCAGGTGGAGATGGCCCAGAATGGTTCAAGCCGCATCTTAACCTTGCGAGGCTGCCAACTGGGCGATGCGGGGACCGTGACTGTGCAGGCAGGGAGCACGACCACAAGTGCCCGGCTCCATGTTCGAGGTTAGGTCCTGATGAGGATGAGATGCTCTGTGTCCTGTGCCTGTACTCCCAACTCGGACCCCAGCAGCCTTGCCCGTCTACCTAGGGACAGACCAGTGGGTTGGAACAAGGGGCCAACCTCCAACCCCACCAGGCTCCATGGCCTCCTCCTTCTTCCCCACCAGAGACAGAGCTGCTGTTCCTACGGCGGTTGCAGGACGTGCGGGCAGAGGAAGGCCAGGACGTGTGTCTCGAAGTGGAGACAGGCCGAGTGGGTGCAGCGGGGGCTGTGCGCTGGGTACGAGGTGGGCAGCCCCTGCCCCAGGACTCTCGCCTGTCCATGGCCCAGGATGGGCACATCCACCGCCTCTACATCCATGGTGTCGTACTAGCTGACCAGGGCACCTACGGCTGCGAGAGTCACCACGATCGCACCCTGGCCAGGCTCAGCGTGAGGCGTGAGTGCCCTGTCTTCTCTTAATGCATTACCCACCCCACAGCACAGCCTTTTCTGGCTGTCCTGGAGTCCCTCAGGCCCCCACCAAAGTGCCCCTCACCGCTGAGAAAAGTCACCCATGGCCGTCCCAGCAGCAGCCTGCCCAAAGCAAAACTTTTCTTTTTCTAATATTTTTTATTTACCTTAGAAGTCCATGTGGATTTTGCATTCCATTGCATATTTCCAAGTTGGCTTTGCTATAAACACAAATATTCTCCATAAAGACTTGCCGTGGGCATCCTTCAATCATGTATTCTAGGGATACACATACCCACTTAAGTAGCAGGGATGACTGGCAAACAGCACCCCACATGTCCTACCCAAAGCTGGAGCCCTCTGTTTCCTGTGTGACCTCATGCAAGTTAACCTCTCTGAGCCAAGTCTCCTTAAAAATGGGGCTGAGACCAGGTGCAGTGGCTTACGCCTGTAATCCTAACACTTTGGGAGACCAAGGCAGGAGGATCCCTTGAGGCCAGTAGTTTGAGGCCATCCTGGGCAACATAGCAAGAACCCGTCTCTACAAAAAAAAAATAAAAATTAGCCAGGCATGGTAGTTACTAGGGAGGCTGAGGTGGAAGGATTGCTTGAACCCAGGCGTTTGAGGCTGTAGTGAGCTATGATCATGCCGTGGCATTCCAGCCTGGGTGACAGCAAGACCCTGTCTCAAATTTTTAAAATGGGGTTGATCCCTGTCTCAAGTGTCTCTGGGAACATTAACTGAGATGAAAATTCTTACACAGAGATTGGTGAATGGGTGTCATTGGTGACACATCTGTTCTAACTTATTTCGTTCAAGAAATCATCACAATAAACCGTGTCCCAGTGCTATTCACCTTGTACAGCTGGGGCAACTGGGGCCCAGAGAGGTCAGGCCATTTGCCAAAGATCACACAGCACACAAACTATGTGGTAGAGCGAGGTTCCATTCTAGTGTGTCTGACTCCAAATTCCGTGCTCCTTCAAGTGTCACAGTACCCCTCACCCAGACTCCATGACCCCCTAACTACACTTCTCCCCCTTCCTGTGCCCTCATCTCCTAACCCTAATATAGCCCTCCCCCTGCCAAGTCTGTCCGCTGTGCCCCTTTCTTCCTGCACACTGGTTCTGAACTTTTCTGGTCAGGAACTTAGGTTGGGTGTTGGGAGGTTTAGGCAGGGCCAAGGGATGAGGATCGACTGCAGTCCCTGCCCAGAGCTGGAGGCCTCATCCTCCCTTTCTCCATCTCCCCTGGCCAGCGAGGCAGCTGAGGGTGCTGCGGCCTCTGGAGGACGTGACCGTCAGTGAGGGAGGCAGCGCCACCTTCCAGCTGGAGCTGTCCCAGGAAGGTGTGACCGGGGAGTGGGCCCGGGGTGGAGTCCGGCTGCATCCAGGGCCCAAGTGTCACATCCACTCAGAGGGCCACAGTCACCGATTGGTACTCAAAGGCGTGGGCCTGGCCGACTCAGGCTGCGTCTCCTTCACGGCGGATTCCCTGCGCTGCGCAGCCAGACTCGTTGTGAGAGGTGTGGCTCCAGGACCACAGCCTGCCTGCTGACCTGTGTGGCCCTACTAACCCCAGGCATGAATACTGATCCCCGACTTGTGTGACCCCCACTACCATGCCTGTCTCAGTGTGGCCCTCATTGACATCCCTGCCAGAGTGTGACCCCCCCCCCGACTCTTAGGCCGTGTGTGGCCCCAGAGACTCCTCTGCCTGAGTATGGCCCCTGACTGCCCCAGGCTCAGCCAACCACTGACTCTGCTACTGTGAGCATGCCTGTGCCATTGTGGTCACTGCTGTCTGCCCGCCTGCACACCACCCCACTGACCACTCTTAACTGTGACCCTACTGGCTACACTGCCTGCCATGGCTCCCTCTGCCTGCCTAAGTGTGGGCCCTGTGACCACTCCAGTCCCTCAAATCCACTGACTGCCTGAGGGTGACATCACTAGCAACTCTGCTTGAGTGTCCCCCATGTTTGCTTCCAGCCCCAGGCTGTTCCCACTGACCACTCCACTGGCATCTCTGCTTGTTTCCCCATTGCCCTCTGGCCCCCAGCTTCTCCCCCACTGACCACCTTAAAGTGTGACTCCCGGTTGGCCACTCCTAACCCATTGGCCCTGCCCATAGCCCACTGCCCACCACCGCCCCCCCCACCCCAGTCCCCACCACTGACAGATCCTTCTTGGACCACTTGTCCCAGCTCATCCCCCACTCACTAGTGTCCTCTACTGACACCTTGTGCCCAAGTGTATGTCCTCCTTGTCCCTACAAGATGGGTCCCCATCCTGCTCCCTCTGCACTGTCCTCCCTCTCCCACTCCCAGAGGTCCCAGTGACCATCGTGCAGGGGCCACAGGACCTAGAGGTGACTGAGGGCGACACAGCTACGTTCGAGTGCGAGCTTTCCCAAGCTTTGGCTGATGTTACCTGGGAGAAGGTCAGATTCCAGCCCCAGCCCAGCCTACTTCAACATAACACCAACAATAATAATGCCCCAGACAGAAACAACTAATACTTAAGTGGATGTGCCTGGCACTGTGCTAAGATTTGCATTATATTTTATTCCTTACTCCAAGGACAACTCTAGGAGGTAGGTCTTGTCACTGTGATACCTATGAGGAAACTGATGCTCAGTGGAACAAATTACCTACCCAAGGGCAGACAAAAGGTAGAGCCCATATTTGAATCCAGATTTGCCTAACTCCAGAATCCGTGCCCATGTCCCCTGTGATCCATCCCTGGCTCTGGGCTTCCCGAGCACCTTGGCGGCCCTAAGGTCCCCAAAAGGTGACACTTTTTCAAAGAGGCTCCTGGCACGACCCCAAAGGCGTGGGGACAGCCCGACCCCAGCCTGGGAACACGAGACACGCATAAACGCGCCTCGAGACTGCTTGGCATTAACAGAGGGTGTTGCCGCCTGCCAGGGCCGGGGTCACCTGTGCCCAGCCAGGCCCGCCCCGACCCTCTGCAACTCCCGCCCCTAGGACGGGAACGCGCTCACTCCCAGTCCGCGCCTCCGGCTCCAGGCCCTTGGCACGCGCCGCATTCTCCAGCTGCGGCGCTGCGGCCCCTCGGACGCCGGGACCTACAGCTGCGCGGTGGGGACGACCCGCGCCGGGCCGGTCCGCCTGACCGTGCGCGGTGGGTATGGGGTGATGCGGAGGCTGGGCACTGCTTTGGGCACTAGACTTGAGAAGCGGTCTTCCCCCGACCCTGCTGACAGCGCGTGCTTCTAGAAAGGGGGCGTGGAGGGGGCGTGGCTGGTACCTGCCCTCCGCCCCGCCCCGCTCACGCCCCGGGCTCCGCCCCAGAACGTACGGTGGCGGTGCTCTCCGAGCTGCGGTCGGTGACCGCCCGCGAAGGCGACGGCGCCACGTTCGAGTGCACTGTATCGGAGGTCGAGACCACAGGGCGCTGGGAGCTCGGAGGCCGCCCGCTGAGACCCGGAGCCCGCGTCCGCATCAGACAGGAAGGTCTGGCCTCCTGGTTACCCTCTCGGGCCCCTCGCTGCCCCGCCCAGGCTCGGACAGATCCCGCCCCACCGGGACAAGCCCCGCCCCTGACTCGGACGGGCCCCGCCCCATGGCCCTTTGAGCCTCGTCCCCGGTCTTTCCCTCGCCCCCAGCCCCGAGTCTCGGACCGCTAGTCTTCCCGCTCGGCATCCCAGTTCCGCCCACCCTAGCCTACACTAACGGTGTCCGAACCGACCCAGGGGCCTGCTGCGCCCCCACCTTCGTCCCTAGGGCTCCTCAGAGGTGGCTCCGGCCGCGCTAGCGACCCCCTCACCCCCAGGGAAGAAACACATTCTGGTGCTTAGCGAGCTGCGCGCCGAAGACGCCGGTGAAGTACGCTTCCAGGCGGGGCCCGCCCAGTCCTTGGCTCTACTGGAAGTGGAGGGTAAGCACCTGGGGCGGGAGCGACAGAGAGAGTATATCCTCTGTCTCCTGCCATGGGACTGACGGACTTGGGACTGGCCCCAAGAACGCTGCCTCTCTCTTTCCCCTCCCCCCGAGAGGCTGTCCTGGGCCGGGTCACAGAGGGCAGCGCGTTTCCCCAGGAAGAGGAGACTTTGGGTCTGAGGTGCAAGGGAACGGACTGGTGGCATGGAGGGCTAAGGCCAGGAGTGGAGGCTGCTGGGAGGGAAGATGCATCTCTTCTCCTGGGGGCCATGCGTGTCTCTATTAACTTAAGCTCCTGCCCCGTATCCCCAGCATTGCCTCTCCAGATGTGCCGCCACCCCCCTCGCGAGAAGACCGTTCTGGTGGGCCGCCGGGCGGTGCTGGAGGTGACTGTGTCCCGCTCGGGGGGCCACGTGTGCTGGTTGCGGGAGGGGGCCGAGCTGTGCCCGGGAGATAAGTATGAGATGCGCAGCCACGGCCCCACCCACAGCCTGGTCATCCATGACGTTCGACCTGAGGACCAGGGCACCTACTGCTGCCAGGCCGGCCAGGACAGCGCCCACACACGGCTGCTGGTAGAGGGTGAGTAAAGTCAACTGGGCAGAGGCAGGAGGGCGAGGGCGCCTAGGAGCTGATGGGTTAAGCCACACCTGGCTTTCCAGGACTTGGGGTGGCACCGGGTCCTGGGATACGTTGGAGGTGGGGATGGGGGAGGGGAAGGGTAGCGCACACCCAGGGCTGGAAAGCCCTGGAACCGCTTGGCTCAGATCAGCTGCTCCTAGTCAGCTGTTCCCACCTTTCTACGCCCCTTCCTGCCAGGCTTCTCCTCTCTCCTGCCACTGGACTATGTTTGTCTCCCTTGAACAGCCCTATTTCTATCAGTTCCTTTCCTCCCCACTTCCCCAGCACTGCCTGCCTCCAGCCTGTCCCTCCTCCCTCCTGCCCTCTGCCCAGCTTGCCTCTACCCATCTCAGCAAGTTCCATGTCAGCCTTGGCAGAAGCCTCTTTCTTTCCTCTTCCACCTAGGAGACATCCCACCTGCTATCCCAAATCCCAGCATTCCCTTCAGGTGCTGTGCTGTGCCCCATCCCTAGCTGACCCCCACCTTCCTGCTGCCAAGACAGCCCTGACCAAGACCCAGAAAGGGTAGGGCAGAGCCTGAGGGCCCAGCTCTTCCTGTACTGGTGTCCAGGCTCTGCCAGGGGAGAGGAAGGTGGTACCCACTGTCTCCCCAGCCCCATGTGGAGTCATTCCTCTGCAGGTAACTAGGAGGACCGAACCAGGCCAGGCGGGTGCCCTTGGACAACTTGGAAGGCGTGCGCCCTTACCCTGGGCAGGGGTAGAGAGACAGGGAAACCAGAGGTGTCAGGAAACAATAAAAGTGCTACAGCTCATTTCCTTGCCTCTCTGAGTGATGTGGGAAGGCAGACCTTGCCTGGAGCCTCTGTGCAGTGAGCGACACTGGGCACCGAGGGCTGTAGTGCTTGTACCTGGCCCATGAAAGTGCCAGCCACCAAAGACCACCATTCCTGGCAGAGGCCACGCAGTTTGGCACATTTATAAAAGATGTAAAACAGAGTGGGGTGGGGGAGACAGAAGCATGAGGTGTCCAGGTTGGCATGACAGACACCAGACATGCACCGTGCATTTCAGCCCCTCCCCAACTCCCTTCCCAACCCAGCCCAGAGCAGTACCCCCCACCCCCATCTCCTGCCACTGCCCTCAGGCTGGTGGCTTTGCAGAGGCCAGGGGTCCAGGGTGAGGGGTGCTACAGTTTGCCCCGTAGACAAGGACAAGAACCCTTAGATGAGTCTGGCTGGGAGGCAGGGCGATGGAAGGAAGGCAGCCCCTCCGCAGAGACATGCAGGAGGTGGACCATGGGACCCCGGCAGGGGGTGAGGAGGTGGGGTTGAGCCTGGAGAAACCCTACCAGTCAGAAATCTAAGGCAAGGGTCCCAGCGTCCCCTCCAAGCCCACCCACCCCTGCACACATACACACAGACACACGGGCAGCACACTCACAACCCTGAGCACACCCCAATGGGGTTCACACCCCGAGTTCCTCAGGAGCCTCTTGGGAGCTTGGGAGGGGGCTTTCCTCTCAGGCCAAGACTCGCCTGAGACAATCCTCCCTTCTAGTGACCAGGCCAGCCCTCTCCAGGCTGGGGAGAGGGACAGCCAAAGCCAGGGGGCTGAGTGGCAGCCTAGCAGGCCTCCCCGAGCTGGCAGAGCTGGTGACTGCAGAGTCTAGACAGGCAGATATGGCTATACCCGCACCGGGGGGCCTGAGCAGGCTGTCAGAGCCCCCCGGGACCCATACTCGTAGTCCGCATCTGTGGGTGAGGCCATGAAGGAGCTCAGGGAGCTCCCGGTCTGCCGGTCTCGGAAGCTCTGGATATAGCTCTGTGGGGGAGCAAACATAGGTGTTGAGAGTCCCACCGCAGAATCCTGCCCTAAAAGCCACCTCTTCCTGAATTCCTACACGCCTGACACCCCTATAGACTGCCATAGATCCCGAGTCCACAGCCCTGAGACCCCACCACATAACCATATCCCACTTAAAACCCATACTGAGGGCACCTTTCCCCCAATCCCCCCATCAGCTGGACCCGCCAAGCCCCTGGTGCATGGCCTCCGATGCATGGACAAACAGGCCTTCTAGATAGCAACCAGTCCATGGGGAAAGCCCAGTCCTGTTTGGACAGAGTTTCCACTCTTCCTTCTCATTCTGGCTGAATGGGCTCAGGGAGCTCACCGGGGAGAGGACGTCTCCATTGAAGCGTTTGATGGGCACTGGCCTGCGCCGATAAGCAGGGTCTGGGGGCCCAGGTCTGGGAGGAGCCCGGGGACCTCTGGGGGGAGCCCGAGGAGGTCTCTTTTTCCGCCTTTTCTCTTTGCGATCTTCCTGCTGCCGAATCCGCATCAGTTGCACGCGTCGGCGCTGCCGGCTGATGACCACTGTGGTGGGATGCGTAGAGAAGGAGCTCAGAGGACTGTGCGCCTTATTTCCCCTGAGCCCTCCCTCTCTCTTCCCACCTGGGGCTCTAGGCTTCCAGATTCCTCTTGTCCATAACCCCTTACTCCCACCCTGTCACTTCCTTTCCTGGTCTCCTGCCTCTCAGAGAGGACTTCCCGCTCTTGTTGTTTTCTTCCATAGGTCTTTATGGAAGATTCCTAGGCTTCCAGGTACCCCCTTCCAGGCTGTCATCCCTCTCCCAATCACCTAGGCCAGCCACCATCATCTTTCCACTGGACAATCACAGCTGCTTCTTCACTGGTTTCCCCTACATTTGCTCCCTCTAATGCTTTCTACACTCAGCAGCAGAATGAGCATCCCCAAAACTAAATTAGATTCTATCCTCCCCTACTTTAAACTCTCCAGTGGTGTCTCATTGCCCTTCCAATAAAATGTGGAGTGCTGCTTACGACCCAGAGGGTCCATGCAATCACCCTGGCTCCCATACCTCACCTCCCATACTCCTGCCCCATTTCCTCAAACAAGCTGAGCTCATTCCTTCTCAGGGCCCTCGCCCTTGCTGTTCCCTCTTCTCTAGCTCTTTGCATGGCTGGCCCCTTAGCCTTCAAGTTCCTGCTTACATATCACCTCCTTCAAGTAGCCTTCCCTGACCACCCTAACTCTAATAGCTTCCATAGGTCACGCTTTCACATTACCCTGCATGTCTCTGTCATATCACTCTACACAACTGGAATCATCTTGTTTGTTTGCATCTCTGTTATCTGTCTCCTGCCTGCCCTGAATGTACACCCGTAAGGACAGGAACCTTGTCTGTGTTATCTCTGCTGTATCCCTGGTGCCTGGAATGGTGTTGGTGCAGAGCCAACACTCCATATGTTGTGGAATGAATGATGGCACCTGGGTCCTATCCTCCCAGACCCTGAGCAAGTCAGCTCTCTACAGCCATCAAGGCCTTCTGCTGCTGTCCCCTACTCCCCAGTCACTCAGCCCCCCAGCCATCCCTGGCCACCCACTCCTCTCATGTCCACCTTGTCCTGTGCCCCCTTACCTTCCGTGTGGGAGTCCCCCTCAGCTGTCACCCGCCACTGCACCAGAATGCCCATGAGGCTGAGCAGGGGCCAGAGTGCCAGCAGGGCCCAGCTTCGCCAGCAGAGGGGGGGCACAGGAGCAGCCCGGAGTCGCTCCACCACGTAGCGCCCCAGCAGTAGCAGCTCGGCAAAGTAGTCAGCGGCAGTGGCGATGAGCGCAGCACCAGTCACGGCGGTGGCCAGGGTGGTGAGTGGGCGGGGCCAGCGCAGAGTGAGCAGGGCACAGAGCAGGCCGCCCCCCAGCAGCAGCCCCAGTGGACCCCACACGGAGCCTGGCTGGTAGTAGGGTGCGGAGCCCAGCAGGGCAGCAGCTGCGAGCAGCAGGCCGAGCAGCAGCCCCACCAGGAAGAGGCCCACGCTGCGCACGAGCATGGCCACCAACCCGCAGAGCAGCCCGATGCCCAGCGCGATGCCCGCGCTCGCCCCAGCACTCAGCTGTGTCTCTAGCACCCGCTCTCGGTAGCACAGGAGGAAGATGACCACCGAGCCAAACAGCAACCCAGTGAGGAAGAGCACTGCCTTGAAGCAGCGGTAACCTGGAGGGGAACAGGGGCTAGTGAGGGGCCAAGATGAGGGCACCAGGCTGGAGGGAGCAGGTCTGAGGGGTCAAAGACATGGGATCCCGGGGAACCAGAGACAAACACACTAAGATCAGAGAATTGAGGGTCACTGGGGTCATGAGGGCATCAGTGATGGGGCCATTGAGGTCAGGGGAGGTTAGAGAGACAGGGCTGTTGGCAGTCAATGGGAAAGCAAACATAACCATTGAGATCATGAGGGTTGATATATTCGAGGATCACAAGAGTTAGGATGAATCTTTCGAGTCAAGGGTGAATTCGTGCATTGCTGTCATTGGGATCATAGGAGTCAGAGAGATAAATCATTGGGGTCCCAAGAGGATCAGCAAAAGACTCAATGGGGTCTTTGAGAAGGGATTGCTCACAGAGATGAGGTATTTGGAAATCATCATAAACTCGAGGGCCGGGCGTGGTGGCAGCATTTTGGGAGGCTGAGGCGGGTGGATCACAAGGTGAGGAGTTCGAGACCAGTCTGATGAACATGGTAAAACCCTGTCTCTATTAAAAATACAAAAAATTAGCCAGGCATGGTGGCGCACACCTGTAATCCCAGCTACTCAGGAGGCTGAGGCAGGAGAATCACTTGAACCCAGGAGGCAGAGATTGCAGTGAGCCAAGATCGCACCATTGCACTCCAGCCTGGGTGACAGAGCGAGACGCTGTCTCAAAAAAAAAAAAAAAAAAAAAAAAAGTTGAGAGGTGAGGGTCACACAGGTTCAGAAAGATGAGTTTTTGAGGGTCACAGGGCTTCAGAGATATGGCACCACTGAAAGGTTACAAAGAGGACAGGAAGCAGGGATATTGGGGAGTTGTCCTGGAAAATGAGGTATTTGTAGGTTAGGGAGATTGACAGAAATAGAATCATTGAGAGTATAAAATGATTTCCAAGAGAGAGGAACACTGAGACCAAAACAAGGAATTACTGGGATCACAGTATGGGGAGGGGTGATCAAATGATGAGGTTACAGGAATTAGAGAGGAGTAACCAGGGATCAAAGCTAGGAGTAATAGAGGGGGTCAGAGGGATGGAATGTAATGACATAACTGGAGGTGAGGGGAGGTGGAGGTCACTAAGGCTTACATGAGGTCACACAGAATCAAAGAGAAGGAAATAGTGTTTGTGGAGTTTCAGAAATAAGGAGGTTATAGGGCCATTAGGCCCATTAGAGATACCTGAAAGGGTGAGGGAAGTGGAGATTGTGAATAGTTGGAAAGATGGAAATCAGAGGTGGGGGTCAAGGAGTCAGGGAGAGCCGAAGAGAAAGATAACAGAGGAGAGTCACTTCCAGGAGTAGGGGGAAGTATGAGAGTCCAGGAGGCTCTGTGAGCAGAGAGAGGAGTAGGGCGTGGACAAGGGCTGAGTCCATGAGCCTGGGAGTAGTGGTATACCAAGAGTGGTAGGATGTCAGGAAGCCCAGGAGAGGGAATATGAGGTCGCATCGAGCAACATGCAGAGGGAGTGGGTACAGATATGGAGGGGGTGAGGTGATACAGAATCCTCAGAGGCCCAGAATGTGTCCTGAACCCTTGCGGGGGGCACTTCCTCCTGCCTACTCTTCAGTTGTTCAGCCCAGAGTTTGGGGGAGGAATGGGAGGGACCATCTGGCTCCCAACCCTGTCTACCCACCCATTGTAGGAGGAGGCTGCAGAACACAAGTCTTGCACTACCTCTGCCCAACCTGGAACCCCAGCCCCCAAGCTTCATTTGCCCCCGACAGGTCCCGCTCACCTATAATTCTCCTCCCGGAGGCTTTCTTTGGGCCCCCAGCCCACAGAGCTCACTCTCCTCTCTGAAGTTCTGTAACTCTTGCTGCAGAGCCACTGGTCACTTACTCCCAATACAGTGGGCCACTAGCCCATATGGCACCTTTATGCATATTAGAAAAAGGTGTGCCTTTCTCTAGGCAAAGCAGCTTTGTGCCAAGGCCCAGATTTTGTCAGGTAGAGCATGAGCTGGACTTTAGCCCCCACTTGCCCACTCAGCTGAGTTCCCTTAGTTAGTACCCATCCTGTACAAGTATTCACAGAAGCTCTGATTACCGGAGCCTGCCTTATAGGCTGGATGGATGTGTGTGACCACCATCAGCCCACTCTAATATGTATCCCAGGTGTAAATGCCCCAGGGAGTCTCCTCCCTGTCAGATGATATGCCCTATTGTAAGGGACCATGTGTAATGACCCTGCTAAGTGTTTTCAGCGCCTACCTAGCACAGTGACCCAAACACATCCTCACCACAATAGCTACTATTTATTGAATACTTATTAATTCTTATAACACTACATGAGACAAATGTAATCATTGTTCAGATGAGAAAACTGAGGCTCAGACAGATTAATGTGCCCAAGACATCACAATTAGTAACTGCAAAGCTAAGTAAATTCAAACTCAGGTGTGCCTAATCCAAAAACCTGTGTTTCCTATAATCTAGAGTCTAGACAATCTATAAATGTGTGGGATGAAAGAAAAGGAAGAATTATTCACGATGGTAGAGGGATTCAGAGAAGACTTGGGGGGCCCAGAAAAAGAACTCGGGAAAACACTGGGGAGCCCAGGTGAGGGATGAGATGGGGATCTCACCGAAGAAGCAGTAGACGACTCCAAACAAACAGCACATGATGCAGACGAGGGCCGGCAGTGCCTGGTACCTGCGCTCCAGGGGCTGTTCACAAGGGGCACCCCAGAAGGCATCATCTGGCTCAGGAGGCAGCAGCTGGAACCGCAGTGTTGCCACAGTCCCCGGCATAATGCTGGGAATAGAAGGGAGTCACCCTCCCAAGTTAACCTGACAGAGGGAAAGTTGGGGTCACAGAGGAGTCCTGGGTCCCCACCAGGATGGGGGTGGGAGAGGGGTTGGGAGAACTCAGCAAGGACAGTGGACAAAGGAGTGGTATCCACATTTGTGCAGCTCTGGAAGCATCTCTGGAGTGGAGAGCAAAGACAAAGGGAAACAAAAGTGCCTGGCTAGAGGAGACTGGGATGAAGTTAAAAGAGGGACGGGAGTCAGGGGGGATGAGGGGAGTGTGCTGCCAGTGAGAAGAAGGCAGCCAAGAGATTCGTCTGTGGGCGGCTCAATATGGGATTGTCCAAGATTTACCTGGGCTGGAGGCGACCTGAGCTTCTGAGTGAAAGAGACTGTGTAGAGGCCCGAGGGGCCGGGGTTGCGGGGCGCCACAGGCTCCAATTGACTGGGGTCCAGGGAAAGTCCGTCGTGCGAGGAAGGGGGCTGCTGGGCCGCAGAGACTGGTCTCGGCGCGGTGGCGGCGCCGCTCCACCTCCAACACCGGCTGGCACTCCAGTCCCGCGGCGTCCTGGAACTCGGGCTGGGCCTGGGGAAGGGGAAGGAGCAGGAGCCGGGGCTCGGGCCGCCCCAGAACCGCGGCCCCATGCCCTGAGCCCGCCCGCGGCCTTTGGTGCTGATGGACAGCTCCGGCCTCTGCTCCTGACGTCACTCAGGGCGCACCATCCAGGCAGGGGCGGGCTGCTTCTGACGTCACCCGGGACGCACCAACCACGCCGCGGGAGGCAGGGGACTCCGCCCCCGGCGTCTCCCTCTCCCGCACCGAGGAGGGGGCACTTCCGGGGGTCCTTCCCCTTTAACCTCCCCCTTCTCCTCCCTCTCCGGTAGCGGGAGCTCGAGACCCCACCCCGGGGGCGGGGCCCTTGCAGTGACACGTCGGACAGCTGCGGCCGCGGCTGAGGCTCCGGGGCCGAGCTCAAGAACCCTGCGCAGCCCAGAGCAGCTGCTGGAGGGGAATCGAGGCGCGGCCCCGGGGATTCGACTCGGGTCGCTGGCTCTGCTCTGCGGGGAGGGAGCGGGCCCGCCCGCGGGGCCCGACCCCTCCGGATCCGCCCCCTCCCCGGTCCCGCCCCCTCGGAGCCTCCTCTGGCTGCACTGGGGCTTCGCCAGGGCCCGGGACCCGCGGTCCGGGCGCCATGCGAGCATCGCTGCTGCTGTCGGTGCTGCGGCCCGCAGGGCCCGTGGCCGTGGGCATCTCCCTGGGCTTCACCCTGAGCCTGCTCAGCGTCACCTGGGTGGAGGAGCCGTGCGGCCCAGGCCCGCCCCAACCTGGAGACTCTGAGCTGCCGCCGCGCGGCAACACCAACGCGGCGCGACGGCCCAACTCAGTGCAGCCCGGAGCGGAGCGCGAGAAGCCCGGGACAGGCGCAGGCGCCGGGGAGAATTGGGAGCCGCGCGTCTTGCCCTACCATCATCCCGCACAGCCCGGCCAGGCCGCCAAAAAGGCCGTCAGGTAGTGATCGGCTGCGCCCGCTCCACCCACTCGGCAGCGGCTGGGACGCGCGCGGGGAAGCAGCCCGGGCCCGGGTCGGGCTCCGGAAGGAAGGGGCTGGCGAGCCAGGAAGTCTTTGGGCCCCGATAACTTCCGATGGCCCTGCCTTCCCCGAGAGCCGTGGGGCCAGTCCGAGGCTTTCTCTGGGCCCTATCCCGGCCTGGGCTGAACTTGCTGGCCTGTGTCCTAAACCAGCTCGACCCGATGGCTCCCCAAAGATCCTACTAGCTCCCTGGCTGGTCTTCTGGGGTTAGAGAAATGACTTGAGTGTATAGAAACAGGGAAAGAGAAAGGCGAGAACTAGGATTTACCTGGATCTCTTGTTCCTGAGTGGGTTACAAGGGCCACCTCAGGGTGAGCTGGGGGAGGGAGCGCCCATCCCATTAATGTGTCTGCTGATGAGTTGAAATAATTTCTAAGTAACATTGGGTTCAAATGCTGGTTCTGCAATTTACCTTCTGCTTTAACAAAGGTAAGTTCCTGGAGCCCCTGAGTCCAGTTTGCCCCTCCCCGCAAAAACACTCAGTACACCCCTATGCCAAATGTTCCTTTATATCATTTCTGCGAGGCATTTGTGGCAAAATGACGTATTTATATAGAAATGAGTAGATACATGGTATGTCCAGCATTTGGCTGGACAGACAGATATAATCAGATATAATTAAACAGATATAATCAGTCTCATTTTACAGATGGCTCAGGTTAAATAACACGCTTAAGGACGTAACTACTAAGTAGCGAACCCTGGAATCAGACCCACAATATCTCTGTCCTATCTGGGTGGGTATTGCCATCTCCCAAATGCAAAGAACTACCTGGGTAAGACCATTTCGTTTAAATCCTCATGACCCCTGGGAGTGAGGGTTTATTCTTATCCTATTCATAGGTGAGAACACAGATGCAGAGAAGACGTGACCTGCTGGAGTTTGTGCTGACACCCCCTCCACCCCCTCCATCCCCCGCCCCGTTGTCTTTTTGATAACCTTGTGCCATCTCCTCCTCTAGGACCCGCTACATCAGCACGGAGCTGGGCATCAGGCAGAGGCTGCTGGTGGCGGTGCTGACCTCTCAGGCCACGCTGCCCACCCTGGGCGTGGCCGTAAACCGCACGCTGGGGCACCGGCTGGAGCGTGTGGTGTTCCTGACGGGCGCACGGGGCCGTCGGGCCCCACCTGGCATGGCGGTGGTGACGCTGGGCGAGGAGCGACCCATCGGGCACCTGCACCTGGCGCTGCGCCACCTGCTGGAGCAGCACGGCGACGACTTTGACTGGTTCTTCCTGGTGCCTGACACCACCTACACCGAGGCGCACGGCCTGGCCCGCCTAACTGGCCACCTCAGCCTGGCCTCCGCCGCCCACCTGTACCTGGGCCGGCCCCAGGACTTCATCGGCGGAGAGCCCACCCCCGGCCGCTACTGCCACGGAGGCTTTGGGGTGCTGCTCTCGCGCATGCTGCTGCAGCAGCTGCGCCCCCACCTGGAAGGCTGCCGCAACGACATCGTCAGTGCGCGCCCTGACGAGTGGCTGGGTCGCTGCATTCTCGACGCCACCGGGGTGGGCTGCACTGGTGACCATGAGGTGGGATGAGAAGCTATCCCGCTGATACCGCCTGTCATGTTCAAATCCCTCTGAGAGGCAAAGGGGTGGTGGAGCTACAGGCCTGATTTTCCATGCCAATTCGGGCATTTATTTTCTATCCCTGTGACCCCGGGTAAATTACTAAATATCCTGGGCTTCAGTAGCTTCCTCTGTGCCAATAGAAATAATTATTGCTCGGAGTTGTTACAAGGATTAGAGAAAATAAGGGAGCCTTGTACATAATAGGCATTTGATGTTAGTTATTGTTTTAGCCCTTGGACAGCTCTGAGACAGGACGCATGCCCATTTCGCAGATGAGCTAGCAGAGGCATGCTGAAGGTCACACAGACTCACAACTGGTCAAGGTAGATTTAAACCCTCAGACTCCAAGTCCACAACAGGTCATAGACTGAGGAGATGAGACACTCACTATGAGACAATGGAAGACAATGCCAGCTCATAACAGATCCCCTCCCTTCCTCTCCCCAGGGGGTGCACTATAGCCATCTGGAGCTGAGCCCTGGGGAGCCAGTGCAGGAGGGGGACCTTCGTTTCCGAAGTGCCCTGACAGCCCACCCCGTGCATGACCCTGTGCACATGTACCAGCTGCACAAGGCTTTCGCCCGAGCCGAACTAGAACGCACATACCAGGAGATCCAGGAGTTGCAGGTATGGTCTAGGTCTGGGATGGTGGAGTGAGGGGCACAGGATCTGAGAGGTCACAAAGATCCCAGAGAAATGAAAAGTTAGCACTAGAATCGCAGAACAAAACTACTTCCCAGCCCCTGCCTGCTTCTACATTCTCTGATGAGCCTCCAGGCTCTTAGGCGGTCTATGCTGGGAAAATGATAGGTATGGACCCTGGGGGGCAGGGGACTAGGGACCCATCCTGAGTGGCACCTGCTGCCTACCCAGTCCCCCAGTTGTGTGCTGCTCCTCTGGTCTGCCCCTTACTCATGGCCTGTTTCTCTGATCCAGTGGGAGATCCAGAATACCAGCCGTCTGGCCGTTGATGGTGACCGGGCAGCTGCCTGGCCTGTGGGCATTCCAGCACCATCCCGCCCGGCCTCCCGCTTTGAGGTGCTGCGCTGGGACTATTTCACGGAGCAGCACGCTTTCTCCTGTGCCGATGGCTCACCCCGCTGCCCACTGCATGGGGCTGATCGGGCTGATGTGGCTGATGTTCTGGGGACAGCTCTAGAGGAGCTCAACCGCCGCTACCACCCGGCCTTGCGGCTCCAGAAGCAGCAACTGGTGAATGGCTACCGACGCTTTGATCCGGCCCGGGGTATGGAATACACACTGGACTTGCAGCTGGAGGCACTGACCCCGCAGGGAGGCCGCCGACCCCTCACTCGCCGAGTACAGCTGCTCCGGCCGCTGAGCCGCGTGGAGATCTTGCCTGTGCCCTATGTCACTGAGGCCTCACGTCTCACTGTGCTCCTGCCTCTAGCTGCGGCTGAGCGTGACCTGGCCCCTGGCTTCCTGGAGGCCTTTGCCACTGCAGCACTGGAGCCTGGTGATGCTGCGGCAGCCCTGACCCTGCTGCTACTGTATGAGCCGCGCCAGGCCCAGCGCGCAGCCCACGCAGATGTCTTTGCACCCGTCAAGGCCCACGTGGCAGAGCTGGAGCGGCGTTTCCCCGGCGCCCGGGTGCCATGGCTCAGTGTTCAGACAGCCGCACCCTCACCACTGCGCCTCATGGATCTACTCTCCAAGAAGCACCCGCTGGACACACTGTTCCTGCTGGCCGGGCCAGACACGGTGCTCACGCCTGACTTCCTGAACCGCTGCCGCATGCATGCCATCTCCGGCTGGCAGGCCTTCTTTCCCATGCACTTCCAAGCCTTCCACCCAGCTGTGGCCCCACCTCAAGGGCCTGGGCCCCCAGAGCTAGGCCGTGACACTGGCCGCTTTGATCGCCAGGCAGCCAGCGAGGCCTGCTTCTACAACTCCGACTACGTGGCAGCCCGTGGTCGCCTGGCGGCAGCCTCAGAACAAGAAGAGGAGCTGCTGGAGAGCCTGGACGTATATGAGCTGTTCCTCCACTTCTCCAGTCTGCATGTGCTGCGGGCAGTGGAGCCGGCGCTGCTGCAGCGCTACCGGGCCCAGACATGCAGCGCGAGGCTCAGTGAGGACCTGTACCACCGCTGCCGCCAGAGTGTGCTTGAGGGCCTCGGATCCCGAACCCAGCTGGCCATGCTACTCTTTGAGCAGGAGCAGGGCAACAGCACCTGACCCCACCTGTCCCCGTGGGCCATAGCATGGCCACACCCCACCCCACTCCTCCCCCAAAACCAGAGCCACCTGCCAGCCGCGCTGGGCAGGGCTGGCCATAGCCAGACCCCAAGCTGGCCCGCTGGTCCCCTCTCTGGCTTTGTGGGTCTCTGGGCTCTGGACAAGCACTGGGGTAGGTGCCCCCAGAGCCACCCCCTTCTCGCCCCAAACCCAGTTTCCTTGCCCCCTGACGCTGCTGATTCGGGCTGTGGCCTCCACATATTTATGCAGTACAGTCTGCCTGACGCCAGCCCTGCCTCTGGGCCCTGGGGGCTGGGCTGTAGAAGAGTTGTTAGGGAAGCAGGGAGCTGAGGAGGGGCATCTCCCAACTTCTCCCTTTTGGACCCTGCTGAAGCTCCCTGCCTTTAATAAACTGGCCAAGTGTGGACTCGTGATTCAGAGGTTTTGAAAGGGTAGACGGGCGTGGGGGAGGGAGGACTCGCTAAGCACACAGGCTCCCCTGCCCCTGCTGGGGCCTGCCTTTCCTTTCACCCGGGACCAAGTCATGCATGTGCCCAGCCTCACCCCAGCCCCCAGTGCGTGCCTGGTCACACATACGCACAGAGAATTCTTTATGCCTCTTTATTCCCAATCTCATCAGCACTTTACAAAATCAGACTGGAGGGAGAGAGGCCTGAGAAGGCTCCCTTCCCACCCTCCAACCTCAGCCCAAGTCTGGAAGGTCTCCTGCCCCCTCCCTATAGAAGGGACTCTAGGGGTGGGGCTGGTGCAGGGGGAACTGGGAGCTGGGCCAGGCCTGCTGGGCCATCCTCTCCCCCTGCCAAGAGGGGAGCTGGGCCTGGAGAGGGGCAGGAAGTAGGACCAGTCCAGCACTCCTGAGTCCTGGGGCTCTCCCTTTCCTGCTGACATTAGGGCTGGGACCCTGGCTGTCCCTAAATCACCCACCCCTGTAGCCCTACCCACCTTCTACATCCGTATCCCCCCCCCCCCCGGCTTTCCCTAAATATATACAAATGTACAGAGGGCTCCCCCTCCCCGGCTGGGATGAGCTCTATCCTCCCCTCCCTCTCTCCTTCCTTCCCTTCCTCTCCATGAGGGCCCATGGCCTGGTTTCCAGCCCTCCCAGGGCACCAGCCTGGGGGTAAGGGGTGTGGACAAGAAGGACCTTTGTGCAAAGCAGCTGACATTAGGGCAGGGGAGGACAAGAGCAGGAACTGAGTCCTGGCCCTCCCAGTGAGCACCGCCCCCAGGCCTTTCCCAGGAGCAGGAGGAGAATGTGCTGGGGATCCCAGGAGGGGTCTCAGACTCCTGGAGCCTTTCAGTCACAGCACCATCCTAGCAAGCGAAATCTTCAAAGAGACCTCCTGGGGGACCATGGGGGTGGTGATGGTTGGGGAGCAGGCTGCTGGCCCCCCGACCCTCGGCATGGCCCCGGCTCGGGCAGGGACTCTGCAGGAGAAAGAAAAGAGGGAGTGGGATAGGGAGAACTCGTGGGGGCAGGGACTCTGCCGAGAAAGAGTGGGACAGGGAGAGGTCAAGTGCTGTCCCCAGGGCTCACACCGCCAGCCTTTCCTTGTCACCTTGGGCAGAGGCTCCAGGGCCCACTCCACAGGCTGGTTCAGAAACCATGGGGGTATCAGTCCTGGGGAGGTGTGGCTGCATGCTCTGTAGAGCTCGTCCTCACCTGTTCCTTCAGCTCCTGAAGCCCCAAAGTGGAGATGCCCCCAGTGGAGGTCCGCAGGGGGGTCTTGGGACGCCTCCATACCCGCTTCAGTCGATCCCAGGACACCTTGAGGTTCAGGGTCGGGGACAGCAGTGGGCTCAGGAAATTGGTTGAGGAGAAACGTGAGCCTTACCATGCCCAGCTGCCCACAGGACTCACTGCCACAGCAAACTCCCAGTAGGACACCCCGTCCTCCTCACCTATCCCCTTCTCCTGACTCTGAGCCCTCAGGCCTGCCAGCCAGTCAGGGGACCCTGGCAGAGAATCCTGAACCTGACTTCCCAGCCAGGCCAGCTCCACCAGGCACCCTGCACTGCCCCCTTCTGCTTTGCCCATGGCCCCCACTCCCACCCTGCCTTCCCGGGGCCCTTGCCTCATAGATGTAGTCAAGGATCTCCAGCAACGTGAGGATGCTGGCCCCAATGAACAAGCCCATCTGTCCCCCGAGGTCTCCTGGGAAGCAGGAGAGCAGTGTCAGAGGGAGCGGCCGGGTTGATCCACCCACACACAAGCTGAGGGGGACACCAGTCTCACCCAGCAGGGCTGACAGGCCATAGGCTGCTCGCTGCTCCATGGCTTCAGAGGTCAGGGCCTCAAAGAAGACGTCTAGGACCAGGAAGTTCTCCCTGTGGAGACAGGAAGCAGGGTATCCGTGTGGGCCTCGCTTCCTGAGAAGGCTGGCAGGGGCATCCTGGATCCAGCAGATCCTGATCAGAGACCTCTGCATGGGGAAGTCAGTGACCACCCCCGGACTCCCCAAGGCTGTGAGGGGAGGCAGCCCCGGATGTGTGTCAGCTTCATCTTTTGAGGGGTAGCAAAGGGCCTGGGAGAGCAAAACACAACTCCTGGACCTGAAGGAAACCCTGCTCCCTCCTCTAAAACAGCCAGTGGTGTTGCCTTTGCCTCCTCCTCATGCCTCTGCGGACCCTTCAGTGACCCCTGTTGCCTGTCAGTCCACTCCACAATGCCCCTTCTCAGTGTCCTGGGCAGCTGGTGGCCTGTCCCTGGCACCTTCTTCCGCAGCCGCTGTCTTTTCGCCTTCCTCCACACAGCTGCCTATGGCTGAGGCTCCACACCACACCACTGCCCCGTGCCACACCACCCCTCTGCCCCATGTCCTCTCACTGGACACCTCTCCATCGCCTCCTCTCACAGACCCAAACCCAGGGCCCTAAGAGGTGAGTTCATGCCTCCCCAGCTTCCCTCCCTGACTGAGGCCTGAGAGTCAGTCCTACGTTATCAAACGTGGGCTCATTGACAAATTGTGGCATGGATTTTGTGTCGTAATCATCTGTCCCCACAGAACTCAGCACTGGGCTTGGCACCCAGACCATGCTCCGAAACTGTAGACTGGCAAGAGGGGACCAGACCGAAGGCTCAGGGCGGTCCCTCCTGCCTCCCCTTGCAGGGTACTGTGTTTCTCTCCGGTCTCATCCTGTCCCTCTCCCTTAGAGAAGGGGAGGAAGACGCATAAGCAAAGCACTCAGAAACGTGGCATATGTGTGATGATGGAGATCTGTATGGGTGCTGGGAGCTCAGATGAAAGGTGTTTGGACCTGGAGGTGGAAACACTGAACATGACTTGAGCAATGAGCCGTGCTGCTTAGAAGAAAAGGGCTGTGGCCAGGCACGGTGGCTCACACCTATGATCTCAGCACTTTGGGAGGCCAAGGATGGTGGATCACTTGACGTCAGGAGTTCAAGACCAGCCTGGCCAACATGGTGAAACCTCATCTCTACTAAAAAGACAAAAAAATAGCTAGGTGTGGTAGTGGGTGCCTATAATCCAGGCTACTTGTGAGGCTGAGGGAGGAGAATTGCTTGAACCTGGGAAGTGGAGGATGCAGTGAGCCAAGATTGTGCCACTGCACTCTAGCCTGGGTGACACAGCAAGACTCTGTCTCAAAAAAGAAAGAAGAAGAAGAAGGAGGAGGAGGAGGAGGAGGAGGAGGAGAAGGAGAAGAAGGAGGAGGAGAAGGAAGAGGAGAAGGAGAAGGAGAAGGAAAAGAAGAAGAAGAAGAAGAAGAAGAAGAAGAAGAAGAAGAAGAAGAAGAAGAAGAAGAAGAAGAAGAAGCAGTAAAGGGCTATGAAAGGCATTCCTGGAAGAAGACTCATCATAGAGATGCGGCCCACTCCCCACCTCCATCATGCCCAGCGCCTATTGAGGGCAGCCTCCACCACACACACACACACAGACACACATTCTCTCACACACATACCCATTCACAGATACACACAAAGTGTGCATGTACACACACATACCACACATTCACATACACATACACTCACATACACACCCACAGGAAACACACACGCCCCACACAGATACACACAAACATGCATGCACACACACGTACACACCCACATACACCCCACACACATACACACCCACAGCCACATACACACAAACACATACACACATATGCTCACACACACATACACACACACACAGCCACCCCCCACAGACACACATACCGTATGTAGGTCTCATTGCGGTTGTACTTCCTCGCCAGGTACCGGGCTGAGCCCCTGTTTGGGATCCTGACCATGGAGATTTCTTTCCCGTAGCGCGTCAGGTTGCAGGGGGTGGGGCAGAAGCACGGGCCCTCGGGGCCCCCACCCAGGGAATCTGCAACACAGAGGCAGCAGCTACAGTGGGAGTTGGAGAAGGGTGGTCCAGTGGCCCACCAGCTGCAAAGGGGAGGCCAGGGGGCTGTCCTGAGGCAGACACACCCACACCAAGGGCCTTTACTGGCCAGCCCCGGTGCTTCCTAGAGGGGACTGGCTGCAGGTCCCCGCCTGAACCAGCTTCAGACTGCTCCAGAGAGCAGGTGTAAGCAGAACCCCCCAGCACCCTCCCAACCCCCAGGACTGGGGGGGTCCTCATGGCCCAGAGGGAGAACAGAGCCCATCCACCAGAGCTAATCAACTATGTGAGGCCTCAGACACACAAGGAGGTGTGGAGAGGATGCTGGGATGCATGGATGGGTGGGTGGGTGGATGGATGGATGGATGGATGGATGGATGGATGGATGGATGGCAGATGGCCAGATCGATGGATGGGCGAACAGAAGAACAAATGGACCGACAAGCTTCCCAGGCTCAATGCGCTGGGCTTTCCCTGCCTGCCCCTTCAGTTCCACTCTCCACTCTTCCACCTTGCTCTACACCCTACGAGGCTGATCTCTGCCAAATGCATCACCTCAACTCCCTTGTCCTTTGGCTTTGGGTTGAGTTTGGCCAACAGGAGGCCCTGGCAGAAACAGAAAGTGAGAGGGAAGAGATGCCAGGGTATTTCTCCTGCCGCCTGGCTTCCTCACTGCCAGGCCGTAGGTGGCAGAGGCTGTGCTGCTCCTCCAGCCATGCTGCTGTCAGTCAGCCCTCTCGGACAGCCACAGGTCTCTCCTCCTGCAGGCCTGGTGGGGATGAAGGCTCCCCATGTTACCAGCTCTGTGGTCTCCCGCTGTGTCTTGCAGGTTCTTTACTCCTGATCACACATCTGTTCCTTCACTAAACACCTCCAATCACCCCTGTGACAGATGCAGGTGGTGTGGGGGACAGAGAAGGGCTGGATGTGTGTCTGGCTGCCCAGTGTCTCAAACCCAGCCCCACGGCCCCAGGTGTCTGGATTACTGCAGCCAGCTTGGCCAGTCCCTGACTTTGAGTTTCCTCCCCTCCTACCCATTGTCCACATCTCATTGGACTCACCTGGCATTCCTGCCTTGCCAGCGGCCTTTGTGGGCTTCCTAGAGCCTCCCTCCTCCTTTTTTTTTTTTTTGAGACAGGGTAATTCTATAGCTCAGATTAGAGTGCAATGGTGTGATCCCAGCTCACTGCAGCCTGGACCTCCCAGGCTCGAGCCTATCCTCTTGCCTCAGCCTCCCAAATAGGTGGGACTATAGATGTGCACCACCACACCCAGTTCACTTTTTTAGTTTTTGCAGAGACAGGGTCTCACCATGTTACCCAGGCTGGTCTCGAACTACTGGGCTCAAGTGATCCACACAGCCTGGCCTCCCAAAGTGCTGGGTCTACAGGTGTGAGCCACTGTGCCTGGCCTCCCTCCTCCACTCTTTCCACTCCCTCCCCTGTTCTCTGCCCTGCAGCCACACAGATCTTTCAGTGCCCTGGACACAGCATGCTCTTTCTGTCCACAGGTCTTTAGTGTATGCCCCCCTTTGTACCTGGCTCTTATACAGCCATCAAGCCTCAGCTAATGTGTCCCTTCCTCTAGGAATCCTCCCTACCTTCCCAGGCTAGGGCTGCACACCCCTCCTTGGGGCCTTGCCACACACCCGAGGCTCCCCTCTCCAGGAGTTGACGGGCTGTGTGGGAATGGCTGCCCACAGCCCTGCCGGGCTGTAAGCTCTCCAAGGGAAGGGCTGTTGCCCCCACTCTCACCTCCAGTACCCAGCACAGGCTGTAAAGGTCTGGAAAATGCACGAATCGATGAATGGATGGATAGATGGATGAACTGCAGATCAGGCAAGATCTGTGGACAGATGGGGTTTGCCTTACCCACACCGATAGCCAGCAATGCATTTTTCCTGAGACCAAGAGAGAAGTCATTTCACTTTCTCAAAGTGGGTGAGCTCATTGGTTGAACCAAGATGAGAAGCCCAGCCCTTCACTCCCAGTCCTGGCTTCTCTGCAACCCCCCCACCCTGCTGCCTCCACTTACCCGAGTGTCTGTACCTGCAGAGGTCTGCAGACCTCTCCCCGACCCCACTGAAGTATGGGCTAAGGCTCAACCCCCAGGAAGAACCCTCCAGGAAGAGATTGGGAGGGGAGGAGCCAAGACAGTGAGGAGAAGAGTGGACAGAGACATGAAGAGGCTGATGGAGAGGTAGGGAAGGGTAGGCAGCACGGACCCAGTGTGTGGTCGGCACACTCGATGTAGATATTTGGTGGGCAGATGGTCTCATTGCCTGAAAGGAGAGAAGATTATTCCTAGAATCTACGATCACTTCCCCTGTCCCCCACATGCCCAAATGTAAGCACATACATGCATGCACACACATATGCACACATTTGCATAAATGTGCTTGAACACCACACACACAACCCCCACAAATATGCAACCATGGATATAAATGAGCATACACATACACAAATACATATTAACATGCACACAGGCATCTGCATGCCAGCATTCCCACAGGCATACGTGAAACCATGTTTAAAAGTCCCAAACACGCACATGCACACTCATACAGGTACAGACACACACACATGTTGTATACATGCGCCTGCCTGTGCACATGAGCAGTGCCTTGCCCCAGGAGGCTCTGGAGCCCAGCAGGGTGGCATGGAGGGCTGGCTAGGGGTGGGATGCCCACCTGGCATGTGCACCATCCGGCAGTGGCAGCGCTGAAGCACAGCCTCCTTTTCACAGCGCAGCCGGCAGGCAGACACACTGTAGGCCGAGTAGCCCTGAAGCTCAGGCTCCCTGAGCTCACTCTCCGTGCGGCAGTTGCCCCAGGGCTGGGGCAAGTAGGTCAGCTGCAGAGGTGCGGTATGATGAGGTCATGCTCAGGAATCCCACCCGGTCCTCCAGTGCCCACAGCCCCAGCAAAGTCAATACAGCTGGCAGGCTGTGAGCTTCTAAAGGGCAGGTTTGCTCTGCATCCCCTCTGAGCCCAAAGGTGAGCCCTGTGCCCAATCCAGGGCCTGGCAGGAGGTGCTCACCCGCTGTTCCTGGCAGGACACAAAGGTCTGGAAGCCTGGGGACACCCCGAACCCCAGCTGGTGGATGTAGGGCGGCTCCTCCTGGCTGTGGATCTGCACCCGAATACCTGCCTCAAACGACGTCTCATCTGCACAGCAGAGATGGGGACCTTTGGAAACCCATCCCGGGCAGAGGGCCCAGGCCCCAGTCCCCAAGATGGCCCTTGTCCCTTTCCGGCCTGCGTACTTGTCTCCCTCCAGATGGGCAGGTACTCCTCCTGCTGGATGTCCAGCATGATCTCCAGGCCACTGCCCATGCCCCCTGCCCGGCTGGGCAGCGAGTTCCGCGGGTCCGCGTTGAAGGTGTAACACTTCCCATAGCGAGTATAGACCTGGGAGGTGGGGTGAGAGAGCAGGAGGGGAGATGAAAGGAGTGGCCAAGGCAACTCCGAAGTTCCCTGCTCCCCGTCGAGGGCCACCAGATCTGCTTGGACACTCCAGTGCCATATCCTAGCAAGCAATGCACAGCCCAGTCTCTCCAATGAGCGCCAACTTTTCCACCGATGGCCTCCCTTAGATGATTAAAAGGCATCTCCAACTTAACATATCAGCACATCAACACCTTCCCAAACGCTGCCTGCCCCACACCATCCTCCTCCTCCCTAGTAAACCACCCCACTATATCCATCCAGTTTCTCAAGTCGGAATTTCTAAAATCTCCCCTTCCGTCATCCCTGCTTCTTTTTCTTTCTTTTCTTTTTTTTTTTAGATATGGTCTTGCTCTGTTGCCCAGGCTGGTATACAGTGGCATGATCTCGGCTCACAGCAGCCTCAACCTTCCAGGCTCAAGCTGTCCTCCTGCTTCAGCCTGACAAGCAGCTGGGATTGCAAGCATACGCCACCAAGCCTAACTAAGTTTTTTTTTTGTTTTTTGTTTTTTGTTTTGTAGAGACAGGGTCTTGCCATGTTGCCCAGGCTGGTATTGAACTCTTGGGCCCAAGCAGTCCTTCTGCTTTTGGCTTCCCAAAGTGCTGGAATTACAAGCATAAGCCATCGCATCCAGCCTCCAGGCCACTTCTGAAATATATTTAGAATCCATCCACTTTCCTTCCTTCTCCAGCAACCCCCATTTTGCAATCTCCTTCTAACTGGTCTCCCACCTTGGTCCACCCTTGCCCCTCCCTACTGGAAGCTATGGTGCCCAGTGCCCAGTGCTCAGATCCAATGAAACCACTCACTGACTTACCCAACAATAGCTTCCCATTTCCCACATAACGAAGTCACGCTCCTTCCCTAGCCCAAAAGTGCCCATGTGATGTGGCCCTTGTCTGCCTTTCCACCACCTCCCCATATCTGACAAGTTCAGACACGTGGACTCCTTTCCTCCTCAGGCTTTTGTTGTTGTCCCCTCTCCTGGAATGCCACTGCACACACACTCTTGGTATGGCTAGCTGCCCATTGCTGAAGCCTCAGCATGTCACACTCATACATCACACAGACACGTTCAGTGTCACCGTCCTTGCTTCCACATGTCTGTTGGTTTGCCCAAAGTACTTATCAAGACCTGAGATGATCTTGTCCATCTACTTGTCTCCTGTCCATTGTCCATCTCCCTCAATGAGCGTGTATGCTGCACAGAAGCAGTGAGACTGTCTGGTGTCCCCAGCCTCCGGCCCAGTGCGGGGCACAAGGGACACTTAAGCTGTCTCTGCAGCAGAGAAGCCAGGCTCCCTTTTCCTCTGCGGAGAGTTCTCCTTTATGGACAGCAGATGGCGCTGGCGCCCCGGAGATGGACGCCCAGGCTCCTGCTGGGGATTTAGCTGCCGCCAGGAGCTGCGCAGCGGCAGGGGTGGAGAAGAGGCTGAGGGAGAGGCGGGTTCTAGTTCCCCCCTGCCAGGCTTCCCCAACAGAGCCGAGCCCCTGGGTCAAACCCATCACAGGCAGCACCTTCCCTGGGGGCAAGGGGTCGGCGCACTCAATCACTCTCTCCCGCTCCCCCTCCCCTCTCCTTGGGAGCATTTCCCACTGGTAAAAGCTGGGAGAAAGAGCAGGAAGCAGTGTGGAAGGACACAGAGATCCTGAATGCCTGGTTTCACAGGGGGAGTGCAGAAGGGAGAGGCGCCGGGTGGAGAGCAGCGAACCAACTGAGAGTCCTCCCGAGACCTCCTAGGGGTCCCCATCCCTGAGAACTAGACCACCCTGCTGCGGTGCTCTGGGAGCTGCAGCCCTGATCCTTCCCTCTCCCACAGTTCTTCTACCACTCAACCGCCCTGCCTCCCGTTCCCGAAACAAAAACGTGTGCACCACAAACAAAGCACCCTGAGTTTACAGAACATGGTGCCGTCTACCGCTGCCCACATTCCCTCAGTACCAGCTAGGTGTAGTTATCCCGACTACTGCAGATGAGGACATCACAGCTCAGAGAAGTGAAGTGACATCCAAAGTCACACAGCTGGGAAGAAGGAGAGGTGCCCCTCATCCAGGGGCCAGGGGCAAGGCTCCAGCTGCTCCCGCAAACCATTGCTTGTACCCCCACCCCAAGCCTACCCTACCTCAGGACCCAGCTCCTGCCCCAGCCCCATCCAGGTAGATGAAACAGGAATGGGCCCCAGGCCCATCCCCTTCTCTTCTCCCATTCCCCTTTTGCTTCTGCACCGTTCCTCTTGACCTTCCTCCCCCTTTCTTCTCCATATCGGCTTCCCTTCAATTCCTCACCTGTCCCCCGAGTCTTCTCCTTTCCTAACACCCCCCACACACCTTTACCAGCTTCCAGGTTCAAGTTCTTGACCCCATTGGTATCACCCCTGCCCTCCTCCCTGTTATGTGTCCATCTGTGGGGCAGGAGTGGGTGTCACAGACAGCTCAGGAGCGCTCAGTATGCCCCATGCACTGTGCTAAATGCTTCACATGGTCTATCTGGATGAATCCTCACAACTACCCTGTGAGGTGGGTATTATTATCTCCCCATTCAACAGAGAAAGAAATGGAGGCTCAGAGAATTCAGCTTGTTTCCCCAGATGTTCAAGCTCAGGGCTTCTCAAACGCTATTGTGCACATGAATCAGGGGGATCTTTTTAAAGTGCAGATTCTGATAGAACAGATGTGGGGAGGGGGTTGGACAAGGCTGAAAGTCCATGGACCACACTGTGAATAGAAAGGCACTAGATGAAGGGGGAGAACCCAGCAAGACAGCCCGACTCTAGACCTGTGCTCTTATCACAGGTCACTGGAGGTGGAGGAACCCTGAAGTGGGCTGGGTGCAAGATTCCTCTGTCCCATCCAGGTGCAGTGGTTCACACCTGCAATCCCAGCACTTTGGGAGACCGAGGAGGGCAGATCACTTGAGGTCAGGGGTTCAAGACCAGCCTGACCAACATAGTGAAACCACATCCCTCCTAAAAACACAAAAATTAGCTGGGCGTCGTGGTGGGCACCTGTAATCCCAGCTACTCGGGAGGCTGAGGTAGGAGAATCGCTTGAACCCAGGAGGCGGAGGTTGCAGTGAGCTGAGATCATACTGTACTGTAGCCTGGGCAACAGAGCGAGACTCCATCTCAAAAAAAAAAAAAAGTCCAGGCCCTGGGGCCCATGCCTGTAATCCCAACACTTTGGGAGGCCGAGGCGGGTGGATCACAAGGTCAGGAGTTTGAGACTAGCCTGGCCATATGGTGAAACTCCCATCTCTACTAAAAATACAAAAATTAGACGGGTGTGGTGGCGGGCGCCTGTAGTCCCAGCTAGTCAGGAGGCTGAGGTAGGAGAATCGCAAATGGCTGAGATTGCACCACTGCACTCCAGCCTGGGCGACAAAGTGAGACACTGTCTCAAAAAAAAAAAAAAGAAAAAAAAGAAAAAAAATTCCTGGTTCCTGGTGGTGTGGAAAAGGCAGATGGGAGGCATATATTAGTATTTGTAGAAATCTGAAAGTACTCAACCTCTTCCTAATTCAAACCAAGAAAATGCTGGAATCAGCTCTTGCTGACACAGCCAGTTTTGCGTATACGCTTCAGTTGAAAGGCTAAAGAAGGCATGGTCGACGTGGGGTACCCATGTTATGAGCTCCTCACTCGTGTCCCTCAGCATTCAGCACCACCTCGGCGGAGCCCTGACTGTCAGGCACCATTATGGTCTCTCTGAAGCTCAGCCTTACCCATGGGACCATGAACTCCATGTGACCAGGAGTCCTGTTTCCCTCTTGGCATCCCCAGATCCCAGCGAGATTTGCAAAAGGAGGTGTGAGATGGGAGGAAGGAAAGCAAACACTATCAAACATCCCCACTTTGTACCAAGTCCTGTGATAGGTGCTTTTGATCTATTTTCTCCTTTGAGTCTCCAAGAAACCCATATGAGCTAAGTATTGTTGTCCCCATTTAATGATTAGGTACCAGAAGCTCAGAGAAGGAAAGTGACTTGGCTGAGGGCACACAGAAAGTAAATGACAGCCAAGATTCATACAGAACTGAAGCCCCTGTCAAAGCACAGTAGGTGCCTATAGAACACCTGGTGGGTGTTCAGTGAATGAATGACTCTTGGAGGCTCCTGACTCTCGGAGGGGCTGGGGCAGCGTCCCTACCTGGTACCTACAACAGACACACACAGACATATGCTACATGGCACCGAGCCCACCCCACACAGGGCAGAATGAATGCCCAGCTGGCGAGGGTGGTGGTTCCTTGGCACACAAACCCTCAAGGTGGCTGTGCAGAGTCAGGGTGACAAAGGGAGACGGGTGGAAGTTGTCTGGGTCTCAGGGATACTCTGCAGGGAACAGACCGGCCAGACTGGCAGGAGGAGGACACTTGCACAGCCTGGGTCAGTCATGACGGCTGGTCAGAGCACAGTGTTGCCCAGGAGACAGTCCCTGGGCCCGGCAGGCAGGGGCGGATGGAGCCATCAGCTTCTAAGTGGCAGACCCCTGGTGGCAGCACAGCCCACGGCTTCTTCCATGGAGACGGCACGGCAGCTCTGCCACAAGGTCCCACAGGTTGTCCTCTGCTCCCTCCCCATGGACTGGCCCAGGAAGGGGGGGGCACGGTATGGAAAGGAGTTGAGAGTCCAGGGTCCAGTCACAGAAAGGGGAAGGTTGTGGGCCAGGGAGTGTCCTGATGGCAGAGGGGCTATCTCCAGATCACCAGCTCTCAGTCTCTGGGCCCTGTCCCCATCTCAGACCCCCACCTCCTCCTTTGGTCTGTCCTTCCTTGTCTCTCTGCCTTAGCTCCAGGCACACGCTGCTAGCCCTAGCAGGGGCACGTGGCCTCCCAAAGCCCCTCGGCCTTGGCTGACAGCTCCTAGACAGGACTATGTCTGTGCTGCACACAGACCCTCGGGTCCCCTCCCCCACCTTCCTTCTGGCCAGCCCCTGCCTGTTCTTCTCTGATCACCTCCCCTTTAGTGTTGGCCTGAACCCCGGCCTGGGTCTGTCTGCCTCGCTAGCCTCTGTTTCCTGATCTCAGTCTGTCTCTCAAGTCCTTCCCTATCCGCCTGGCCTGTCTGTCCCTGCCTCTGATTTGTTATCCACTCGGACTCTGTTTCTCTGCTCCTGCCCTCTGTTGACCTGTCCCCTCCCCTTGGCCTCTTTCTCTCCCATTGGCCTGGATGCCCCCTGGCCTTTTTGTCCCTTGCCTACTGCATTCTGTATCCTATTTGCTTCTTCTCTATCCATCCCTTAGTCTGGCTGTACAGTCTCAGCCTCTTGCCTTCCTACTAGACTTTTCCCTGGGCCTGAGGCTCCCTATCCTGACCCAACACATCAGGAACCCCTCTCCAGGTGCCCTCCGCCTCCTTCTCCCTGGCCCCTCTCTCTTAGGATCTGCCTGAGACAGTGATGAGCGGTTGGGAGAGAGCTGTCCAGAGCTTGCTCCTCCTGACAGCGGTGGCTTCTCTCAGCCCTCGGAGCTCCATCCTTTCACAGCTTCCATTTCTCCAGAAAACTCTCCCTGGCTGGCTTGCTCGCTCGCATCCTCCCTCCCTTGCAGAGCCCACAGGGTTAACAGGCAATTAGCGGGGCCAGGGCTCAGAGCTGCAGCGGGGAGAGGGCCCTGGGCCTCCAGGAGATAAGAAGCAGCCAGGAGCTGCCGAGGCCAGGCTAATCCCAGAGCTAATCTTCGGCCTGGGCTTTATCTCCACTGCCTTCTGGGCATCCTGCCTCTGGTCCTGGCACCTACCCCCCGACATTCTTCCATGGTGTCCCTTCCCCCAAATTCTATCAGCTCTCCCCTTGATGGGGTCCACCCCATGCCTCTCACTTAGGCACTCCTAGAATGAACTCTTCTGCCCCTAGGTCCAGAGTGGGCTAGTGGAAGGGGGTGCATCTTCATCTGCTCTGGACTGTGACCAGCACCCTGGGGTGGAACAGCTCCCACGGCCTGGCTTTATTCAGGGGTGGCACAGTATCCAGATTCAAAGCCTCTTCTTTCCCTATCCTTTCCAGGGGCAGAGGAAGGAAGATGGCACCAACCAAAATGCCTAGGGTGTCTGCACTGCTCAGAACTTCGAGATCACTCAGTACTTCGAGGTCACTCAGTCCAATCACTCATTGTACACAGGCAGAAACAAGCCTAGAGATGGCAAGGTTCAGATCCAAGGGCATGCATGCAGAAAACAGGGGCAGATTCAGAAGTGGACCCCAGGTTCACAGGCCAACATCACCTCCCTGGGAGTCAGCAGGCCCTGGTTTCAGCCCTGGTTCCACCACTGACAGCCTGTGTGACTTAGGTTAGTAAAGTGATTTATCAACTTCTCTGGGCCTCAGTTTCTTCATGTGTCAAGCAGAGACAGAAATCCCTGCTTATTTCACAGATTAGTTGTACATCTCACAAGAGTGGAAGTATGTAAAAGGCATTTACAAAGTGCAGTCATATACATATACCAGTAATAAGGGTTTTGTAGAGACCAGCATGAACCAAGCTAGGGCAGAGACTGATCACTATGTGGTGCTAGAAATGGATACACAGAAGGCTCATAACATGGGGAAAGGGGCATATATTTTGTAGCCTGACAGAACAGGGTTCAAATCCAGCCTCTCCCACCAACTTTGGACAAGCCACCTCGATGTGTGATTGAACCTCTCTGAGCCTCGGTTTGCTCATCTGTAGAAGGGGAATGGTAATTCCTCCTCCTAAAGTTAGATGAGTGGATTAGAGATCAATCCAGTGATTCCTGGCAGATGCTCAAGGGAGGGGTGAGGCCCTTTGGGGAATGGAGCTTCCTGCCAGGATGGTGCAGTCATTTTCATCTTGGATCCCCACTGGGCGCATCCTCACAGGGCATCAAGCACCTTGCAGGCTCCCTCTGCAATTTGGGAGTGGCTTAGAGGATGAAGCTCTGTCACAGCGAAATCCCCAGGCTCTGAGATATGCCTCTCCTACCAGATGGAAAGCCCAACCTAGTTTACATCCAGGCCTTACCCTTAGTTAAGTCTGTGGGATTCAGATTCAATCGATTAACCTCTCCCATCCTCCATTTTTCATCTGTAAAATGGGAATAACCACAGGCGCCCTTCAGTGGCGTTATGAGGAAAGACAGAATGCACGTAAATCATAGCAACCACTAACATTTACTTAGTACTTACCTCTGTGCCAGGCACAGGTCTAGGTACTTTATATAGATTAACCCCTTAATCCTCACAAAACTCCTATACTGGTGGTAGTCCTGTGGTTTTCATTTTACAGACAGGGTAACGGAGGTACAGAGAGGATAAGGAAACTGACAGGGCAGGCAGTCTGGGCCTGGAGTCCACCCATAGCCACCGTGTGACATACACCTGGCACACAGTACCTACAAATAGTAGGCGCTCAAGAACTGGTGAGTGTTCAAACAACACTTACTTTGTCCAACACTATTCATTGAGCCTGTGCTCAACAGTGTCAGGCACTGTGCTTTGCGTTGGACATACAACAGGGAACAAAACAGACAGCCTCTACCCTCAAGGAGTTTGCTATCTGGCTGCAGAGACATTCATTCATTCAGAGTACTTACGGGCCAGGCACGGTGGCTCACACTTGTAATCCCAGCACTTTAGGAGGCCAAGGTGGGAGGATCGATTGAGCCCAAGAATTTGAGACCAACCTAGGCAGCATAGCAAGACCTCATCTCTACAAGTAATAATAAATTAGCCAGGCATGGTGGCTCACACGTGTAGTCCCAGCTACTCAGGAGGCTGAGGTGGGAGGATCTTTTGAGCCCAGGAGGTTGAGGCTGCAGGGAACCCCCGTGATGGCACCACTGCACTCCAGCCTGGGCAACAGAGCGTGACCCTATCTCGAAAAAAAAAAAAAGAAAAGAAAAAGTGCTTATGGGGCACTTACAACATAAACACTGTGAACTGCACCAGGCATGTTCACAAATCCACCAGTCACACAAATGGATAAATTATTACTAGTTGTGATCCTTGTTGTGATCCTTGTTGTGATGGAGTGACCTAGCCAACGCCACCAAGGTGGAACAGGAGCTCAATTTGGCTGGCAGGGTCAGGAAAAAACTTCTCTGAACAAGCCACCTGGCTCACCCAGGAGGGGCATCAGACCACCCCACACTCAAGAAAGAGGAATACACAGCCGCCCTCAGCAGGCCTGGTTCTACACGTGCATACAGGGGCCCCCCACCTCCTCGCCTCCACCGCCACCCATGAGCTTTTCAGGGCCGCTTCCTCCCTGCGGTGGATCTAGGAGGCAACGGCCGCGGTGTTCGTTCGAATGTAAATGTGTGAGCTGTGGTGGAAGGGACAGGGGAGCCCTAGGAGCCAGGGAGGGCTGGGGCCGTGGAAGAAGGCTGTGGTCCCCGGCGGGCGCCGCGCTTCCACGGTAGAGGAGAACGGGAGGATGAAGGCCTCCGGGACCCAGGTTAACAGTTCCCCGGGCAGCGACCGCTTAGGCCTTACACCCTAGAAAGTCAATTTTAATTGGTGAATTGGTAACTAAGTCCTTCCCTGACATTCCCGCCCCTCGATGCAAAGTTCCTCGTCAAGAGTTTTGCTTACACATTGGAGCACACACCCACAACCAGGCGGGAGTTCAGGAGACAAGACAGAAGGAGGCGGCGGGGACGGTGGGTGGGTGGGTGGGTGTGCGCCCGCCGGGAGCCCTGGCCCCTCGCCCTCTCCCGCACACACAGTCTGGCCGCCCAGGCCTGGCCCACCCGCACCCAGAGGGCCGCACCCACCGGCTCGCGCTCCTCGCCGCCCCCCACCCCCTCAACTCCCTCCGGCGGGGCCGGCATCCATCACCGCGCCCGAGCGCCCTCCCTCCCATCTCCTCTGGGCTCCCCCGCTCTCCTCCCTGGGTCTGCCTCATTTGCATTCATTCCCCCGGCTCCCGGCTCCTCAGCAAAGTGACCTCCGCACACAGCAGCGCCAGAGGCTTCCACGGCGGAGGGAGACACCGCCGCCCGCCCCCGCCGCGGCCGGAGAGGAGGCGACAGGGGCCGGGGTCCCAAGGAGATGGATGCGGAGCTGGGCCTGACTGGCTGGCCTGAAGCGGCCGAAAGGCCTGGGGCCGAGGGGCACTGAGGGACTCGGGTGCTCGGGTGGGATTTGAACCTGCGACCTCACTCAGATCCCCAGCCAGGCGGGAGTGAGATATGGAGATCAGCACGAGGCCCGGGAGGTTGCGGCCAGAAACGGAACCCCTGCTGGGAACCCGGGGCTCCCCAACGTCCCGTTTCCTTCCCCTGTGAGCCCCCACTGGGGAGAGGCCGGCCCCACCGGGCCGTCGCCCAGGGGTTCCCAGCTCTCCCGGGGGCCTGCCCAGCCCCCACCTCGCCCCCAGGGCCCGCCGAGCCGCCTCCCCTCCCCCCCGTTTGGTATTTACACCTTCCACACATTTGTAAGCTATTATCCTGTCCACGCTTAGTCACCGCTGAGCCAAGCGCCACGGATTTAGCTCCTTTAATCTTTCCTCCTAAATCAATCCTCCATTTCCCCTTAATCATCCCGTGGCTCCTCTCTGAACTCTCGCTGCCGCCTCGGCTGCTGCAGCCCGTGCCTATCTCTCTGGAACTGCTCCCCCTCCAACCCAACACCCACGGGTGTCCCAAGGGCATGGTGAGCATCTGAGGGGTGGGTTGGATTTCCAGCGCTGCCAGCCCCAGGCTAGGAGCCAGGGGAAGAAGTGCAGACCCCTGCCCATCTTTTCCTGGAAAACACACCACTGAACCTTCCCATCTCCACTCTCAGGGTCTCTGCCCCTCTGTCCTCCTCCTGCCTTCCCACCCTCACTCATCCTTCTGAAGACCCTAAGTCTCCACCACGATTTGCAAAACATCAAAAAACAAACAAACGTGGCAGATCTTCTCTCCTTGGCCCTCCTGCCCCCAGTGCTGGCCGTTCCCACCTCCTCTTCCCAGGTGCTCAAAGGAGGTGGGCTGCAGGGCCAGCCTGGAAGGGCAGGGAACACTTATAACTCAGCAGCCTGAGGCTGGCCTCTGTTCCTTCCTCCAGAGTGGCCGTCCATGTCTCCTGGACCACCGCAGGCTCCACCACTTTCACTTCCTCCCACCTCCCCATGGGACCCACTGACTCAGGGACTCAGTAGCTTGGGTCTTGACATTCCAGTGCTCCCTGTAGTGCTCCCTGGGTGTCCCTGTCTCTCCATCCCTGATCCTTTCTGCCCCCTGCCTGCACCTAGCAGAGGCAGCCCTGCCACCAGCCACAAGAGGGAGCAGATTCCTCCCAAGAAGCAGAAGGGCAGGGGTGGGGGTCCAGGAAGGAGTGGGGGCAGGGGAGACAGAGAGAGGATCAGAGGGGGACAGGACGTGGGGCCATTTCTTCAAACGCTAATCAGCATCTTCCGGCAGTGTCTGAGAAGCTGAGCTGATAATGAGCCCAGCTCGGGGCTGATTCCTGATTAATGAAGAGGCTACGGGGCTGCTGAGTGGGGCTGGGTGGGGCATGTCCCTCAGGGTCCTCCCACTGCCCTTGAAGACCAGCCCTCTGAGACAGTAACAGTCCCTGCCCTTCCCTGCCGGACCACACCACTTACATCCCTTCCAACCACTCCACTGCCCAAACAGACAGGCTGACCGCACCCCTCCAGGAGGGTCTGAGCCGCAGCTGGTGTGGGGTGGAAGGTGGGGAGGGTGGGTGGGTGCACCTGGTTCTGCAATCTGAGGGGTTGGCAGCCCTCAGTATTTTTTAAATCAGTTACTGTTCTGTTAAAATAATCACGATTTGAAGCTGCTTTTGACACACTGGAAGACCCAGCCATCCTGGGCTCCTCACACAGGGCAACAGTTAGCTGGGGCTGAGGAGCAGCTGCATCCTTCAAGACTAAATGGTCTTCAGTTGTCCTCAGACCCCACCCTTCCCTACTGTATCCCCCCACCCCAACCTGACCTGCCTGGCTCCTGAGGGCAGCATCCGCCCTGAACCAGATGTTGAAATAAATGTGCTTAAGGCTCATGCTTCAGGAGAAGCTGGGACCACGGGGAAGAGAGAGCTGGACAGGCAGGGGGAGTCAGAGGGACATCTGTGCAGCAGATTAGAGGCTTGGACCCACCTCAGTGGACACCCCCTCCCTTCCACAGCCAACGGGGCAAGGGGCAGCCCTTGGAACCTCCAACCCAGTGGCAAAGGTGTGGAGTTGGGATGGAGTGTGGAGTAGCCCCTCCCAGGACCAAGGCCAGGGGGTGGAAGGCAGAGACTGTCAGTATTGGCCTGACCACACACTGGGAAGAGAAGGGGCTAAGGAGGTCGCTGGGACAGAAGGAGTGGATGCTGAGGAGCCCGAAACTGGGTCCTGTGACAGCCAGAGAGAGAGAGAGAGAGAGAGAGAGGGCTTTCATGCTGTTCTGTGCCTCAGAGCTGTCCTGGCTGGTGGTTGGGTGGGGCAGGGAGAAGAGAGGAGGGCAGGGAGGGGGACTGCCCAGCTGGAAGAGGCCTTGTCTAATTGTGCCTGATTAGTAGAGAGGAAGAGAACAGGGCGAGTGATTAATAGTCACGGCAGTCACCAGCGTGTGGGGAAGGAGGGTCGGGAGGGGGAGGGAGACCGGAGAGCCCAGAGGGGATGGAGATAGTGAGGCACCCACAGGGCCCCGGGCTCCTGGCCCTCCAGGGGCTGCCTGGACCCTTGAGGACCCTGAGGAGAGGGGCTGGCTCCTACCCATGCCTCCACAGGGCTTCTCCACCTCCCCCAGCCTCAAATTTCCAGACAGTAACAAGGAAAAGACCAAGGTCACGTCCTGCACCTGGGAAGAAAGGCACCTTTGCTCACATAGTGTTTCCAGACACCCCACTGCCCCCAGCCCCCAGACACAGACCCTATCCTCAGCTCCATCTGAGATTGCAGCCCACGGAGTAGATGGCGTGACTTCTAATCACAGCCTGCAGCTACCCCCCTATACTCTGTGGTAATCCCAGCCCTGCCCTACCCAGACAGTCTCATTCCTAGGGCCATTCAGAGCTGTGCTGTCCAACGCGGCAGCCTCTAGCCACGTGTGGCTCTTTGAATTAAAAATTAATTTTCTCTGTTGCACTAATCACATTTCAAGTGCTCAACGGCCACATGTGGCTAGTGACTACCATGTTGTACAAGCACAGGTGCACAGCGTGTCCATCACCACAGAATGTTCTATTGGCCAGCACTGATCTAGACAGTGTGTGCACACTTCTGCACCTATGCACTCGTGCGTGCATATTTTGGAGGGCTGAATAGAATGAGAATGCTAGAACAGGGCAGAGGAGGGTGTGGGCCATAGGGTCAAAAGCCGGGGGACGACGAGGTAATGGAGAGTAATGAAGATGCCAGTACACAGGTCGGAAACCAGTAGGTGGTGCTGAGAACAGTCAGGTTAAAGATAGCCAGGAGTTGGGGTGGCGGCATTTATAACAGCTGACGCTTACACAGTGTATACGATGTGTGTGCCAGGTAGTGTGCTAAGCTCTTTAGGAGCATCTCTTTAATCCTCACAGCAACCCCCAATTTTTAGGTTCTAATATCCTATTTAAAGAATACACAAACTGATGCTCACAAAAGCTTTTTGGCTTCCCCACGGCCACAGAGCTAAATGGGTAGAGCCGAGGTTCGAATCCTGGTGGTCCCCAGGTGAGAGGAGATGCTGAATTTTAGAGCCACCCTTGCATTTTACAGCTCAAGAAATGAAGCCTAGGGAGAAAGAGGGATTTCTGCCTTTTAGTAAGAGGGCAGGCTGAGAGCAGGCCGCAGTGGGGAAGGTAGAACTGGGGCTTGGAGGAAGGGGGTGTGGGTAGCAGATGGCGGCAGGAATCAGGGAGGAAGGGAGAGCTGTCTACAAGACTGGGGGTGGGGGACATACAGGTGGTAGAATGGGTAGGAGTGAGATGGTATGAGACTGAGCGAGGAGGGGAGGGAGGAGAAGAGAGGAGCAGAGGTAACCAGCTAGAGCTAGCCACGGTGGAGAGCACTGCCTCCCAGGGCCCTCTCCTCTCTCCCCTCTTCTCCTCTCCAAACTGTGCCCAGCCTGCCTCATCCCCTAGGTCTTCCCAGCTCTCCTCCACCCAGAATGGCCTCTCCCTCTCTGAACTCAGCCTCTTACTACCCATGCACCTCGTCTGGCAATGGATTCTGGCACCTTATGACACCACTTGCATGGCTGATTAACTCTTGCATGGTCGCTTAAGCTTCTGAGTATCCCTGTCCCCACTCTACCATGAGACTATAGGCTGCTTGAGGACAGGGACTGGGGACAGGGCTTCCCATCTTTGCTGTCCTCCACAGCTCTGAGCAGGGAGTCCAACACATAGTAGGCACGCAGAACTCCATGTTGATTGACTGACTGATTGGGAATGCATGAAGGGATATTAGGGAGCGTGGGGGGAGAGCGATTGCAGTGGTAACAGAAGCAAGAGCAGCAGCAGAGGGGACTGGGGGAGGGCACATTACCCGGAGTAAAAATAGGCTGGAAAATGTGACATTTATTAACTTGGATTCCGGAGGAAAGGTCACAGCAGAGTGGGGAGTGGGAAGGAGGAAACAGGGAAAGCAACAGAAAACACATAACAGCCCCTTGGTGAAGCCTGTCCCTGTCTCTGACCATCTCACCACCCATACCCTGGCAGGCTCCCCACCAACCAGCTCACACAGCCATCTTCCCACCACAGACCCCAAATCCCCATCATTGACTCCAGGTCCTCACCACAGAGCTGATTATGGACCTCATGTCCTTTTTGGAGACCCCATATCTTCATCTCCTTCCCCCTTCTCCAGCCTTTCCCCTGTAATACACCCCATCTTCCCCATTGCCATGGATCACGGGCCCCCAGCCCAATCTGTATTTCCAGACCCTGGTGAATCTGCAGCAGACTCAGCCCTTGAATGCCAGACCCAAGAGAGAGTTACGCTCAGCAGACGGGGGATGCAGTGTGTGCAGAAGGGTAGGAGGCTGGGCTGGAGACAGGGGAAATGGAAATCCCAAAGGGGAATTCCTGTCCCCCAGTGCTTGCTATGCCCTCTACCCCTCACTGTCCTGCACCAGGGCCAGAACCTCAGCCCACAGACTTCTACCATCCTCCTCTCTCCAGCCCCAGGGCACCAGAGGGCCTGTGGGAAATCCACCCACACTCCTCCGGGCCATCCCCAGGATTCCGGGGACTCACCAGCCTTGATCAGGGGATCCCTGTTCCTGTATCCTCCGGGCACCGCCTCCTAGCCTGGAGACCAAGCAGAACCCTCTGCCTTCCTCCCCTTACTTCCTCACCCCCTCCAGCTCTTCCTCTCCTTTCCTCCCACTGAGGTCTCATCACCCTTCCCCTTTCCTGCCCACCCCCAGCTCCCGCTCAGGGACACAAAGACCCCATTGATTTCTGCCCCAACAGCACCTGCTGAGCCTGAGCTCTGCCCAGCCCCCAGTACGGAGTGGTGAGGATCGAGGACAGCAGAGTCCTGTGGATCCCAAAGGCCACACTCACCCTCCCTACCCCATATCCTCCTCCTCGGGGACTCTACCAACCTTGGCTTTGGGGAGCAGTGATTTTCCCTAGGAGAGGAGGTGTACAGCCGGACAACAGGCCAATACCCCTGACTCTTCTCCCTGCACAATGCTCCCCCTCCTGTCCCTCTGTTTCTACCTAACTCCCCTGCCCAATGGCAGGAGGCCCCAGACACTGCAGACATGGTGGGGGCCAGGAACCTTGTTGGCTGGAGCATGTTTCCTGGCGATCCTGAGGCAGCGGGTGAGTGAGAACCTGGTGGGGGTCCCTATCACTGGGGCTGGCTGCTGGAGGCTGGGCCGGAGTGGGCACCATGTTGACGCCAAATATTTGCATATGCACTGGGCAGCGGTAACAAGGATGAAACATACACGCACACAGACACACAACGCTGGGAGCAAACTGTGGACTGGGGACAAGCATCTCGAGCACCATGAATACTAGATACCCTGTGACTGTGGGTGAATGGAGCCCTGACACACAGGCGGCGTACAAGACACTCCCACCGCCCTCACATACCTGACTGTGGGAGGCGTGCATGGGAGAGCAGCCCAAGCTCACACCCCTCTCCTGGAGAGGGTGCGTGTGTTTGTACTCACACATAGGAGAGAGATGGCGCCAGCAGTCTCCAAATGGGGAGCAGCAGTTGGGATAGACGGTGGGGGGTGTCATGAGAAGGGATGGCATCCACAGTGGGACCCTGTGCTTGGCAGCTAAGCGAGAGCTGGGAGCTAGGAATGGAGATGAGTAGCTCTCTGGGTGTGGGTGTGCGGGTGTGCGGGTGTGCATGTGAGTGTAGTGACAGGGACAGTGAGTGTGTGTGAGCGAGGGAGTGTGCAGGAAACTGTGTCCCCCAGCAGTATGTGTGTGTGTGCGCGTGCATGTGTGCATGCACCCATGCTGGGGCAGCAGTGAGGGTGAGTTATGCACGTAAGAGTGAACCAGTGATTCCCAGTGTAAGAGCCAGATCTGGGCATGGGAGCCGCTATAACAGGAGACAGAGGGGGACTGGCCCCCGGGAGGGCTGGAGGGCAGAATGAAAGAGGGATGTGTGAGGGAGTCTGTGAGGAGGGCATGTGAGAGCCACAGAGATCCAGAAGAGACACTGGAACCTAGTGTCCTGAAGACGGGCTCTCTGCAGCCTGCCCACCAGGCCCGCTCCCCAGGAGGCCGCCTGGGGTCCTTCCCTAGATGGAGCCCCCCAAACCTCCCCTCCCCATCTCCTTCGTTTGGTGGGAAGAATCCAGTAGGCTCGGAAGAAAAAGGGAGCAAGAGAAAAGTAGGAGTCAGTTGGTCTGGCCTTGGGATGGTATGTCCCTTCCCTGCAAGCCAGCCAGCTCCAGGACACCCGGGCCCACCCCAGGAACCCCCACCCCAACTCCCAGACCTGGGCACTGCAACAGCAGCAAGACCAAGAAGAGTAGCAGCAGGCGCCCCAGGGTAAGCCCGTATGAGCGGCCACTGCTCCATGGCTGGGAAACCAGAGGGAGATGCCAGGCTTGGAGAGACACGAGGCCAGCCTCTGGTGGCGGAAGGAAGGGAAGCCCTGTTGAGGATGCCCCTGCACACCACTGCCACCACTCCTTCCCGCTCCCCAGCCTCCAGCCACCCCAGGCCAGGCAGCCCAGCTGGCAGAACTCACCACAGAGAAGTTGCTGGCGGAGCAGTGATGCCCACTGAAGTTGCAGCTCTTGAGCATGTCGGCGAGCTGGTGGCCAGTGCGGTTGAGGATGTCGACCATGTCAGGCTCCGGGTAGCGCAGGCCAGCGGCACGGTGCCCATCCCGGTCTTTGGGGGGCAGCCCTGTCAGATTGGCCAGGTGGAAGATGTCGGCATCGCTGAGTGCCGAATGCCGGAAGCGGTTGATATTGCAGAGGGTGACAGCCGGGAAGCCCGCCACTGGGGCTGGGGCAGCGGGGTCCATTGCCACCAGGTGAGGCCGGGTCAGGTAGCCCCGGGCCAGGCCAGCCGCCTGGTACAGGAAGGCAGCCAGCGAGGTGAGTAGGGCCAGTGCCCACAGGGTTCTGCGTAGTCCGTGGGGGCCTGGACCACAGGCCCGGCCCAGTCCATGCAGGGTGCTGGTGCTGGCAAAGGTGGCCAGGTCCCGGGGGGCTGCTGCCCCCCGAGCAGCCCCGAGGAGGCTCTGCTCATCCCCTGCCTCCTTCTCCTTGGGTTTCGCATCCTCCTCAGCAAATTTGATTTTGCACACAATCTCGATCGGCATCTGTCCCCGGCTGCTGGGACTGGCCAGAGCCTCCCTGCCCTGTCCCTCCCTAGCCAGCAGCCCTGGTGCCCTCCCGAGTGGCGGTAGTGGCAGCGGCTGCTCTTCTAAACTCAGGGCAAGCGGGAGGAGGACAGGGACAGGGTGGGGGCCCGAGATGGGGGAGTCACTCCCACTCCCAGCAGCTCCGCAGCCCTGGTGCTGCCTCTGCCGCTGCTGCCTCTGCTGCCGCTTGTCTCTCTCCTCGATCGTCTCCTTGTGGCTTCCCTTATCAGCACCAGCACAGCTGTCAGCCCCTGCGTGTGTCCCTGCGAGCGAGCGAGTGAGCGAGGGAGCGAGCGCTGCTCCGCCACGCCGCGCAGCCCCAGCCGCTCCACTCAGCATGTGCTCCGGAGCCCACCCCGTGCTTAATAATTCAGGACATGTCAACAGCGTTTCACCGGCAGCACGGGCGTCAGGAGCCAGGCCAGGGGAGGGGGTAGTCCCCAGCCCAGGACAGGGATCCCGAGACTGAGGCTATCCCCCAAACTCCTGCTGCACCCTAGCCGCTCACTGGGTCCCCAGATCTCCCCACTCCCTGGCCACCCAGGGAAGGGTGCCGTGCCCAGGGTCCTCAGCTCATTCTTTGCCACTTTCCTGGCCCACACCCCATGAAGGGTCAGCCAACTCTATCCCCCCACCTCCTGGCCTCCGAGACTCCTGACTCCAGCACCCAGTCACCACCTGATCCCTCCCACTACCTGACTCACAGCAGCTTCCAGAAACTCCTTGAGAGAGCCACTTGTTTGAATGAGGGAGGGGAGGGGGGCAAAGGAGGGCAGGCTAGACAGACCAGGGGACAACTGTGACTCCAAGATTCTCAGCTTCCCTGGAGCTTTGCTCCTGATTTCAACACCCACCAGCCCCTGCCCCCTCTGGGAGGCTGGCTGCCCTCACCCTCATTTTGCCCCCAACCCCAATCTCAGTCATTTATACGTCTGGGACAGAGAGAACCCTGGCCAGCTTGCATATCTGTGGCCACTTTGCTTCCCCAAATGTTCCCCAAATCGCTTGCCACAATCAGGCTTCAGGGGAGGGGTGTTGGGTAAACAAGCCAGGGAGCAAAGGGGAGGTATGTTTCGGGGGTGCTGTGTATGTAGGGGGACAGGGCATTCAATGAAGGGAGAGGAAGCGCCCCAGTGGGGGCATAGAAGGGAGCAGGAAGATGTGCTGGGTGTCAATGGGAGCAAATGCTCTCCTAAGTAAACGGGTTTGAGGGATGCCTGGCAGAGTGGGGCAGGGGAGCCCTAATGGGTCTGCTGTGTTCTTGTGGAGGGGAACAGCCATGTGGGCCATCATCATAGGCGGGGGTGGGAGCCTCAGTTGACTGGCCAGTAGGGGATGCATCCTTGCCCCCAGGGTGGGGGTGGCAAGAATCAGTGCTTGTGCCCTGGGGCCCCATGTGAGAGCATGTGCCCTCACAGGGGAGGAAAGGGGGGCTGATTAATCCGGGCGCTAATGAGCAGCAGGGAGAGGAAGCATGGACGGGCGGGGGGAGGTGGCTCCATCGATCCAAGCCGCGGAACCAGCAGCTGAAAAAAAAGTGAGAAGGGAATCGATCTGAGGGAAACGGCAGCTGCTGGGGATTAGAGCCCGAGGTCCACCAGCGGCCCAATGGCCACCCCGCCCCCTGCGTCAGGCCTGGCCCTGCAGCCTCTGCCTGGCCCCAGGGGAGGGGTCCAGGGATGGCTCCCTTGGCGGCCAGGAGCCACTTTGCCCACCCTGGCTGCAAGGCCAGGTCAGGCCCCATCAGGGTCACCCCAGCATGGAACCTGCCCACACACCCAGCCCTGGCCATGCACGGTGCCATGCCTAGGTTGTCCCTAGCCTTTAGGCAAAGTGGCTTCCCCAGGGACCCCACAGTTGGGCTTCCCCACAAGCCTCCGATGAGTCTGGGTCAGCTGGTTCCCCAAGCTGGGAAGATAAGACCCCTGGGGCAGGGTGCTGCATCTGGCTGGGACATAGTGTCCCAGAAGGGAAAGTGGGATTCGCATTGGACGAAGCCGCTGAGTTAACACTGAAAGTGGCCAAGTGACCACAGACAGCCCCCACTCTCTGTCCTATGCCCAGGCAGCCCCCTCCTTCGCTCTCCCCTTCCTGGTAGACTTCCAGACCTTTCCAGAGCTCACCCCAACTGTTCCTCTCCATCCTTCTCTCTCTTCCCCTTTCTCCTAATATTGATTTTTCTTTACTGTTTTTTTTTTTTTTTTAAAGGTGACTTAATTGCTTTTTAAGGTTACTTCAGTCTCGGGCCCTGCCAAGAAAGCGGGGAACTGCCCCCCAAACTCTCCCCAGCACTCGTTACTACCCGGAAGTGCATACGTGTCTCTGAATTCCCCCACCATCCATTGAGATCTTGGGGTCACACGTCCCCGACAACATACTGGCCTCCATCATGAGACAAATCACACCCTCCTTCCTCCTGAGGGATGGCAGGACGCCTTCAACCTCTATAAGGAAACAAATCGGGTGGTAACTGGGTATAAGGGGCATGTGGGGGGTGCTGTGAGGGGAGCTCCAGGCTGCCAGGAAGTGGAGCAGCAATTAGCTGCATGCACACCCCCACCACTGCCCCACAGCCAGCTGTCTCCAATTGTCCCCAAGCCCCCAGCTCCAGTCTCCCAGATCTCCAGGAATCTGGTGATGTTCTGGGGGAGTGCCCCCATCCTTCCAGCTCATCTCTTGACCTTTCCCTCTACTTCTCACCAGGCTCTCCGGCCCCCTCCCTGTCTCTCTATATCCCCTTCGCCTCTGGCCCCGTCCCCTCTCTCCTCCCTCTCCCCGCTTCCCTGCCTGCCTCCCTCTCTGCCCGGCTGCAGTTGGGTGATAATCTCCCTCATTTAGCCTCCCGGCTGCTTCCCCGGCTCATTGCCCAGCTGGTCCCTGGGGCCCGGCCCAGCTTCTTCCCCACCCCCACCCCAGCCCTGCGCCCAAGCTCCCCCACCCCTCCCTGCTTCCCCCACCCACTCCCGGGGGACCAGCTGCCCCTTGCAGTGAGGCATCAGGGACAAGTGTGGCTGGCCAGGCCCTTAGCTGGGTGTGAGCAAAGGGGGCGGGGCTGTTAGGGACCCTGAACTGGGAGTGCGGGGGAGCTGGGTGTTGCGGGGTCAGAATGTGAAGCCTCACCCCAGGTTCCCCTGCTCTCCGGTTGTCCCCATTCCTCAGATTTATTCCCAGTCCAGTTCACCCGCCTCCACCCCCCAGGGCGTGTCACCATTCCTGACAGTGAGAATGAGTGGTCGTTGGACTGGGACGAGGTTTGGTAACGGGGTTGGGTGGGGGGCGCGTGCAGAGGGGGAGAGAGACGGGGGGAGCAGTGGGTTTCTGGCTCAAGGTTCCTGGGAGGAGGCATGGAGATTTTGTTTGGGCAAAATGCCCCAAAGGCAGACCCAGAGACCTCCCAGGATCCAACTTGGGGGGTTCCAAGGGCGCTTTCTCAAAGCACAGGAACCCCCAAACTGATGCCCAGATTCCTTGCCTGGCTGGCCCCATTCATAAATGCTATGACCCCCCGAATTCCTAGACAGCATTCTCCTAAAGGTGCCCAGCCTCCCCCTGCGCGCAGAGGACACCCTCCCCAGCCCAGACACCTGGCCCTGGTGCGGACCAAGTGGTGAGCCAGTGTGGGACAGATGTGGGCGGGAAGGGACCAGGAATGGGGGGCTGGGGCCGGGGCTAGGCCAGGCCTGGCTGGTGAGCACACAGCGGTGACAAACGGGCTGTGCGGGGGCCGAGGGGCGGGAGGTGGACGGCAGCTGATTTATCTGGGTTATTTATGCCGTGGACGAGGCAGGAGAAGCAGTTAATGAGAGTCCCAGCGAAGGGGGATGGGGAGGCCCGAACGTGATCTGAGGCGACTGAAGTGGGTTAGCGTCCCGCCACCAGGCCCTGCCCCCACTGTCCGCCAGTACTCCCTGCACCCCCACCCCATCTTCCTAGGGCCAGCCCAACCCAGCACCTTCTCCCGAGTCTCATACCAACACTTCCCATCTCCTTTCAGGTACTCCCAAGCCGAGGCAACGGGTCCCTGGGACTATAAGGACACCAGGTCCAAGACGGGATGGGCACATCAGGAGGAAATGGGGAAGACACCAGGAAAGGGAGGGCAGGAAGATGAAAAATCCTGGCTGGCCAGAAACTAACAAAGTCTGTGGGGCCTGCAGGGGAGGGCTGGGTTGGACACAGCCATCGTGGGAGTGGGTGTGCAGCTGACAGCCTCGGAGCTGAGGCTGCGGAGGGTAAAGGGCATGGGGTAGAGAGGCGGTGTCAGCCAGTAGCCACAGCGGGGGCCTGAGTGGCAGAGACAGGCTGGCCGGGAGGGGGTGCTGGTCAGAGAGCGGAGAGAGCCAAGGAAGGAGGGGGAGAAGATCCAGGAAGGAGGGGAAGAGGGCTTTGCAGCAGTGAAAGCTGCTGGGAGCAGATAAGGCGGCACAGCAGCAGGAGGGATTAGAGCTCAGAGGGGAATGTGGGGAGCGGCGTGGGATGATGGGGCAGGGAGGAGAAGGTTGAGGGCAACACACTAGGGCCAAGGAGATAAGTGGGAAAAGTGAGGGCTGTGAAGGTGGCAGGGTTTCATCAGGGGCCAAGAGGCAGCTATCGACAGGGAGCGCAGAGAAGGAATTCCTGATCCTTCTCTCCTCTGTCTTGGGAGAGGGGGACCTTTCTGCCACTGACGGAGCCCCCCCTCCACCACACCCCATGCATGTTGGGGGCAGCAGAGAGACGCACTACCAAGGGTCGAGAACGGGGGGATTTTGGGGTGAGGGCAGTGGCAGGGGCCAACCCTAGCAGCTGAGCTGAAGGCTAGACTGAGAACACACAGCACCCCCTTGAGGTGGCCAGTGGAGCACAAGGGTGCCGCAGCGATCAGTGCTGGCACCGAAACCTTGTAGTGCCCAGGCTGTGGCAAAGATCAGTTTCAGAGGGGGCTTCTTCATGGGGAGGGGTGTGGGCTTGGAAGGAGGGCAGATGGCTTCCTAGGGATCCTGCCCCAAACTCTAACACCCCTCACCACCCCCTGCCCTCCTGCTCTCTGAGCCTCCCAGGATGTACTTGGGGTGGGTGAGGCCCCCCACTCCCTCCAGAGCAGAGCCCAGGGCGGTTCAGAGGTGGCCTTGGCGGCAGAGGGGAGCCTTGGGGAAGGAAGGGGAGCAGGAAGGGCTGGGGGAGGGGAGCGGGGGTGGCGGGCGGGGCCGGGTAATTGCATGTTTGCCAGTTCTCCTGTCTATGCACACAAGGGAGCGTGTGTCGGTGGGTGTAGCTTCGCCTCAAGGAGTATGTGTCTGTTGGCAGAGGTGTCAGTGTGTCTGTGTCAGGGGTTTGGGCTCTCCCTGGCCCCCGCCCACCCCTTTCCCCGCTTTGTGTTTTGGGGAGTGCAGCTCTGGGCACACCCAGCTGTGCTCCGTGCGGATGCAGCAGATGTGGCGGGGCCCCAGCTGTGCCTGCTTCCCGGAGAGGGGGAGGGGGCTGCAATCTGCTCCCCCGATAATGGCTGCTAAGTGCCAGGGGGAGGGGATTGAGATGGAGGTGGGACTGGGTCCCCCGGCAGCCTGGCTGAGGGGACGGGAGGGAGATGAGGGCTCTGCCCCCACCCTACCCTGTCCTGGCCAGCCTCCCCCAAGTCTGTGTTCTTGGCTCAGCCTTTCCCCCTTGGCTGGCTCCTGAAGCCCATCCAAATTTCTCTCCACACTCTGTCCCTGTCCCCGGCTCTCCTCCCCTGTCGCCCCATCCAGCTTGGTGCCAGGGACCCACCCCCTCCCCGGCCCCCAGCTTGCTCCCCCTCGCTGATTTTACAGAATAATCTTTTTATGGAAACTGAAAAAAGCACTAATGGTAGGAGCACACCCCTCCCCCGCATCCCTCCCCCGCTCATCCCCCACTTCCCACCCCAGTTCCCTCTTGTTTCTCCCTTCCCAGACCCTCCCCAGGCCGGTGCCCTCCTACCCCTACATGGCCAATGACGGTTGGGCACAGGGTCCCAGCAGTGGTGGACAAGGGGGCTCCCTGCACCCCATCCAGGGGCAGGTGCTCCATCTTCGGTCTCTCAGAGATGGATGGGACTTTAGGCCCCTCCCAGCACAGAAGTGGGATGGGGAGGAGTGGGGGGGCATGTCCTTCTTAGACGCCCCCCAACAACAGTGACTGCTTCAACCTGGGGGGCATGTTACAAAGACCTCAGCTTCACTTGCCGCACCCCCCTTCAAACACTGACCCTTTCCCCTTCCAGTGCCTCTCCCCACCATGTCCCCACCCCCACTGGGTCTAGGAGGGGGATCCCGGGGGCCAGGGCCCGACACAGACTTATTGGATTTCACGGTGTTTTGCTGAGAAAATAATTAAATTATCATATTTATGATAGAGCTGCCATGGCCTCTGCCAACCACTCGGAACAGAAGGGTCAGGACTCGGGGGGAGGAGAGGGAAGGGACCTAGCTCCTGGTCCTAGGGCCCACCCTCTCCCAGCCCCTTCCTTGGGGTGATGACCCCAGCCCAGAGTGGGGACCTGCAGCCCCTACCACTCCCACCAAGACAGATAATGAAGGTCTGGGCTGGAGGCCAGGACAGGAGGAACTGAGGAACTAGGGACAGCTTATAGGTCAGGACTGCTACACCATGTAGATCATTCCCCACGCGCTGGCACATAGCCCACGGGACCTGAGGGACCTGGGAGGTCACATCTAGCCCAATCCCCAAGTCACCCTCAGTCCAGCTCCTGAGAAAGTGCAGCTTCCTAACTGCTGGGCTACGAAGCTATGAAACCCTGGGCTCTGTCCCGGAGCCTGGTGCTGATAACAAGGCCCCGGCACCCTGCCGCCTGCCACCCCTGCCTACTGCCGGGACCCCCTCCTTTCTCCCACCCACGCCCTGCACCCCCCATTCTCTTCGGGTAATTAGATTCCTCTCAATTAGCAGATTACGATCATTACCAGCTCATCTGGCAACACAGCTCCGCACCCACAGCTGGGGAAGGGGGGCACCAAGAGGGGCACATGGGGGTCATGGGCAAACAGGAGAGATGGCTGGGAGAGGAGGGCTGAGGCCTCCCGAAGGGCAGGGCCAGGACAGGAGGTGGTGAGGGCCTTCCCAGAACACGGTGCCTCCCACTGTGCTTCGAAGAGAATGGCACCAGCTCAGGCCCACCCAGCCTGCCAGGGGAGTGGAAGACAGAGACATGAGGCCTCGGGTAGAGGGGAAACCCCCACCCTGCCAAAAGCCAAGCTGGGAGCAGATGGAGCTGGCAAAGCGGAAAACCGGCCAGGGCTGGGCTCGGCGGGAACTGAGCAGAGCGGGTTGTGGGGATCAGCCTCTGGGCCTGTGGCCCCGGTTCCTGTGCCCGCTGCCCAACTGAAATCCTTCACCCTTCCCTTCGGAATCCTTGCACATGGGGGCCTGAGCCAGGCTCCGTGGGGAGGAACAGGGAGGCAGGAAGGCAGGGGTGAAGGCGGGGGCCAGGCAGGCTGGGGAGCCTTGAGGGCCTTCCTCCCGAGCAGCGCACGAGGCTGAGGCAGTGGGAGGGGGAGATTTACCAGGGCTCCAGATTCATTATTCATGAGCCCGCAGCAACGACTCCAATTTAAATGCTAATGTGGGGGGGCCTGACTCAGCTGCCCCGCTTCCGCCCCCACCCCCAGCCCAGACATAAGTAGAGTCCGTGCTGGCTCCAAGGTTCATGGGGTTTATTAGGGAGTCGGGAGGGAGAAAGCCCAGGAGTCCCCAGGCCACCCACATTGCTCCCCGGCGTGTGACGATCCTGCCTGGCTTTCTCTGGTCCTTTCTAGACAGAGGCTGGCCAAGCAGGAGGCAGCCTCAAGGGGAGCGGGTAGGAGCTGGAGGCCTTCTGGCAGCCCCACTCAGAGGATGATCTGGTTGGTGAAGCTTCGGCTCAGCTCCTTGTGTGGCAGAACAATCGAGTTCAGGATGAGCACCTCGGCAGGGATCCGGACTCGGCAGCCTGCAGCGTGAATGAGGGCATCAGGGGAGGTCATGGGAGGGGAGACAGGAGCAGGGAGCTGGGGGCCACTGCCAGCAGAGAGGGACCCCTCCTGCCCATCTGTGCCCCTGGCCTCATGCCCCTGGTGACTCACACAGGGCCTGGCACACAGCAGGCCCCTGGTAACTGTTTGCTCAAAGAAGAAACACGCGTGCACACAGAGGAATGAATGCTCCCCAGAGTCACTGGCCATCAGCTGTGGGGTTCCCCCAGCCCTGGCCCCCAGGAAGCCATACCCAGGATGGTGATGGCAGGCAGCAACTTCCCATCCTTGAAGAGGCTCTCACTGTCCATGCGGGCTCGGGGATCATTGGGGTTGGGGTCATTGGGGGTACCCTCCACGCGGGCCCAGCGTCCCACAGTGCTCCCCCAGCCCACGATGCTATGCAGAACACACGTGTGCTCCTGCCAAAGAGGACGGTGAAAAGTAAGGGGAAGGGGTAGGAGGCAGCAGGAACCGGAAGGTGTGAGGTGGGGCCAGATGCAGAGCCCATGGCGTTCACCCTTCTCTGTTCTTGGGGGGATACCCGGGCCCTCCCCGCAGGCTCTTGGGGTGTCACATGAGGCTGTGTATGCTGGTGCCTACCTGCAATGTGGCTCCATGGAGGACAATGCTCTCCCGGAGCCGCACACCCTCACCCACGGTCACCCCCTTCCCGATGGAGACATTGGGGCCCAGCTGTGGAGAGAAGCACACACCATAAGCCCTGGAGGGACTTGGAGGATCCCCAAATCCAACTCCCTTCTGGAACAGATAAGGCAGAATCGACCTGCTCGAGGCCACACAACAGGCTGTGACAAAGTGAAGAAACCAGCACCCAGAACTCAGACAGTGGGGGCACCCTCCATCCATCCGACCACCGCCTTCCCTCCCTGGGGCTGGGCCCAGCACTCACCACAGCCGAGGGGGCCACCTTGGCGGTCGGGTGGATGTACACATTCCCTAGAAGCAGAAGAGAGGCCCTGGGGGCAAATATCCCAAACCGAATTTGGATCAGGGAGGGGCAGGGATTGAGGCTTCAACTCTGGACTCGAGGTCAAGAAACCTGGTTCAGAGGGCAGAGGGGCTGGGGTGGAAGCCAAGGTTAGGAATTGGGGCAGGTTGGGTACCTCGGATCCGTGGGCCCCCTGGGGTGTGCTTGGCCAGCCGTTCTGGGTGAGTATCCTGGTATCGGCTCAGGTAGAGGCGGGAGGCGTAGAGGGCTGAACTGGGGGCCACAAGGGGGGCAGGGGCTCAGGGCTCAGCAGGGCCTGTGCCCACCACCCCAAAGTTTCAATCCCCAGGGGACCCAGCCTTCCATACCCTGCGGACTTGATCTGGCTCCAGATACCATCAGTGAGATGCACGTATATCTGGCCCTGCCCTGCCAGGGCTGAAAACACATCCTGCTCTAGGCGGATGGTACCTGCCCCTGGCCACAAGCCTGGTGAGTCCTCCCTGGCAGAGAGGAAGAATGCTGACATCAGTGCCCCAGCTGAGCCCCGGCTGTGGGGCTAACACGGTCTCCCAGGGACGGGAGTGGGAGGGATTCCCACCACCTCTCTAAGCCCCTCTCTCCAGGTCTGGTCCGGTCCTTTCCAAAGGGCTGCTCACATCCCAGGAAAGTCTCCCACCCAGCCCCAGCTCGGGTGGGTGCTATCACAAGGGAGCCCCAGGCAGAGGCCTGCTTCCCATCCCTGCCCCATTTCCAGAAGGAGTTCCCCCCATTTTCACATTCTCGTCCCCATTCAGCCCTTTACCCCCTCCAAGTTACCCTCCCACTCATTGGATGGAATGAAACACAGACAGACTCACCCCAGAGCAAGGCAGCTGGTGAGGGCAGAGACAGTCACAGAAAGAGAGGGAGAGAGAAATGGTAGAGATGCCAGCTCAGCAGAGACAGAGACAGAGACAGGGAGGCCAGGAGAGATGGAGAGGGAAGCAGAGACACGGGTGGGAGTGAGAAATGGCTATGAGCGGAGGAGGCCTTACATGGGGCGATGTGGGGGTAAGGCAAGGATCCCTAGAAGCGAACAGCTTCTAGCCCTAGGAGGGAAGACCCTGGGACTGGCGAGCAGAGCTCTAGGTGCTATGTTCCAAGGGGAGCCTCAGCCTGAGAGTGTGCATGTCTGTCTGTGTGTGCACGTGCACACGTCTGCACCCGAGCGTGTGCGCGCCCAACTGTGTGCTGCCGTCTGTTCTGAAAGACGTCTCTGGGACACTCAGGGCTTGGCAGAAATGGACCAGAAGGGGAGTGGGCAGGCAGTGACAGAGGAGGAACTGGGATGGATGAGGAAGAGGGACAGAATGAGGTTAGAAGGGGAGGGACTCAGGAGGCTCTGCTGGAGATGGCAAGTGGAGAAGGGAAAGGGGAGGAGGAAGGTGAGCAAGTTGAGATGGAGCCTGCAGAGACTGGTATGTGTTGGGGTCCGTGACTGGGGGTATTTGGGGTCACAGGGCTATGGGGCCTGCCTCACAATTGCCCATCCTGCTGATTACGCTGGAAGACATCCCGAAGAGGCTTCAGGGCTTCAGGAGAAAAGAGGTAGATGCCGCAGTTGATGATGTCACTGATAAATGTGCTGGGTTTCTCCACATAGTGCAATACCTGTGAACAGAGCAGGCTGGGTTCAGTAGAAGAAGGGACTACTGCCACAGTCCCCTAAGACCCTCTGATTTCCAGGCCCTTCCTGCCTCTCCTCCCTGCTGCCAGGGTGGCCTGGCTAAAATGCAGTGCGCGTCCGCATCCTACTGCCGCCTGGCTTTAAACCCTGAGATGACTGCCTTTCACCTGATTCACCTTCAGATAAGTCCAAAGTCCATGGCTTTCCCTGCCTGATCCTCCCCACCGCCTACCTCTCAGATGCGTTTCCACACGACTGCATGCCTGTGCCTGGAATGGCCTTTCTCATCTCTTCATCTGGAAAGCCCACCTTTCCAAACCCAGTTGACACTGTCACTCCCTCTGTGCGCCCTCTCTTGCTGGCCCCAGAGTTAGCTATTCATGCCTGGGCACTCCTGAACTCTGGCCACGCCTCACCCTTGGCATTGTATCATTTGCAAAAGTTGGCTTTTGATTCTGTCACTCCTATTAGACTAACAGTGCCCATGAGGCAGGGACTGCACCCATTTGGCTCTGTTTCTCTCACACCTACCTGGTGCTTAGCACAAAACTATCTATGTGTATGTGTGTACATGCATGTGTGTGTGTTTATATATATGTTTTATATTAAAGCACGAACAAATAAAAGGGGTATGTGAGGCCAGGTATGGTGGTGGCTCATGCCTATAATCCTAGCACTTTGGGAGGCTGAAGTGGGTGGATCACTTGAGCTCAGGAGTTCAAGACCAGTCTGGGCAATGTGACGAAACCCTGACTCTACTAAAAATACAAAAATTAGCCTGGCATGGTGGCACATGCCTGAATCCCAGCTACTCAGGAGGCTGAGGCAGGAGAATGGCTTGAACCCAGGAGGCAGAGGCTGCAGTGAGCCGAGATTACACCACTGCACTCCAGCCTGGGCAACAGAGTGAGACCCTATCTCAAAAAAAAAAAAAAATTTTTTTTGCTGAGCGTGGTGGCTCACGCCTATAGTCCCAGCTACTTGAGGGGCTGAAGTGGGAGAATGGCTTAAACTTGGGAGGTCGAGGATGCAGTGAGCCAAGATTGAGCCAAGATCGCACCAAGATCGTGCACTCCAGCCCGGAAGACAAAGTGAGACCCTGTCTCAAAAATAAACAAATAAAGGAGGGAGGGTTATGTGAAAGTCAAGAGGCGTAGGAGAAGGGAGTTTCCCAAACCAGGACAGAGCCCTGCTGCCTTGCCTATCATGTTGCTGCCTCCGGTATGTTATTTCCTACCTCCAGGCCTTTACACCTGCCATCCCCTCCGCCTGTAGTACCTTCCTGTCTCTGTCAGGTAGACAAATGGGACTCCGCTCAGACCTTGCTTCCTCCAGGAAGCCCTCCCTACTCCCACCCTGGCAAGGCTGGGCTGGGCCCCCCTTGGTGTTCCCATCATGCACTGTGCATACATTTACTACAGCACCACCTGCAGGAAAATTAACCATTCCCCCTCCCCCTGGTCAATCTCTCTTAAAGGGATATAAGATGATTAATCGGGAGCATCTCACCTGTCTGACAAGACTAGGGCCCACCCTATACTGTGCCAGTATTCTCTAGAGGCCTGAGGTAGAGGGGATGATGACACAGAGTAGGCACCCACCCAGCCCCCTCTCTGCTCTCACCTCATGTGTCTGTGGATTCTCAACGATGCAGCCGTAGTTGAGGGACTGCGTCCTGTTAGCCTGAAAGACAGACACACCCGAGACAGTGACCTGCCTGCTCCAGGGCAGCCACGTCTGTTTTTCCTTTCTTTCCCTCCCCTACAGCACCTGGCATGCAGCTCTGCCACTGACAGGCCTTCAGCAAGGGTGGAAACTGACAGCTGCCCTCCCCCTCCCTACTTCTAAACAGCCAGAGGGCTCGGGGTCTCCACTAACACTTCCATGCCTGCCAGAGCAGCGCATCTCCCTCCTGACATCAGCTCCCACACCAACTCCCAGGGCGCCCCTGCCTCCCCAACACCCTGATTCCAGGAAGCTCTTGGGATCACCTCCTCTACACCCTCCAGTCCTCCTGACCCCCTCACCGTAGTGCCAAGGAGTAAGAAAGGGTGACACTGGCGTCGGTGGGCTTCCAACATAGCACTCAAGGGGAAGTCGGAGCAGACATCAGCATTAAGCACGAAGAATGCCTCGGGGCTCCCAGCCAGGATCTGGTCTCGAAAATGGTAGAGACCACCCCCTGTGCCTAGGGGGGCAAATTCCTGCAGGTACCTGTCCCCAGGGACCCAAGAGCCAGCTCAGTGGATCTTAGGAAACAGATACCATGAGCCAGGGCACCTGACCCCCACCGCCTGCTCCCAGGAGTACCCCTGCCCAAGGCCCACAGAGAAACTCTATATATTCAGGGATTCAGTGATGTCCAAATAAGAATCCTTCTACTAGGTGAGGATGAACTCTGGCAAATGCTGACTCAACCCACTCCCAAGAACTCAGAGGCCTAGGGCATCCTCCCCACCCCCACATACGAGTGTGTGCACAAACACCTGACTGGAAGGTTAAACTCCTGCTGGGCAGCTTCTAGGAACTGGGTGAGGGGCTCATCAGGTTGGTAGAAGCCAATGAGCAGAATCTCCTGCATCCCAGGGACCTGAGGAAAAGGGAAAGGCTGGGAGGAAGAATGTCTAACAGGAGGTGATGTTGGGGAAATGCTTAGTGCTGGCCCAAAGTCCAGAAACCAGTTTTAGTCTCAGCTGTGGGGTCCCAGGGCACTCACCACTCTGGGCTATTTTCTCCTCTGGACAATGAGGAAGTTGGAGGAAGTCGGAGGCCTGATCTTTTTTTGTTTTGTTTTTATGAATAAAGGTCTCACTCTGTTGCCCAGGCTGGAGTGCAGTGGCATGATTTTGGCTCACTACAGCCTCCACCTCCTGGGCTCAAGCAATCCTCCCACCTCAGCCTCTCAAGTTTCGAGGACTACAGCCATGTCACCACCTGCCTCAGCCTCTAGAGCAGCTAGGACTACAGCCAGGCCACCACATCTAGCTAATTTTTACACTTTTTGTAGAGAAGAGGTCTCTTGATGTTGCCAAGGCTAGGCTAGAACTCCTGGCCTCAAGCGATCCTCCCAACTTGGCCTCAAAACGTGTTGGGATTACAGACATGAGCTACCATGCCAGGCCTGATCTTTCAATCAATTATTATTACCCCCACCAACCAGAACTGGGACTCACTCTAAGAAAGACTTTGCCTACCAAGCTGCATTAATCCATTCCCCACCCCCACCCTCATTTTTATTATCTGTCAGCCTAAGCTTGAGATCAGCATGAGGTAAGGGTACCATGTATCAAGGGTCTGTGTTGTACTAGGCATTTTACAAATGTCATTTCTAAGCTTCACCACCCAACAAAGTAGGTCTAATCTCCCCCATTTTACACATAAGGAAACTGAGTGTCAGAGAGGGTGTGTTATTTGTTGCAGGCCTCACAGCAGGCAGAGACTGAATTCAAACCAAAACCTTGCCTGTCTCAATACGAAAAGCAATAAAGAAATGAGAATCACGGTGATCAAGGATATGAATTTGTGCCTGGTTATCATTAAGAGTCTCCATGCTACGACTTTACATTGTCTCCAAGATCCTTGCCTGATCTCACATTCCATACTTTAAAAATAGGAGCAAAATCTGAGCAGGAAGAGGCCAGATGAGAAACTAGGGGAAGACAGCAGGGCAGCTGCACAGCATAACTTGAGGGGGCGCCATTCACATTGTCATCTGTGAATGATGGTCCTTGGCGTTATGCCTGGGGGGAAGAGATTATGGTTGGGAAAGGGGGAAACAAAGCATGAAGATGAGCAGGAAGTGAGGGGAGACAGGGGAGCCCCTGAGGTTACCTGGGCACAGGCTTCAATATGGTGTTGGATCATAGGGACCCCTGCCACAGGAAACAGTGGTTTGGGCACCTCAAAAGACAAAGGTCTGAAGCGAGTTCCTGGGAGAGGAGAGAGAACGTTTCGACTTCCTGCCTTCCTCTGCCCCCATTCCGCCTACCACACCAGCCCAACCTCCTCCCCCCATTCCCCTGGCACCTCACCCTTTTGAGGGCCTCCAATCAGGATCACCGCTTTGAGCATGATGGTGACTGCTACCTAAACTTCAAATCCCAACAGAGAAATCAAGCTCAGATCTCATACCCCAACCAAGCCCCAAAACCCAAATAGCAGCACTTAGCCCTCTCCCAAGATGTAAACCCAAAGCTCAATATAGTCTCTGCCTGGACCCAACACCTCACAAATCCCACACATCTCAAATCCCAGCGGAGAAATCAGGCTCAGATCTCACACCCCAACCAAACCCCAAACCCCAAATAGCAGCACTTAGCCCTCCCCCAAGATGTAAACCCAAAGCTCAATATAGTCCCTGCCTGGACAGAACCTCACAAATCCCACACATCTCAAATCCCAACCCAGATTCCAGTCGGCCTTCAAACCTCACAGTGATTCCTCCCAAATTCTGAAATTCACGCCCCACAATTTGATCTCTAAAAGGCTTCCCTCTGGCCATGAACAAATTCTGCAAATTCAGAAACCTGGCAGAGACCCCCTTCTCAGACCCAAACCTAAAAATACTGAAGCCTCAAACTCACTGATTCCCAAACTGTTGTGTCTTCATTCTAGATATTAAGCTCTGAATCCCAATAGTGAACCCTGAATATTGAAAAGCAAACCCCGAGTGAGCCTCCGATATTTAACTTAAATCCTCAACGTAACCCCCAAGTACTGAACTAACACTGATCTGAATTTGACGAATCCCCAATCCCAGCAAAAATCCTCTATATGCTGAACATGAATCCTAAAACTAACCTCTATATATTGAACCCCAAATCAAAAGACAGGTTTCCTTGGCATCTCAAACACTGAACCTACTGACCCCCCTCCAGTCCTAACACGGATGACTGGCTGGGTCTAAATCTCTGGATTCGGAGGACTGCTTGATTGCTGACCCTCTGAACCCCACAACTGACTCTGTCCAATAAACCCTGGCCTCTCATGGCCAGGGATTGTGGGACCAACACAGGCGCGGGCGCACCCACGGCCAGCCAGGACCTCGGAGCCCGCCCTTTGTCTAGAGGCTGTCCCCTGCCCCTTACCCCTTCCGTCACCCCTCCACCAGCTCCCTTTACCACTAGCTCCCTTTACTCCAGCTCTGCCGCCCGCTACTGCAAGCTTCTTCCGCGCACGTGTCTTCTCGCAAGTCGCGAGAGCTCATTCGCAGGTTCTGCCGGGAATTGTAGTCTGAACCTTTCACCGCTTTCAAACATAATGGGAGAGGAGAGCGGTGCTGTAGTCCGGGGGCGTGGCCAAGGTATCGAGGGGCGGGGTTAAATGAGAAGAAGGGTGGGGCCTGAGAAGCACAGCCTGGAACTTAAAGACTGGAACCAGAGCTGTCGGGGAATGGGCCCCGGGGCAGCAACCGAAGTGAGAAACTGGGTCCCAGAGGAAAACGGGACTAAGGACAGCAGGGGGGTGTGGCTAGCCCTGGAAGGGGCGGGGCCGGGAGCAAACAGCCACCAGGAGCTGGGGCTGGAGGCGCACAAAAGAGGAGAAGGCGGGGTCCCGGGCCCAGCCCCCGGTCCCGCTGGGAAGTGAGGGCGCCTTGGACGGTGAGGGCAACTGTATCAGGTTGACTGTCTGAAATGCAGCACCGCGCTAGGCGCTCTCCAGACTTCCCTGCGACTCCAACAGGCTGTGACCTTGGCTTGGGAGTCTGGAATACGTGTGGGCGCGGGTGCAGGGGAGAGGGAATGGCGACGTGGAAGAGCAGAACAGACGCGGAGAGTCAGAGAGCAGCTTTATTAAGCAAGCTGGAGGAAGGCTGTGGGTCCCACCACCCCCAGGCTTGGCGCCAGGGCGGAAGGTCCGGGGGTGTCGTTCAGGCTACGTCCACGCGAGCGAAGCTCTGGTCCATGCCCAGGCTGTTCTCCACGTACACCTCGTACTTGCCGCTGTCCTGGGGTGTGGCCCGGCGAATGGTCAGCGTCGTGGTGGTGCTGCCGATCTCGAAGAACACCCTGCGGAGGGGCGGCGGGGAGGAGGGCGGAGCCGCGGTCAGTACAGGGGCGCACTAGGCCGGGCTCCTTAGCCAACTCTGTTCCTCGCCGCCCAGTCCCCGCCCCCGTCACTCCCGTCAGATTTCTGGGCTCAGTCCCACCCAAGTTCCAGCCCCAGGCCCTGCCCGTGCCGCAGGTCCCAGCCCTCGCCTGTCATCCTCCTCAATGTCCTCCCCGTCTTTGGTCCAGCCCACGTCGGGCGCAGGCTCTCCCAGGATCTCCGCAGTCAGCGTCACGGTGGCGCCTTTGCGCGCCTTAGTGTTGTCGGGTCCCTTTTGAATCTTTGCCGGGACTAGCGGAAGGAAAGGGGAGCGAAACCCCGTGAAGGACCTGGAGATGAGGCAGGGCATCACTTCTCCAGCTAATACCTGGCACTAAATAGAGATGCATTTAAACTCGCAGGGTGACGTTGAGCAAATCATTAGCCTCTCTGGTTTCATCTCCTTGGCTGTTAAAGGGACTTATCCCTACCTCTCCTCCTTCTGGGGGTCGAATAGAGGATCAAGAGATAAGGCAGGCGAAAGCACCTGAATGTTCACACATCTCACGGTGCCTCCGAGACCGCTCCTGGTAGTGGAAATTGCCCAGAGTTGGGAGCCAGAAGACCCGTGTCCAACCCTGGCTCTGCCTCTGGCTTGCTGTGTGACCTTGGGGACCTGGAGCCGCGTGATGGAAGCCCACAGAGGATTGCTTAGCCCGGGTGGGGCTGGATCCCGAGGTAGGGAAGGACGCACTTGGCTGGCGGCGGCAATGCGCCCAGGCCGTGCCCGGCGCTGGGCTGGTGGGGACCCTATAGCTAGGCCCAGAGGTAAACGCGCAGCTGGACCGGGCTGCGCACTCTGACTGAGTGGTGCTGGTCTGCGCCCTGGCGCTGCGCCCGGGGCGCGCGTACCTTCCACGAGGATGCGCGCCGAGTCGGAGCACTGGCCGAAGGGGTTGGTGACGTTGATGCTGTACTGGCCTAGGTCTGCCAGCTCGCCGTCGCGCACCACCAGTGCCACCACGTCAGGGTCCTCGAAGACGTAGCGGTACTTGGGCCCGTCACGTAGCTCCTTGCCGTCTTTACTCCAGCGGATGAATGGGTCCGGGAAAGCCGAAATGCGGCAAGTGAGCTTGGCCGCGCTGCCCTCGATCAGCACCACGTCCTTCAGCGGCTCCAGTACCCGCGGCGGCCCCTTCTCGCGCAGCTCCTTCCGGGACCTACCCCCGGGCCGAGTCAGGGTCCAGAGCTCCCAAGACAGGCCCGGCCGCAGCCCTTTCCGAGAGTGCACCATCTCCTGCCTGCCCCCTGGGCCCGCCAGACCCCTAAACGTGTGGCTTGGTAGGGAAGAGGACTGCTCCTGAACTGCTGCCCTGATAGGATGATGCATTCCTGCCGGCCACTCCTCCACATCTCAGTAAAGACCCTCCCCTAAAACCGATCATTCTAGAGGCTGCTGAAGCCGCTCAGCCCTTCCCCAAACCCCATTCAAGAATGCACTCTCTGCAGCTCCCTTCCTCCACAGAGCTCCGGGGTTCCCTCTTACCTGTGGCCTCGGTAAGAGGCCTGGATGCGAATGGCCGCACTCTGGACCTGCGGGTCATTGATGTCCAGGGTACATCCAGGAGGTGGGGCCGCAGCCACTGGCTTTTTGGCAGGAGCTGCTTTAGACATCTGGAGAGTGGGCGACAAATATGGGGGTCCAGGTTGAGGCAGAAGGTCCCACCTTTAGCCCTTTCCCTCCATGGTCAGAACATTCAGGGGGGTGGAAGAATGAGAGTAGAGTGTCTGCGGCTTCTCTGAGGATAGGACTTACCATGGAGGGGTTGACCTAGGGACTTGAGTCGCCTGGCTGGATTGCAGGCAGCACAGAGCCCTTCTGGATGGCACAGTAGGGGTGCAGGCAGGTGCTCAGCCCTGGGCCAGGTTTTATACATCGCTCCCCTCCTTGCCTTGTTTGGCGTGGTTGCCCCAAGCCCCCCGGGACCCCATCCCCCTCCCTCTGACCCAAGCAGGCTCTTTATTTAGCCTGCGGATGCCTGGGATGCTGGCTCAGCCCCTGGGCTAGGCCCGTGGGGGGAAACCCGAGCGGCTCTGGGGTGCACCTCGCGTCAGCACCTGGACAACTGGACAGCTGGATGCTGCCCTGTCCCCTCCCAGGGCACGGGGTATCCATCCCACTCCCAGGAGGACCAGATTCAGCCCCTAGCTGACAAGAGATCCGGCTTCCTACTGGGGCAGTTTTTCACTCAGGTTGGGCTCTGGGTAGTCAGACAACACACCTTGTTGGTAAGGGGTTTGAGTGTTTCGGGGGTGTCCCTGAATAAAGCCAGAGTAGCGAGGGGCTTGGGCCTCAGGGCCCCTACAGCTAATGGCAACAGGGCCAGGTGGCTGTCAAGACCAATCCAGAAGCTCCTTGCTCTTACCCTACTCCCAACCCCAGGAATCTAGGGTTGTCACTTCCACACTGTGCCCCCTGGTGGTAAACTGAGATAAACCGGGAAGGGACCGGAAAGATTTTTGAGAATAGCAGCCCCTCCATTCACTCCCCTCGATGTCACATGGTAGGGGCTGTTTAGACTGCACTGTCCTTGGAGATTAGCACCACTACTGGCCCCAACCCTAGGTCTGCCCAAGTCCTTTTTGGGGGCATAAATTGGTGCATCGGGGCATCAGACCACCTGGGGTAAAGGGGTTCAGTTAACCCCTCTGGGGCTTGCCTGGAGGCCAGTCTGCCCAGGCTGGACACCTGGCAGAAGCATTGCTTCCATTCATTGGAACTACTCGCCCTAGCGTGGGGGCACTGTCACCTTTTGATCAGAGCAATTTTGACATAGCTCTGCTGACATAAATTACCTTTGCTCCTCCGGGTTTGGAACAAGCAGTTCACATGCCATTTCCAATGGAGATGGGAAGGGAACTCAAGATCAGAGGGGGGACGGGAGAGGAATTTTACCATTTATCAAGATACGAGTTCAGGCACCTCATTTTTATACGAAACACTTGCAGTGTGTAGGGGATTGGAGATTCTCACAGGCAAACTGTATATCTTCATCGCTAAAATGACAGGTAGGCAAGGCGTTGTTCTGGTCCCTTCCAGCTGGCTTTAACATCCTGTTATTTTATGATGATGAGGCTTGCCTCTTCCCTGGGGTCCTGAGAAGCTAGAGAGGCTGGGCTGGGCTGAGCAAAAGGGTTGTCTGAGCTGGAGTCAAGGGGCCCTCAACCTCCATCAGCAACACAGCGGTGTCAACTCTCTCTACCCTGGTCAGAGGCTTTGTTCCTTTTACTTTGCCAAGAGCAGAATTTTGAAGGTGGGGATGAGGGGAGCATTTCCTCTGGAGACAAGGAGATCTGGGTCCCCGCCAACCCCCCAACCCCTCATCCCCAACCTCAGCGCAGGGCAGCTCAGTCCTAGATCCCAGTGACCATTCTGTAGCATTGCAGGGTTGTGGCTAGAATCGAGGTGCTTTAGCACCCAGCAGACCTCCTAACTTGCCATGCGGACAAGAAGGTCCAGGCTAGCGTGTCCCTTAGTCCTAGGAAAACGCTGGACACAGCAGACCAGAGCACTCCCAGCTGGTGCTCTCCATGTGCTCTGATTTGTGCTGTGACATGGAGGGTGAGGGGCGTGGGCCTGTCCTAGTGTTTCTTTTTGAGATGGAGTCTTGCTCTATCGCCCAGGCTGGAGTGCAGTCGTTGGCTCATTGCAACCTCCACCTCCCAGGTTCAAGCAGTTCTCCTGCCTCAGCCTCCTGAGTAGTTGGGATTATATGCATGCACCACCACGCCTGACTACTTTTTGTATTTTTAGTAGAGATGAGCTTTCACCATGTTGGCCAGGCTGGTCTTGAACTCCTGACCTCAGGTGATCCAGCCACCTTAACCTCCTTGTCCTGGTTTCTTCTGCAGCTCCTCACACTACCCACTCTTGCCAACCATCAGGATGAAACCCACTCTGCTCCAGGGGTCAGGACCAGAACTCCTGCCTGTCTTCTGGGCAGAGTGAATGAGGCTGAGCCAGGACTGGGGTGAGGGCTGGCTGGCCTATTTCAGAGCCCAGCATCCCCCACATTGTGATGAGGGAACATGTGACAAGAGGTGGGGGCTACCAGAGCCTGGTTACAGGGGTTCAGTGGATCTGCCAGCATTCCAGAAACTGCAAGGGGAGAAGCAGACCACAGTCTCCGCTCCCTCCAGGAATGAGAGGTGAGGGGCCAGGAGGGTCAGAGGAGGGGGTTGGAAGGACCCAAAGTGCTAGCTGGTATATTCTGGAATGTGTGTGTTGGGGAACGCCCAGAGAGGGCTAAATGCCCCTGTCCCGGACTCACCCCTTCCCAGCAATCTTCCCCTCCAGCCATGCCTCCCAACAGACACACAGGTTATGCTGCTTGCCATTTTTATTTCCTTGTGACAGAGAGACAGACAGCTGGATGGCTGGGAGGGATGGTCAGGACAACATGGGCAGTAGGGATCGGATGAAAGGGGAAACTTCATAAAAGTCAATAAATAAATAAATATGAATGGGAAGAAGGCCAAAGGCCATGGAGGGGTGGTGGGGACATCCTTGGGCCAGCAGAGGGTGCCCCGGGCTGCATCCACTGGACAGGAGGACAGAGCGAGCTGAGTGACTGCTGGCCTCTGGCTCTCCATGTTTCTCCTCTAAGGGATGCTGACAGCTGGCCCACCCCACCTCCACCTGAGTCCTCTCTTCTCCCTCCACCACCTCGCTGCCTTCTCTCACGTCCCAGCCCTGGGCCCTTGCCACTGTATCTGTGTCCTGCCCCTGCTTTGCCACACTGACTCCCAGACTACTGCCCTGACACCCTGGGTTCCTTCCTCTTCCTCCTCTCCAGCCATGCCCATCTTCCTTGGTTCTCCCTGAGATGCACTGACCCCCAACCCAGAACCTTCCTAGAGCCTCCTCCTTCCTGTCCCTCGACTTCTTTTCCTCTCCACTTTCCCATCCCCCTCTTGTCCCTCTGCCTGTTCCCACCCTGCCCAGCCTGGCCAACAGGTCTCCCACTCTGGCTTTGGCCTGGGGTGGCATCAGGTTGAGGCCCTGGGGTCTCTGTCCTTGCAGGTCTATGAGGTAAGAGCCCGGCCAGATGCTGCTGCTGGTGGTAACCGAAGCCCCAGGCCCGCCTGGCTCAGCGTGGGCTCTGGAATGTCCCGTGGCATTGGTGGGAACCCCAGTTGAAGCCCGAGGCCTGGCTGTGGTCCGTGCCTCTAGGGGCCGCCAGGGTAGGAGCGCAGCAGCACCTTGTGGCGGGTGGCGGCCTCAGCCCGGCGCCGCCTCTGCTCGCCCAAGAACTCCTTGAGCCGGTTGGTGGTGAAGGTGAGCGTCTGGCGGCGCAGTTTCATCAGGTAGGCGTCCTGCAACCATGGATGGGCCAGGCAGTCCTGCAGGGAGGGCCGGCTCCTGCCAGGCAGAGCCAGGGATAATGAGCCTGGAAGGATGGCTCTGGGAGCTGCCAGGGCTCTGTCGTCCTGCAGACCCATGTCCCAATCCTGGATCCACCCCTACATGTGTGATCTTGGGCAGCTCAAGAGCTCAGTTCCCTAATCTCTGGAATGGGGACAGTGATTCTGCCTTGCATGGGGTTGCCTCAGGCTTTAAATGGTAGGTAGCATGACCATTTAGTAGAAGCAGCAGACTTCTTCCTAAGAGCAGGGGAGGAGCTGGGGAATCTCTGGCACAGGCCCGGCCAGGGGCAGGTGACACTGGGGGATGGCAGGTGTGGGGCTCACTCACCAGGGATGTACTGAGAGGACCTTTCGCAAGAAGAGGGTGGCGCTCTGGGATGTGTTGGGGTATAGCTGGAAGGCATCAAAGCGGCCCCCCACAATCCGAGCCTCCGTTTCCTGGGGGTCTGGCTCATAGAACGGGGAGCGTCCACTGAGCCTGTTGGGGAAGATAGCTTGACTGACATAGGCAGACTGGAGGCCAACACCCAGGCCCGGAAGGACATTAGTGTCGGGTGCACAGTGCTCAGGACCATGCTACTCTGTAGCTGAGTGTGAGTGTGCGGTGTGATGTGTGTACAGGGGAGATGGGGCATGGGGGAGAGGGTGTTGGCAGAAGGTGAGTCTGGGAGCTCACTGTGTGGGCAGAGAGGGCTGTGGCGGGTAGGGGACACTCACATAATGTAAGTGAGCACACCCGCTCCCCAGATGTCCGTGGCAGAGCCGATGGGTTCTCCCTTCACCATCTCCGGAGCTGACAGGAGACAGAGGCCAAGCTGACCCAGCTTCCTGGTGGCAGGGAAGTGGGGGCGGGGGAGGTCCCTGGGTGCTTGAGCAGCAGGACAATGCCCAGGTCATCAGACCATGGGAATGACCAAAGTAGCAGGCCCTGAAGGCCAGTAGGCAGGACAGAGGTGGTGGCATACTCCAAGAGACATATGGGACACCTGAGGAATTAGCCCGGGCACAAAATGGAGGGGGTCCCCAGAACTCCAGAGGGGCTGAGAAGCAGGGTGACAAGCTCCCTTGGATCAGCTCCAAGGTATGGCTTCCATTCACAAAGAGTGTGGCTGACACCAAGATTAAACGCCTTTAAAATCAGCCTGGCTGGTTCTAATCCCAGGCCTGCCCTTTCCAGCTATGGGACCCTGGGCGATTTACTAAACCTGCCTGGCTCTCCATAGCCTCATCTGTAAAGTGTGGCCTGTAGAACCACACTAAGGAAGAGAGATCATGAACGTCAAGCATTTAGCAGGTTGCTCAATGATAGCTGGTTCTCCTTATTCAAATCAAATAATAATTGATTCTCCTGCTTTTTGGCTTTAGCAAATCCCACCTCTAGCGTTTATAATTGTCTGATTGCACAAATCCTTAACATCAGATGTACACCTCAGTTTCCTTATCTGTAAAAGGGGGCTAATATTGTGCCACACTCCACGGTTATTGTAAAGATCAATTGGAAGAAAAATCCACATACTTCATTCATTGCTTGCATACAGTAATCACTCAATAAGTGGCACATATGTAAGTGAAGTGGGGTGAGCCCTGGCTGCTGCCTCTCTGGCAGTGCCCTGTCCCCACCCTGGCTGGCAGCTGGTCCCCTCACCCATGAACTCCAGCGTGCCCGTGCGGTGGCCAAGGGACTGAAGGGCCTGGGGGTTGTAGGGCTGGGCACTGCCGAAGTCCACGATCTTGAGGGCGTTGTCAGGGGCCAACAGCAGGTTGTCTGGCTTGATGTCTAGGTGGAGCACATGGCGGCTGTGGAGGTAGTCCAGGCCTTGTAGCAGCTGCACCACATAAGTGGCCACGTCGTCCTCAGAATACCGGAACCTGGGAGAGCAGGGGTGCAGCGGATGATACCCGGCCCAGCCTCCCCTACCTCTTCCTCCCTACTCCCCCAGAATGCCCAGCTACCTGTCACTGAGCCCACAGAGGAGCTCCCGGTTGCCGCAGCTCTCAGCAATGAGCACGAGGTACCGAGGGGTGATGTAGGCCTCGTGCAGGGACATGATCCGCTCGTGGTGCAGGGTCCGCAGCACCTCGTACTCCTGCAGGACCCGCCGCTTGCCCTCGGCAGCATAGGGCACGATCTTGGCCACGAACGTTCGCCCCGTGGCGTTCTCCCGGCACGCTCGCACAACACCGAAGCGGCCCCTGTGTGTCGGGGGGAGGGTTACCACAGGCTCAGAGGAGAGGAGGGGAACACTTCCACAGTGAAGGCTAACGGAGGAGAGCAGGGACCCCCAGGGGCAAGAATGCAGCAGTTCCGGTGTGGGCTCCAGAGTTCAATCCTAGAAATCAGGCTTCGAGTCCCAGCTTTGCCACTCACTGGCTCTGTACCTTAGGTAAATCCCAGAGCTTCTCTAACCTCAGTTTTGCCACCTGTGAAATGGGTGATGCTAACAGCGCGGTGTCTCTCAGAGTTGCGAAGATTCGATGAGATCACATAGCTAAAGCCCGCAGTGTAGTCTGGCACATTTAAACTCAATGATTCTAATAACCCAGGTCTCAGCACCTCCCCTCACCCCAGCCAGTACCGCCTGGTCTTCTCTCCGAAGCCATGCGCTGCAGACATGTGACCCACTCCCTATGTCCTCTTCCCTTCCCCAGCCCTGCTTGCCTGGCTTTCTCCTCCAGGAAAGTGTAGGGTTTCTGAGGGGGGCCCTGTCGAAGAGTGGTACCCTCAGGCCTGGGAGAGCTTCGGGGACTGCTCCCAGGGGGGCTGACCCCCTCCTTGGCTGGGCTGAGACTCCGCACAGTCACCTTGGTAGGCTCAGGAGGGGGCTCAGGGGCTGGGGGCTCAGGGGCTGGTGGTGCAGACACGAAGGAAGTCACCACATACACAGGAGTAGAGGAAGACGCTGGTTTAACCCCTTGAGGAGCAGAGGCTGGGGTCGGGGTCCCAGTGTCAAGGACGAAAGACTTGGGCTCACTTGGAGTGACCTGGGTACTGGGTGGGGTGGGCTCTGCTTGCCGGGCAGCCTGCAGGCCCCTGTGTCTTCGTGGAGGGGTCTGGGGTGGCGGACCCACAGCCTTGAGCGAGGACAAGGCCTGGCTGGGGGCTGTGGGGGGAGATGAGGGGCTGACAGTGACTGACGGGGGGGTGGGGGCAGCAGGAGCTGGGGGTGGGGCCAGTGAGGTAGGAGAGTAAGGAGGCGGGGCCCTGGCTGGCCCTGAGGTGACAGGGGCCTCTTGGTGGGCAGCAGATGGCACAGCTGAAGAATCTAAGAGACAAAGAAAATCATCACCACGGTGCCTTGGGGCAAGGCCATGGTGCTCCACAAGGACCCTACGCTCAGGGCCCCCTTCCTCCCCCACCCCACACCATTGCACTGACCTTGAGCGCCCCTGACAAAGACCTTCTCAGAAGGGTTGCTGAAGGGCCCCTGCCCAGCACGGTTGGCACAGGCCACACGGAACCTCACAGTCATGCCAACTGGCAGGTGGCTCACGTTGTAGTAACAGTCGGGGATGCCTGAGCTCACAGGGTGCCACACAGACTCCCCTAGAGGCAGTATGGGGGAGGGGCTGAGGTCACAGAAGGGGTGGCCCCAGCTCCCACAGTGCTATCTGTGGAGCCCGGGAGGGCACTGGCCTTCCCAGACTCCCCCTGCCGCTCCCCCCACCCTCCGGCTGCCCCATCCTCACCATCCACTCGCCGCTCCAGGGTATACGTGCAAGGTGCCTGGCTGTCTCCCGGCTTCCACAGCACCAGCGCCGTGTCCTGGTAGGTCTGGGGCACCTCTGGAGGAGCTAGCTTTCCTGGGACTCCTGGCAAGAGAAAGAAGAGTCCCAGTGAGCCCCTACACCCCAGCTAAGAGCCCCTCAAGCCCTGCCCCGCCATCCCCCTCACTACCCCCCCGGGGCCCTGCCCCAGGCTCACGGGCCACAGCCACGGTACAGGAGCTGGTGATGCTGCCCAGGACGTTGGTGGCGGAGCACTCATAGAGCCCGGCGTGCCGCTTGCCCACCCGGGGGATGCTGAGCAGCTGCCGCCCATCTTTGCAGGACACGATGATCACTGAGGGCTCTGACCTCAATGACTTCTTGTCTGGAGACAGGGAGAAGCAGGAGGAGCTGCTGAGTGAGCTAGCACATGTCCAGGCCCCCTCACTCACTCCCCACTCCAACATCCCCGCAACCATGCCCAGCCCCCACCCTGGCCTAGCCCCTCCCATCCCCTGGGCTCAGGGCCATTTGCTGGCCTCCCTCTCTGTGACAGGCAGTTTCCTTACCTTTCATCCAGGAGATGTGCGGTGCAGGGCAGGCTGCTGGCAGGCAGAGCAGGGTGGCTGCCTCCCCCTCCAGCAGCACCTGGTCCTTGAGTTTGATGTGGAAGACTGGGGGGAAGTCTGGAGGAGAAGCAGAGACAGCCATTCTGTCTGTGGGGGCCCTGACCCACTTACCGCTGAGGGAGGGGTGGAGAAGGCCTGCAAACAGCCATCAGGAAGCAGCGTGAAACCTTGTCTCTTCCCAGGCAGATGTGGAAAGTGGAACCCCAGGCCATGCCTTCAAGAATTTCCTTTGGGGCGAGCGTCACTTTCCCCAGGCCCTCACTGTGCTGGACTGCTTTTTCCTTGCACTGACTACTGATGATGCTACTTATGTCATGGGTTTGTAAATCACTGAGAGCAGGGCCTGGCACTAATTAAGTGATCTATAAGCATTTGTTAAATAAAATAAAAGCAAACGAATACTGAAAAACTATAATGGTTAAGATCCTGCAAGACCCACCCTCTCTGGGGCACAATAGGGCAAGTGAGAAAAGAATTGAGATGAGTTAGTGACCTGAGCTGAGATGGGACCGAATGAGGAATGTTCTTTCAGAACATGCAGTCTCAAAAGAGTTGCAGTCTAGGAAAATGTGGGCAGATCCTGGAAGCGTGTCGGCCTCCAGGCCCCTCTTCCCACCTGCCATCCGGGGACAGGGTCGTAGGTCTCCTATATACTCCTTCAGGTCAATTAAGTGGTGAGAGCTTTTGAAGGGGCAAGAGACAGTATCTGCCTGACCTTGGGCAAGTCATTTACTCTCTCAGAAGCTCCATTTCTAATCTATAAATCAAGGAAAATAATACCGCGCCCACAGGATTCTTGCTGTGACAATTACAAAGGCATGTCAAGTGTCTGCCATACAGTAACTGATTATAAATACTAACTTTTCTTGTTGCTAGCATTATCTCAATAATATGGCCAGCAGAGAAGCATGGAGCAGACCCCCAGAGAAAGGCTGTTTCAGCAAAGCAGAGAAGCTGCCTTCACAGCTAGCTGGTGGCTGTGCACATGGTAGGGCTAGGGATGAGACCAGTTTTCCTTCCTCCAATGTAGCCAGCCTGTGACTCCTTAGTGCCCTGAGGATTTGAGTGCATGATCCCTGGGAATATCCCTTTAGAAGAATCCCAGTTCGGCCATGGGGGTGGTGGGTGAAGGGTGGGGATAGGGGAGGACTTGGGGGTGGATTTTATTCACCTGGGCAGAGAAAGCTGAGGAGCCTTGGGAGCCCCAGCTGCTGCCTGTCTGAAGAATTGTGGGGGACTGGGAGTGGGGATGAGCCAGGCAGGAGAGGAGTACTCAGCAGGAGTGGTGATCAGGATGGCAGTGTGCCCCCTTCCCGCTGTACCCCACTGCTCCCCAAGGAGGGGTCCCACACTGAGGCTCCAACAAGGCAATGTGAACACAGTTTCTCAATGGCTGCCTCCAGGCCAAGTGAGGGTACTGGGTAGCAGGGAGAGAGAGACAGAGGCCACCTCTCTCAGAGGTGAAAGTGACCCGGGCCCAGCCCTGCCAGCCCCGCCAGCCCCACCCCCATTCCCAGGGGCCAGCCCTGGTTGTTAAAGTGGACTAGGACAGCCTTGTTTCTGCAGAGAACAGGGAGCGGATAAGGTAAGGGGACACTGCCTAGGCAGGAAATCAGCTGCATAAGCAAAACTGGGCCGGGAGGGAGGCCCCAGGTGGGAAGGGATCAGCTGTCCCCAGGCCTCTCTGCTGGCTGATTGCTTTCTTTCCCCCTCATTCTCCACCCTCCCTTCCCCACGAGTGGCCCTTCCCTCCCTCTTTTTCTCTCACTGCAGCCCCCTTTGCCCTGGCCAAGGCTGGACACAATCCCTACAGGCCCAGCTGAGGCAAGACTCGACAGCCACTCCATTCTGAGTTTTACCAGGAAATGGGGGAAGAACAGGACTGGTGGCTTGTCAAGATCCTGCACATAGCCTGGCTTCACGGACTCTCTCCTTTCCTGCATGCTGCTCTGGAAAACCCAACCTCCCGAAGCCTTTGCTTGTCATCCTTGAGTAATGCGCCTTTTTCAGGGGGGATGGGGTGACCCCACGTGGGGAATGCCTCCCTATCTGGAACTCCAGGACACTCAGGCAGAGAAACAGAAGAGGGCAAAGAGCTAGCAAAGAGCTCCGAAGGCTGCTTTTCTGTACAGAAGGGTCAGGGAGGGGCAGTCAGGTGTTGGGAGCTGCAGGGCAATGGAGACTTAGGGGGCACAAGACAGGTCGTGGTCCTCTAGGCTGGAGAGAAAGTGAGTGTCTTTGGGTACACACCCAAGCACACACACATCTAAAGCGGGGACTGTGGGGGCAGGAGAGCCCTGTATCTTGAGCTCCTTGAAAAGTGCAGCCAGTTACAGAAACCTTCTAGGGTCTCCCAGGAGAGAGGAGGCCAGTCCCTGACAGACATAAGTATGGTGTCCTGAAGCCGTTTCCGGGACCTGGCTGCAGAAGGTCACACAGTTCAACTTCAGCCGCTCCACTTACTAGCCCTGCGACTTGGACAGATCCTTAGCATCACTAAGCCCATTTCCTCACCTGTACAATAGAGACAATGATACTAATATTTCCCAAGCAATGCTGCAGGATTGAATAAGGCAGTGCTTATAACGTGTTTAATAGAATACTTAGCTTCTCTAATGAATGGCAGCTACTGCTATTGTTATAGTTGTCTGAGCAGACCCCTTCCACTAGACTTGTCAAGGTGGCCCACCTCTCACCAGCCATGACAGCTCCCTGATATGGGTAGGGGAGAGCAGGAGGGGAGGAGGGTCCTCACCCAGCAGGCCTCTATTACCTGACTCACTGCGCACGTACTGGTGACCCAACTCCTCTTGGACGCTGGCAGACAGGTTTGATTGCGATAACCCCTTGTCCTTCCGCTGCCGAGAGAAGCCCCAGCGGAGCCGGCTTCGGCTTTCCCCTGGAGCTGTGAAGACCCAGGCCCGTTAGCACTTGCTCAGTCGGTACCAGCAAGTTCACACCTCTCTGCAGCCCTCAGCCCAGAGAACCAGAAGGAACACCTAGCCCCACCCTGCCCTGCTGCCACCCCAGCTTTCCTCCCCTCCAGCCTTGCCGATTCCACCCTCGGGGCCTCAGCCTGCCCTCTTGGGTGTCCCCAGCCCCTCTGCCTCTCTCCAGCGCACCCCACCCTCCTCTGCAGCTGCTGCCCTCCCCCTGCCCCTCCTCACCTGAGGAGCCCGACGTGGCGCTGGCCTCGGAGCCCAGGGACTCCGCGGAAGGCGTGGTGGCGCCGGCCTGGGCGGCCAACTGATTGTGCGGAAGGCCGAGGCGCCGCAGACTCTCGCCCTCGGACGTGGCCCTGCGAAGCCGTCCGAATAGCGGTGTGCTGCGGCCCGACGCGCCCCCCGAGTCCTCGCTGCTGCCGCTGCGCTGCAACCGGCTCGACAGCCGCTCCAGGGTGGAGCTCAGCCGCCTGCGCATCGCCAGCACCGGGGAGCCCCGCGCCGAGCTCCCGCCCTCCGAGCTCTCTCCGTCCCCGCCGCGGGCCTCCCAGGCCGGGTGGCGCTGCGCGGGAGGGGTCCGCCGCAGACGCTGGGACAGTGAGAGCGAGAGGCGGCGGACGAGGCCCGGCTCCCCGACTGCCCTGAGGTCCTGCACCGAGCGCGAGCGCTCAGGACGTCGCACCAACTCCAGCGGGGTTCCCGCTGGACTGGGACGGTATATGCCATCCTCCTCCTCGGCCCCGCGGAAGGGGCCGCGCTCCTCCGAGCGGGAGCGGCTCAGCAGCCGCAGCCCCCGCGACAGGGGCGACTCGCGGCTGCGCTTGAACTTAGCCTCGAACACGGCCTCCGACTCCAGGTTTTCGATGCTGCTGCTGAGACTGCTGCCTGGCCTGGGGGGCACCGTGGGAATTCGGGCTTTCTCGGCCAGCACCGGGGGAGTCCCGGCTGAGGGCACGCGCTTCTCAAGGGCTCCCGGAGGTGGGGAGGCCACCCTGGCAAAGACAGCCGCGTGGGGCTTGAGCTGTGAAGGCGACGCGGCAGGGCCCTGCGGAGGGCCCTGGGCGTGGCCTGCCAGCTGGAGGGACTGAATGATCTGGGCATAGGGCGTGAGGGGCAGCGCTAGGGTTTGCAGGGCCTCAGGGCGTGGTGCAGGCTTGGAGGCTCGCACTGGTTCTGGCCTGGGCTCTGGGGCCTTGTCTTGGGCAGGCTGGGGTGCGGGGGGCTGCGGAGCATCACTACGTGTGGTGGCAGAAGGTTCTGCAGACTTAGGGGCACTGGGTTTGGGGACGCTGGGCCGTGCAGGGCTGGATGGCTGGGCCTCACTGAGGGCAGACAGGGAAGGAGACTCCTGTAGCCTACGGGCCCCAAGCCTGGCCACGGGGATCTCGAGGGGCGCCCCCGCTCGGCGGTGCCGGCCCCGGGGCTCTGCCTCACCCTGGGAGAAGCTGCTGCTCTTTTGCAGGCCCCTGTTCTCGAGTGGGGGCTGGTGGTGGGGCGCTGCCTCGCTGGAGGCAGCTCGTGCCATCCGGGGATCCCGGGCACGGCCCCCCAGGCTCTCCAGCAGGGGACCCCTGAGGCCGCTGACCTTGCCATCCTCGGGGCCTCCCCGCAGCAGCCGCTGGCGCAGGGCCTGCAGCCTCTGGGCATACTCGCCCTCACCCAGGCCTCCCCGGGCCAGGCGGGTGGCTCCCGGGCTGGGGCTCCGGCGCTGCGGCAGTTCCACAGACGCCGCCTTCTGCAGGCCCCGGCCCGGCTCCCGCCGCCCGGCCCGGGGCAGGGCGCTCTCAGCCGAGCTGCCCCTACGGAGTTCTCCCCGCCTGGGGCTAGCCCCAGCTGCAGGCTCCTGGCCTAGGGAGGGGAGGGCCTCCGGGCTGGGAGCCTCCTGGTCCTGAGAGGGAGCCCTTCCCTGCTCCTGCCAGTCCATGGGGGTGGCAGCCCCAGTCTCTGGGGTCCCCAGGGCCTCATCCTCAGTGGGAATATCGGTGAGGGACACCCGGGAGCCTGAAAACTCGGGCTGCAGTGGGCGGGGCACTGAGGGCAGCTCTTCCAGCTCTTCCTCTTCAGAATCCGAGGAGGATGAGAGCCCCCCACTGGGGGGTGGCCTTCTGGGCATGGTCACCCACACCCGCTCTGGGGGGGCCCGCAGCAGCTCCGGGATGGGGCGCAACACCAGGTGGCATTTGTAGCTGATCTGGGAGCGCTGGAGACAGGGTACTGGAGTCAGACCTGAGGGACCCCTGGGGCAGGATTGTCCCCCCCAGCCCCACCTCAGCCCTGGGGAGGAGGCCTGAGCATGCAGAGGGTCAGGGAACAGGCAGGAAGCTGGGCATGGAGCCAGTGAAAGCTAGAAGACAGGAGCAGGAGATGAAGACCCACGGGAGGGGGAAGGCGGTGCTAGAGAGGAGGAGAAGGTGGAAAGCATAGAGGCTGGCCTGCCACACTCACCTGCCACCTCCTCCGGGAGAGGAATAGCTTCAGGTGATCCGTGCTCATCTCTGCGCCCTTTGCCTGAGTCTGCAAACCCCGGAAAGAGGGCTTGAGGGAAAGCTGTCAACCTAGACCCTCCAGGTTTGGCAACAGAGAGACAAAGTCCACGGGGCGGGGTGGCAGGGGAGAGTGGATCAAGCAGCACTGAGTCTGGGCTCCTGGGGGTCCCCTTCCCCTTGGGTCTGTCAGGACAATGCCTACAGCCAGGGTGTCCTTAGGGACAAATCCCCTAAAGCCCCCAAGGGAGAGGCAGGAAACTGGTGGCTCCCAGAGGTAGGCTTCTGAGCTTCCACCAGGGCTCATGGCCCTGTCCTGGTAAACCAGCTGCCCTGGGAGGCCTGTGCTCTTAGGCCCCTTACCTAAGCCCTGGCTCCCCAGCTCCTCTCTGTCTCCATGTAGAGCCAACACCCAGACATCTGGAGCCTTGGTGGTCCAGACCAAGACGGATGCTTCCCTCGGCTACCCACCCAGGCTTTCTCTTCCGGAGCTCATTTCCGGTCTGAGAAAGGAGGCTCTTAATTCAACTCCTGACACCAGAATGACCTCAGCCTTCAAGTGACCTGGCACAACCCTCCGTGAACAGTTTATTCAGGCGCTCTTTCCAGACTCATTTGCTGAACCCCCATTCCCAAATCCCCAAGACCCCATCAATGCCTGGCACTGTGCCCTGAGGCACTGGGGTTTGAAGATGAATGAGTGAGAACCGAGAACCTGCCCACATGAGCTCATAACCGAGGGGCTGAGCCTGCCTGGTCACCCCCAACGCTAGTGTGTGGGACCAGTGCCGGACAGAGATGGAAAGGCAGAAGTCAGGAAGACCAGGGTCTGGTCTCAAGCATGGGGGAGAACTCCACTGAGGATGCCCAGGATGGAACAGGTCCAGATGTATGCCCTGCAGTCCAGGATACCCCCAACTCCATCCCTGATTTGAGCCTGTTTCCTTGTCAACAAAATGGGACGAATAATGTCTTCCTTTGCAAAGCTATTGTGAGGCTAATAGGTCATACGTGTATTCAATGCCTAACGTGGCTACTGCACATAGTAGGTACTCAATAAATAGAACTGTTAGTAACATTCTCTCTCCCTCCACCTTTTGTGCCACCACTTTGCAGACCAGACTCACTTTGAACCAAGGATGTTCTAGGGTCTCCTCTGCGGTAGGTCTCCTGTGAATGAATGAGGATTAAGAAGGGATTTATCATTCAGTCATCCAGTCAGTCAATAACTGTTTGAGCTAACAGGGCTCCTAAGGACTTGGGGGCTTGCATGTCGAGCAGCAGGAGTTTGGGAGGAACAGGCAAGTGGTATGAGGGTGACCCTGCAGGTGGGGGCTCCCAGGGCCTTGTACTCACAGCTGGTCCTGCACCAGCACTTTGATGAGGAAGCCCCGGGCCTCCCTGCTCAGGCTCAGGAATGTGGTCTCCTCGAAGGCCACGTTGTAGTTTCGGATGTTCATCAATGTTGTCCGGTCATTTTCCCCAACAAACGGGGAGATTCCTGTCAGACTGCAGAGGTGAAGAGGGCTGTCGTGAGGGGCAGGTGGGGACAAAAGGGAATGCCAGTGGAGGCACAGGGCTGGGGACAGGTGGAGGCTCCGGGGTTGTTAGGATGACAGAGGCTGGGCAAATCTGGGTAAGAGGTGAGGCTGCAGACTCTCTTCTGCCCTGTCCCCTCCCCAGCCCCCTGATGGGCAGAGAGGTGGTGCTGCCTTGGGGCCTAGTGGCCTGTGCTTTAGAGGACCTGTTCCATCCATCCTCCAGTGTGGCCTCTCCATGAGTGAAGAGTCTGTGCCAAGGGGATGTGCCCACCCTGAGCTCCACTCCCTTCGAGTCCAAGGTTTAGACACTCAGAGCCAAGGAGTTCCCTGCCTCCATGGCCCTGAGCCTGCGCTGGGCTCTCTCCATCCAGGGTGCCCACCTCTTATGGAGGGATGTGGGGACAGGCAGAGTGTGAGCATGCAGACCAGGGTGTCCACCTTCATGCACATGAGGCTTCTTGCAGTACAAGAAGGAGTGGGGGGTGTGGAAGAGAAGGGAGTGGGCTCTAGCCCTGCAAAGCTCAGGGGTGGACCTGCCAGGAGACTGCTGGGACACTGCAGAGGGGTCCTTACCAGAGGAAGGCAACGACGCCCACAGGCCTGTGAGGAAAGGAGAGTGATGGGTAAGAGGACTGCACCGCTCTGACTGGAAGGGAGCAGTCCTTTGCTACTGCTGACCTGAGGGAGCTGTTACCTCCCTGGGAACACTGCCATGGACAATGGGCACAGGAGTGGCTTCTTCAGGGAGGACCCTGAACCCACAGGTCCAGATATGCCTGGAGAAGTCCAGGGTCATGGCAGGGCTGGCCCAGGAAGCCCAGGGAAGTCTGGAGACCAATGGGACCATGCCTGCCTCACTGGAGGAGGCATGCTGGCTGCTGAGGGCAAGGCCCAGCTTCCAGGGGAGACGAGGAGTCAAGGACTAACAGGGCTGAGGCCTTGAGAGAATGGGGCAGCCCTGACTCATGACGGGCAAGGAGTAACATGGGCAGGAAACCCTGCAAGCAATGCCTCCAGCCCACCGTCAGAAGGAATCCAGGCTCGGCAAATCTCCCTGCCAGTCAGCGCATCCCCAGCACAGCCCCAAGGGCAGCTGCCCTGGCCCGCCTAGCCCAGCATGCCAGCCTTACCAGATGTCAGTGACTCCAGACACGGGGCTCTGATTGACAATCTCGGGTGCTACAAACTCAGGTGTGCCATACTGGCAGTACTGGGGCTCTCCTGGAGTCAGCTCCTGGGCATTCCCAAAGTCACAGATCCGCACCTGCTCTTCACCCGCGGCACCATCCCACACCAGCAGGTTCTCAGGCTGGAAGACACAAGGCGAGGTGTGGGGGCCAAATGAACAAGGAAGGACAGTCCACCTCCTGGCTCCCACAGGGCCTGTCTGCTCTCCAGTCCCCACCTCACCTTGACATCGAGATGCAGCACGTGGCTCTGGTGCAGGTAGTGTATTCCCGCTAGCACCTGCCGCATATAGGCCCGGATCTGTGGAAACAGGGGGCCCAGAGTCTGTGGGGGTAGGGTGATATGTGTCTGATCACCTCCAGGGCGGCAAGCGGTCAGGCTGTGCCTGTAGAATAGCCTTCAGATGGCTCATGGAAGGGGCTGAAACACAGGTTTGGGGTTGCAAAGATCCAAAGCCACCATGTGCACCGGAGGGTACAGCACAATTATAGGGAGGAACCATCGCATAATAATAAGTAGAATTGTGCAGTGCACAATATGTACAGCCTGACATGGCAGGACTGCAGCGAGATCAATAAAATCTAGGTGGGGCTCCCTCCAGGAGAAATGTTTGGGGGATGCTTATGTGATGGAGTGGGAAACAACAGTTAGGAACTGGGGTGGGTTTGCTGAGATTTAGAGACAACAGCGCAAGTCCCAAGTAGATGGGGGTATGGTATCATTGGATGGGGACTCTGCTGCCTGCCTAACAGTGCTCTCTGCCTCCACCCCTGGCTTCCTGTGGGCACAGATGGCACGCTCAGGACCCATTTTGTTGATTCACAAAGCTCAGGTGGGTGAAGGCCGGTGCCCAACCTGGCCCCTACCACCCACTGCCCTCACCTCAGACTCACACACGGTGGGTTTCCTGGCCATTCGCTCCAGCAGCTCCTCTGTGCAGCTACGTCCCAGATCAAGGAGAACAGTGCCCATTGCCAACTTCTCAACCCACCCCAGAGCTCAGGGCAGGTCCCAGCTCAGCATGAGGTTCTCCATTTCCTTACAGAAGACCTGATACTAGTCAGAGACTCTCTCTCCCCTCCTCCACATGTACCGCCTCCCCACCTCCTGTCTTCTGAGGGCACAGGTGGGACATCCCTGCTTGAACTCCCACTTTCTATGGGATCTCAGACAAGTCACTTCACCTCTCTGAGCCTAGGTTCCCCCAGGAGTAATATGGGAATGAAATTTCCTCTCCTGCCCACCCTGTAAAGCATTTGTAGGGATCAAATTACAGCAGAATTTTGTTGACTGTGGATGGGACTTCTTGACTCTATTTGAGAATGACCTAGAAGGTCCATGACACGGAATAATTTGTCATTTTGCTGAGGTTTGAATTCAAACAGTGCAGGCAGGAGGCTCAGGAGCAGGTTACGGTCACCCTGCTACTGGGGTGATGAGCCGATCACCCAGCATCCTTACCTTAGTGTGCCTTTGCTTAACCACAGCCTTCATGAAAGGGTAAAATCTGTTCCTTATGAAAACAGCCTCCAAATAAAGACAAGTATTGATCTGAAATGGGGTCACTTCAAATATGCAGATGCATTGTACTGCATTTCATGATGAAAAGCATAGGCCACGTGCTAGCTGTGTGACCTTGGGCAAGTTATTTAACCTCTCCGTGCCTGTCTCTTCATCTGTAAAACGGGGATAATACAAGTTAATGATAAAATTCTAGGAGATAGGAATATATGAGGATTAAATAGGTTAATATTTGTAAGACTCTTAGAACACTGCCAGGCATACATGAAATGCTATGTAAATTGAAGCTAACAATGGGCTTCAAACTGTTGGTTTTCATAGCAGTCTCCAGATGTATCCCTCCCAATTGTCAATAGGACTACTTTGTAAACTGTAAAACATGTTGCCTATTGGATGTTATAAGGACCAGTCATTTAGGCTTGGATCCCCCCAGCCACCAGCCTGTCCCAGGATACAGCTCAGTGACAATGACCAGTCCTCGGCGCCTCTCGAAGGCCTCATGGAAGTAGAGGACACAGTCGTGCTGGAGCCTGGCCAGCAGCCGGGCCTCCCGACGCGCTGATGCCTTTGGCTTGGCCTGGCTGGGGATGAACTTGGCCGCAAACTCCAGGCCGGAGCTACGCTCCACTACACGCCGCAGGTAGGAGAAGGCACCCCTGGTTGACACAGGGAGGGGGTCAGGGATCAGCCATCACTGTGGCCCTCTCCACCCCTCCCAGCCCTCAGACCCAGCAGCTTCTCTTGGCCCCCACTGGCTTCCCTCCTAGCCCCACACCTGCCGATCTCCTGGTGGATGTCATAAAAGTCGCTGAGTCTCCTTCCTCGATGGTCCTCATCCTCCCCGACCCCCTCGACCTCCATAGCTGTCTGAGCTGGGGCAGAGATGTCATGGTGTTAAGTGGGAGGGGAAGAAAGCAAGCAGGCCAGAGACTGGGACAGGTGGACAGAGGAAGGAGACAGAAGAGGTGCAAGAATGTCGGGGGCTCAAGGTGGAGGGCTGGGCTGGGGGTGTGGTGGCTGGGAGTCCAGGGCTGACTGCTTCCTGGGCAGAGCATGGCGGAGGTGTCACATCAGATTCCAGGAGGTGGATGCTTTACCTTTCTCCGGAACACGTGCCCACCTGAATGCACAGCCAACTCTGCTTTGCAGGAGACCTCGCCCGCCAGGTTCCGGGCGGTGCAGGTGTAGACGCCTCCATCCTGGGCCCCCGTGCTGAGCACCACCAGGGAGCACTCATTCTCCTCATACACGAAGCTCACATGGCTGCTCTCGATCAGCAGCACCTCGTCCTGCAGAGTTGGGTCTCACCTTCAGCCTGGGCCTGGCCTCACCTCTGCCTTGGGGCCAGGAGCCGCTGTTCCAGACCCCGCCCTCATCTACTCTGGGCAGCGCATCTCTTCCCAGGACCCAGAATCAGCTCCTCCCTTATCTTCCACAGAAAGCCCTGAGCCCCTCAGCTAGGCAATCCTCTGCATCCCCTTTCCTCCTCCTAACCACGCCTCCGCCCGGGCTCCGCCCTCCTAAGCCTCCCAGGACCCTCCCACGCCCCCAGGGAGCCCCTCCTCTCCCTCCCAGGATCAGCCAGCAGCACACTCTGACCTTGTACCACATGATGTCCGGCAGTGGTTTTCCCTCAACCACCACGGCAAAGCGAGCAGTTTCCCCAGCCCCCACCTCCACGTCCTCCATGATGGACTCAAACCGAGGGGCCTCTGAAACACATGGGGATGGGAGTGGAAAGAGAGGGGTCAGAGGGTCGGCGTTACCCAGCCTCCTCAGCCCCTCCCTAGAGCCCCCATCAGCGACTGGCTCAGGCAGAACGCTAGATCCCCGCCTCCCAGCAAGCCACCGTCCCCCACCCCCCACCAACTGGGACAACAGAGTTCCCCGCCTGGACCAAGAGCCCCCGCCCCCGTAAATTCAAACGTGATGTTCTCCAAATCTCAGGAAACTTGGCACAAGGTGCAGGCTTGCTTTGTTCGACCTTCAGTATTAATTTGGCAGCTTTGAAATTAGGAGATTTTCACACACAAAAGAAATCTGGATTTCCTGCCTCTCTTGAAAAATCAGGACTGGCCATCCTGTGTGGCTCCCGTCACTGCATGAATCCGCGGGCGAGGAGCGGCTCAATGCTGCCCCCTGTGGGTGGCCGCCCTTCTTCACAGGGCCACCCGCTGGCTTCTGACTACCTGAACTTGGTCCCTGCAGGTGGCTCAGCCTGTGACCCTGAATTAAGCTCATGGATGGCATTGCCTCTATCTTGGAGTTTTTCCTCTGAATCTTTGAAAAATGTTTAGAGGAGCTTCTATTAATAGCACCTGGGAGATGGCAAGATGAACAAACAAGTAACCCCCAAATACCAAACCGTCTAGAAATGGACTCTATCTCCCACATGTGGTTGTGATTTCATTCTCCATACATATCACGTGGTCATATGATTTCCTGGTAAAGCAGCTTCTAATTCTCATGATGAAATTAAATACATATTGCAATGTGCTTTGCAAAGGAGCCTGTGACTTCCAGGTGTCCTCCGCCAGCCCCCACCCACCACCCCAGCATGTTTGAGCATCTCAGCTTGAGAAGTAGGATGAGTCAGGCACTTGGGAAGGCAGGGTGGCCAGGTGTGGACCCCCACCCTTCACAGGCACACAGACAATGGGGGAGGCCATCCTGGGGGTGGGGAAGACACTGCAGTGGGGTTGACATGGAGGAAGGGGGCCACCACTCCACTTGCCCTGTCTGGGTGTGGCGGGGTGGGGTCTAGTGGAATAGGGGTGTCAGTGCAAGCCCCAGCTCCATCTGAGCCCTGGCTGACTGGACTCAAATGGGGCTCCATCAGTCACTGTTCCAGCTAGGCTGTGCTGCAGGGCTCTGAGGGCCAGGGGTCCCCCAAACTTCAGGGTTGCTCCTATATCTGGGAAGAAAGGTGAGTCCTGAAGATGAACTGTCAAGGAGTAAAGTGGTGACTGAGTGGAGAGTGCTAGGGACAGGACAGGCAAGGAGGGAGACACTTAAAAGAACACCCAGCCACCCCACCATCTTCACAGCAGGGCCGGAAGGGTTCTCTGTCTCTTCGTTACACGCCCTATTGCCACTTCTCTTCCACTTCACAGATGCCTCCCCTCCCCTCTAGGAATCCTATGCCCCATGGGCTGGGAGGTGGTAGGGGCAGTCTGTGAAGGTCAAAGCACCTGAAAGTTTCAAGTGAGCTTCAATGGTTTTTTGAAAGCACCAGAAAATGTCCATTTACCCATGATAAGATTGCCTGTTCTAAGTAAAATGTCACTTTCTTTGCTTTTGGTTGGAATTGTATTTACTCAGCAGGTAACCCTGCTTAGCCTATGTTGATCAAGAGTTCTGAGTGGCAGTTACATATGTCTAGAGTTAATTAACAAATTAGAAAACCAAACAGTTACTACCTAATGCATTAGATAGCAACTAGTAGAGAGGCTACACCTTTAAAGGAGAAATTATAAAAAGAATCCTAAGGCCCGGTGCGGTGGCTCACACCTATAATCTCAGCACTTTGGGAAGTCGAGGTGGACGGATTACTTGAGGCCAGGAGTTCGAGGCCGGGAGTTCAAAACCCGCCTGGCCAACATAGCAAAACCCCATCTCTACTAAAAATACAAAATATTAGCTGGGTGTGGTTGTGCATGCTTGTAGTCCCAGTTACTTGGCAGCCTGAGGCACAAGAATCACTCGAACCTGGGAGGTGGAGGTTGCAGTAAGCCGAAATGGTGTGGGTGACAGAGTGAGACGACTGTCTCAAAAAAAGAAAAAAGAATTCTTGCTGCAAACATTGGGAGGCTCTGTCAAACAGGCCTGTGCCAAAGGGCCGCCAGGATCCTCAGGGCTGGCAGTCTGGTGCTAAGATGTGCTCATGGGTTTCTTTAAAAACCAACTTGGTCTTCTCATGTTTGTTATATCTGAGATACTATTTCCTATTATGTTTAACACAGGAGCTAGGAGTCAGGCAGCCACACTTGAACCCAGTCCTGTACTTATTAGGTTCTGTGAACTTGGGCCAGTTACTCTTAGCCTCAGCCTCAGTCTCCTCATCTGTAAAATGGGGATAATAACCAACCCCCATCTCACAAGGCTGATGTAAACATTAAATGAGGCAATACACATAAAGTGCTTAGTACTGAGACTGGCACACACTAGGCTCAATCCATCTTTTTTTTTTTTTTTTTTTTTTTGAGACTGAGTTTTGCTCTTGTTGCCCAGGCTGGAGTGCAATGGCACAATCTCGGCTCACTGTAACCTCTGCTTCCCAGGTTCAAGTGATTCTCCTACCTCAGCCTCCCAAGTAGCTGGGACTACTGGCGCCCACCACCACGCCCGGCTAATTTTTGTATTTTTAGTAGAGACAGGGTTTCACCATGTTGGTGAGGCTGGTTACAAACTCCTGACCTCAGGTGATCCACCCATGTCAGACTCCCAAAGTGCTGAGACTACAGGCGTGAGCCACCGCGCCTGGCCAATAAATCTTATTAGTATGATTGTTGTCATTATTACTAGTATGGTATTTGTATAGCCATGACATGGACAGGCCTGACTGGAGGACATGGGTTTGGATCTGCAGCAGTGTCAGGCTGGTTGTGTACCTGAGGGTGTGAGGAGAGAGCTTTGGGCCTTGGAGGGAGGCTAGGAAGAAGGACCCGCTGTCACCCACCTGCCAGCTCCAATGTGACTGAGCAGGTCTCCGTGCCGTGACGGTTTCGGGCAGTGCAGGTGACGGCCCCCATGTCCCGGCGGCTCACCCGGCAGATCCGAAGACGGTACTGGTCATCATCTGGCTGGCTCAGCTCGTACACACCTGCCCGTGCCTCTAGGAGGGCCCCTCGGCAGCTAAGGGACACACGACAGGGAGGTCACCCAGATCTTGCCCCAGGGAATTCTGGCCAGGCTGGGCCAGACCTGGGCAGCCACATGTGGGAAAGGGGCCCACCTCCTCCAGACGACCTGGGCCTCCACATGGTTGAATGTGACGGTGACACTGGCAGGCTGTCCCTCCACCACATACACGATGTCCGGTTTGTCCAGCACGGCAGGGGCCTCCTCCAGGGGTGGGCCTGGGAGGAGGAGGGCGCAGGCTCTGTGCTGGGCTTGATGCCAGGTCCTCAGCACACACCACTCCTTTAACACCCCTCATCAACACTTGAGCTCCATTTTTATAGATGGGGAAGCTGAAGCTCAGAGAGCTTTAGCAATTTGCCCAGGGAACACAGCCAGGGAGCGGCAAAGCTGGGGTTGTGGGGTTGGACCCCAGCAGGCCCGATCCCAAAGCCTGAGCTTTGGCCACTGTGTCCTGCTGCTTTCAGGAGGGAGAAGGAAGTGTATAGATGGGACAAGGTCCTGCCCAGCCTGGCTGCTCCTGCCAGTTACCATGTCCAGGCCAGCCCTTGAGCCTCCACCACAGGGCCCTGTTCCCCATCCCAGCATCTCCCACTCCCACCCAACAGGAGCACCCAGGCTCACCGTGCTCCAGCAGTTGCACAGGCTCAGAAGGGGGTGAGGGCTTGCTGCTGCTCTTGATAGTGGTGCTGAGGACCCGGAAGATGTGCTGGACCCCCTTACGCAGCCCCGTGGCTGCCCACCCTGGCTCCCGCAGGCCTGTGACCAGTGCCGTCCACTGGTCCGAGCCCAGCACCTGGTGCTGCACTGTGTACGTTAGGGAGTCCGGGTCTGGTGGGAGAGGAGCTACTAGAGGCTGGTGTTACAGGAGCAGCACCCCCTCCCCATCCAGCTGGACTGGGACCCTGGAACTCATCATTAGTCTGCTCTGAGGACATGCCTCAGTCCCTGCTGTTGCTTCCTGCTTGTCCCCCCATCTGCCCTTGCCCAGCAACTTCTCTGGGAGGTTTGGAGCCAACAAGATACCAGTTATAGGCACAGATGGGGCTGGAATTGAACTGTAATTCCTTGATACCTGAGGCAGGGAAACTGAGGCAGAGTGGGAGGAGATCCTGGACAAGAGGAAGAGAGGGCATTTGCAAGTCCCGACCCAGGCACCCAGTCCCTCTGAGAATGGGAAAGGAATGTGGCAGTGCCCTGTGCCTCCTCTCCTGACCCAGAGCGAGAGCACCATGCACCATGGAGAGAAGACGGGCAAAGCTGTTCCTGCCAGCATTCCATCAGCTCCTGCCCTGCCCATCCGCTTCTGGGGTCTGGCCCCTATGGTGCCCTGCCTGAGCCTGCCCTGTCCACACCCCTTCCCCACCATGGCCCTGTGCAGCCCTGACCCACCGATGGCCATGTCCAGACTCCTGGGGGGGTTCCATGTGAGTGTGACCATCCTCCCCGTCACAGCCACCACCTGCGGGGCACCATCTGGAGGGCCTGGGACCACATCTGAAAGCCACAGGTCAAATGTCTGCTGGGTCCAAGGGCCCAACAGCCCCACAGGATCACCAAGCCTCAGGGCAGGAGTCTAGGGCCTGGGGTCTCAGCCGCAGGGGCAGGGGCAAGGGCAAGATGGGGGGGGTCCCCAGGGGATGGAGGGGAAGGGAGCTGATGTGGAGGTCCCTTTCCCTGAGCCCCCAGGTAGTGCCAGAGGCCAGGCTGTGCATGCAGCTGACCACGAGGGTGCCTGCCTCACCTGTCACATACAGGTGGGCATAGCAGGCAGCTTTGCCCAGCTTGTTGGCGATGACGCTCTTGTAGACACCGGCGTGCTGAGGCCCCACAGCAGGGAACACCAAGCGATGGACATCCCTGTCTGGTGGGGGAGGGACAGTGACACTAGGCCTGAGCCTGAAAGATACCTTGAGGGGTAGGCCTATGCCATCCCGGGCCTGGTCCCTCATCCCCATCCACTGTAGGGAGGAGGCGAGTGGGGAAGGATGGGGCAAGGATGGGGCAGGCAGCAGGAAGTGCATCCACAGCAAACTCCGGGTCCCGGCCCGACCTGGCTTCCAAGTCTACATCTGCCCTGACCCCTCTGGTCTGTTCCTCCAGTGTGTCAGGCCAGGCAACTTATCATCTTCTCTTCCTCCTACACTGGGCACCCTCTGGGGTCCCTGTCCCTGTTGACCGGCCCCTCATCTCCCCACCTCTGCAGGGTCACAACCTCTATGTCAAAACTTGAACAAGGCTTTGTTCCCAAGGCCCCTCCCCTAAGCCCTTCTTCTCCATCCCCAGGCCACTGCCATTCTGTCTCCAGCACAGCTGCAGGGAAGCCCTCCAGGAGGGCAGCAAAGCCCTCAACCCGAACTCCCTGCCAGCCACGTCTCTGCTGCTCCTCTGCATCTTGATGCTGGCAAACCATCAGGCCCCTGAACGAGCCGCTGAGTTCCATCTCCAGGTCATTGCTCACAACATTCCTCCCTTGTGGAATGCTCTCCTCTTACCTGAGGCTTCCTTGTCCTTCAAGACATAGTTCAAGTGGGTGCAGCCCATGAAGCCCTCCTGCCCCTGGCCCGCTCTCTGCCCCTCATCCTCGGACTCCTCCCAGGACCCCAACCCTCTCGCCTGCACATCAATGGGCACTGGCCCACACTGCTTTTCACGGGTGGGGGCTCTTCCTCTTGCATAAGTCACAGCTCCTGACCTGGCCTGCAAGCTCCTTAAAGACAGGGCTGACTTTGTCAGATCTGCTTGTCCCACCAGACCCAGAACCTCACACACAGTAAGTGCCAAATACATTCTATGATATATTACAAGAGTTGCCTGCTCTGTGTCCAGCCTGTGCCAGGTACCTGACATGCTTTCCCCACCTGGAATCCTCGCAACAACTCTACAAAATTATCCCCATTTTACCAATGAGGTCAGAGATATTGACTTGGTCAAGGTCACATGGCTGATAAATGATGGCTTGACCTTGGTTCCATGTGATTCCAAAGCTCTTTCTCTACTCCCTGCTCCCTGGATGATAAGGAGGCTGTCTCTGGCGAGGACACAGAGAGGAGGCCTGCACTGTCCTCCTTTGTGTCAGGGCTGTCCCCAGACACCCCTCCCTTCTCTTTGCAGTTATCTCCGCATAGAACAGTCACCCATTCATTTATCTCTGCTGACACCATTTATAAGAGAAGAGAAGCCAAGGGCTGCCAGTGACCCCAGACACAGGCAGAAGCGGAGACGCCAGCTCAGATCCTGAGACAGACACTCACCCAGGACCTCAGAGCAGACTGGGAGACAGGGAGGCCTGCTGCTGAGAATGACAGTCATGGGAGGCTGAGGGCAGGGGTGGGAGCACAGGAGGCATCACTGGACAGGGGCGGGCAGGCGGGCAGGGAGAATGTAGCATGGGTGACAGGGACATCCTGGTTAGGAGCTGGGCACCAGGGTCAGACAGTCCTTTCTTGCCTCTGGGCAGCTTCCTGTATCTCTTTAAGCCTCAGTTTCCCCATCTGTAAATGAGGCTAATAGTAGCCGCCTTACAGGCCTGTGGCAAGGTAAGATGGTCCTTGTCATACCTTTGGCTCTCAGGGCCTGGCACTTAGAAAGCACTTAATGAAGGTGATCTCTGTCATGTTGCAGCCGTAAGAGGAAACCGTCGTGGGTCAAAGAGTGGGCACTGTCTTATGGGAGGTGGGCAGACCTTCTCACACAAGACTCAGATTCCTTCAAGGATGGAACTGAGATGCTCCCATGAGAAAATGTCCCAGGCTGAGAGGACACCAACCCAAATACGTTCCTCTGTCTCCCCTGGCCCCTTCTTCTTTATTTGCTATTTGTTAACAACCCTGGGCAGAGCACCCTTTCCATGCCAGACACTGCCCGCACCTGCTTTTTCATTGCAATGTCTCCAGGAAGTACCACCGCTGATGATAATGGCTACTAAAACAGGAACGGTGAGACGTCACACCTCCCGACTGCTTGCCAGGTGTCAGGCCCTGCTCTAGGGCTTATATGTATTAACTGATTTAGTCTCATAACAACCCAATTACAGAGGAGAAACTGAGGCACGGAGGGCTTCTGTAACTTGCTCATGGGCCCCATGCAGGTTAGCAGCAGGCTGTACTATCTGCCCAGTCAGTGCTAACAGGCACCAAGGGGTGACTCAGCAGATGAGTGCTGTGCTGTGCGGGCTTGCAGGGGAGGCAGTGACCTCACAGTCCCTCTGGTTTCCCTTCCCCCAGGTGCCCTGTCCCTGGTCAGGCTACAGAGGGAAGGCCTGAGGAAAGCTGGGGAGAGGGGCAGGGCATTGCGAACCAAGAGGATGCTGCAGGGGACACTCCCGGGGTCCTTCCCAGACACGTACACTGTGTCATGCGCCGGTCGTCACTGCTCTGGATGCGGTGGCCATTGTGGAACCAGCTGATGGTGGGGTAGGGCAGGCCGGTCACCTGGCACTCTAGCATGGCCTCCTTGGCCAGTCCCACCTCCAGGTCCTGCAGTGGCCGCAGGAAGTCGGGAATGGACAGCCGCTCCAGCTCACCCTGCTCTGGCTCCTCGGGAATGGATGGCATCTTCTCCAGCTTCGAGCTGCAAGACCATATGGCTGCCCAGAGGCCCAGGGCCGTGCCTCCCACCCCAGGGCTGGGCTGGCCCCTCACAGGCAGCCCAGGCATCATGTGGGGCCCCGGTGGTACCTGGGGCCTGAGGCGGCTGTCCGGGGCTCTTCTACATACAGCTGGGCTGAGCAGTGGGCCTGGCCGTGGTTGTTAACAGCACTGACCGCGTAGAGCCCCTCATCCTCGCTGCCCACATGGGCAATGTGCAGTGAGTGCAGACCCCCGTCCTGCCGGAGCCGCAAGTTCTCACTCTCCTCCATGGGGTGGCCTGCAGGAGGGAGGGGTGGGAATGCAGAGCAGGCACAGTGACAGGCCCTGCCCTCTGGGTGTACCCCATCCCCACCTGGGCCCTTGGGGGGCCCTCAACACCTACAGCATAGGGGCCGTACCAAAATGAGTCCAGGTAACAACAGGGGGTGGGGTGCCGCTGATCTTGCAGTCGAAGCGGGCAGCTCGGCCCTCCAACACCTCCACATCTTCCAGCAGCCGTGTGAACAGGGGTGCCAATGAGGGCCGCACGGTCAGCCGGGCACTGCAGGTCAGCTCATCTGGGGGTCAGGGGGCAGCTCAAAGATAGGGAAGGCCAAGGAGGCCCAGGCATCCCAACCCGCCACTCCTGACCTAAGGCTGAAGCTGGAGCCTGGGCAGAGCCCAGCAAAGGCTCTGGGTACCCAGGGGAGGCAGTAGGCACAGATCCAGAGACCAGACCTTCTCGAGAGGATGGAAGTCAGCAAGGGTGGGCGCAGGCTGCCATGTGGGCTGGGGACTCCATAGGAGCCCAGGGCCTGGCCCCAGCTCTCCCCTCTTCCCCTCACCCTGCCCACCCTGGATGAAGCACAGCCCAGCTCTGACAGGGTCCTAGAAGCCCAGCCCACCCCTCTTCCATCTCCATCTCAGAATTCTCCTCTGTGCTGGGATCATGCCCATGCTCCTAGCCACCTGCCCCAGACGCAGAGCAGATGCCCCTTGGCCCCACTCTACCAAACTCCAAAGAAGCTTCTGGAAGAGATAAGGGTCCCTTATGCTGACTCGATGCACCCTCCTGCTTCGAAAGCCCCTCCAGCTTCTGCTTAGGTCTTCATCATCCACAACATGGCGAGGCAGATGCCATCATCTCTGCCCTTCCATGAGGGCAGGCCCAGGTCAGAGATAGCATCACTGGTAACAATGGCTGGCATTTATTAAGCAGGTGTGCCATCTGAAACCCCTTTTCTGGAATGGTCGGTGCCCTACCCTCTCCTGGAAAGGCCCTTTGACAGGCCCTGTGCTTCGTTCTTCACATACACTATCTCATTAATCCTACCAATCCTTCTACACAAGAGGCATGATCACCATCCCTGTTCTACAGATGAACAGGCTAAAGCTCAGAGAGATGCAGTGACTTGTTCAAAGTTATGTGACTGGTGACTTGCAGGGCAGGCGTTGGAACCCACATTCACCTCAGCAGACACATTCCCTCCTAGGAACAGCTAACCGTGTTGCGGCCTTTCCTTTGTGCTACGTACTATTCTAAGTGCTCATTTTACTGAGGCCAGGGCAGTGTACTAGCTCCCACCCCCTACACTTCCCCTAGGGGTTGGAGCTCTGTTTCCCGGGCATCTTATTCTGCACCTCCAGTCCCCTCCCTCCAGCTCTTGGGCACCCACGGCAGCCCTAAGGCCTGAGTGGGGAGTTACCTTTGGCTGTGCTGAGCTTGCAGGTGTAGACGCCACTGTCGTCCTCATGTACAGATGTAAGCAGCAGCTTGCATTTGCGGCCATCAAAATGCATCTTGCATTTGAGCAGTGCAGGCTGCAGCAGGCGGCCACGGCACAGCCAATCCACCTCCACATCAGTGGGCCCCGCCACCAGGCACTCAAACAGCGCCATCTCCCCGGCCCCCACGTCCACGTCCTGCAGGGGGGCCAGCACGGCCAGGGACCGGCTTTCAGGGTGTGCTGAGGGGAAAGCAGCCACGGGGGCCACGCACAGAGCAGAGACACACAGGGTGAGGGAGACACACATACGCACGCACAGAGAGACAGACAGACACAGAGAGAGAGATGCATTTTGTTCTCTGGAGATGGGGAAAGCCCACCCACCTGGCCAGGACAGCAAGGCATGCCCAGACCTGGCTTCCAGATGTCAATCCAAGCTAGGCCAGGGAGGGTAACTCATGGAGGCAAGAGGGAACTGAGGGAGGGGAAACCGAGAGGGCCACGTGGTGGCAGAGACAGCGGCGGGGGAAAAAAAAAAACACAACACACCACCTGGGTACAAACTGGACTTTATTTGAGTTAAGAAATAGGTGTTTCCAAATCTCTCCACACTCACTACAGTGGCCCCTTGCCCCTGCTCCTGCACCAAACCTGGTTAACTCCCTCATTCCCAGACAGAGCACCCCCAGCCCTGACAGGGAAGGAGGGAGCCCCAAATGGTCCCTAAACCTGCCAGGGCCATAGCTCAGCCAGGCTGTTCATCAGCACAGAGCCTGGGGCCTCTGGCTTTTGGTCTTTTGTGGAATAGAAAGTGTTGTGCCATTTGAAACCCACTAGAATGGTCAGTGTCCTAACCCCTCCTGGTAAGGTCCTTGTCAACAGCCCCTGCTCCTTGGGCCCCTCCACGCCATGCCCTAATCTCTCCCATTCTGTCTCACCCCACCTTAGCTCAGAGGCATCCTTCCCTGACTGTCACAGACACACAGACAGACAAACAGATAGACAGGCCTGCAGCAGCAGTAGCACATGCACTCGCCCGGTGCTCCCCTTCAGGGAGAGACTCGGGGGGATGATACCCCTCACAGCCGCCCCTTCCCAGCACTCAGTCCATCTGTGGGCCTCCTGGCCTGCACAGCCATGTGTCCACTTGGGGAGGGAGGATACACAGGGGCCCATGGGCTATCCCCCTGGGGGCTGCATGGGGTGGGGAGGGGAGGCTGGGACGGGTCCGGGCCGGCGGGCCTGGGTCTGTGGGCAGGAGGCAGTGAAACACAGCGAGGTCCGAGAGGTGCCTGAGACAGGGGCGCGGCTCGGAGGGTAGCGGGGGGAGCGCAGGTGGCCCCCTGAGCTCACTCGCCTGTGTACAGACAAAAACCTCAGTCAGCAAGCGGCAGGTTAGTGCAGCATACGCGCACGCCCACACACACACACACATGCGCACACACACACATGCACGCACACATGCACGCACACATACACACGCACACACACATGCATACGCACACATGCACACACACGCATGTATGCACATGCACACGCACACGCACACATGCACGCACAGTCACGCAGACCTGGCTAGGTCCCTTCTGCATAGAGGGCTGCCCCTCACACTGCCAGGGCAGCACTGCCCCTCTTGGTTCCCCCAAGGTCAGCTCTGGGCTGGGAGGGCCCGGCAGCTAGTCAGAGACTGGTTCCTCGGGGTTCCTGGGCAGGCAGAGACCCCGGGCAACCAGGCATCCATGGGATCAGGAGCATCCCGAAGCCTGGGGGTGTCAGAAGGAATCCCCAAGAGAAAGAAGCACCGAGACACGGGTTAATACAGAGAAGTGAGGCAGAGCCAGGCCCTGGAGAGGAAGCAGGCCGAGGAGGAAGGCTGAAGAATCTGGAGACCAAGGAAGTGGCAACTACAGGAACGGCGGGCACAGAGGAGGGGAACTGAGGCAAGGGGGCCAGCAGAGGGATGATGACTGTCAGGGTCCGAGCTCTGAGTCTTAGGGAAGGTCAGGGGCCGGGGGCTGAGTGAGAATCGAGGAGAGGCAGCAAGGAGCCATTCAGGCGAAGGGTGAGGTGGAAGGCAAGATAAATGGTTGTGGCCTTCGGGGAGGAAAATCCACGGCCCTCGAGGGCCCCCTAGCCAGGGCCTGTCATTCCTGCTGCCTGAGACAGCCCCTTCACATAATGCCCCAGGCTCTGAGGGTCTAGGCCTCTTCACACGTCACAGCTGTGCTCACCCTGGCACCCTAGGGTCCCTGTGATGCTCCAAGCCTAAGCCACCCCAAGGGCCCCTCCGAACGGGTCCAGCCACCAGACTCTCCCCACCGCTACCTCACAGTAACTTCTGCACAGCAATGGGATGGGAGGGTGGGCAAAGGGGTGAGAGGAGACAGGGACGGGGATGAGGGAGGGTCCTGGGCAGAGCAGGGTGACAAAGGCTCAGAAAAGTGTAGAGAGAGCTCGGCCAGTGGCAGGTGCAGGGTCTCTGGCTGCCACCAGGGCTCCGTGATGGAGCAACAGGGAAGGTGGTGTTGTGTAGTAAGCTGAGCACAGAATAATGTGCTGTGCAGCTCTGGGCAGGTCACTTCCTGTGTCTGGGCTTTGGTTCACTCAACAATAATATAAGCAGCCGGACTAGGGGCCCCTTAAGGCCCTTTCAGTGGTGGCGCCCTCTAACTGAGGCTGCGTGAGAGCGGACCGTGGGGGCAGGAAGGGGCTAGGGCCAGGTGGGCGTTCATGGAGAAATAAGGTACTCACCTCGGACCTCCAAGCGGGCCTCGCATTGCCGAGCGCCATACTCATTGACCGCTTTGCAAGTGTAGAAGCCAGCATCGCCACGCTCTGCAGCCAGGATCCGCAGCCGGCACAGCCCACCCTCAGCCTCCTCCGCAAAGCGCCGCTGGTCCGGGCGCACCGGCTGGCGGTTTCTCAGCCTGTCAGAGGGGCGAGAACTCAGTCCCAGGACCCAGGGGCCTGATCTGTGTGCACAGGAACTGGGGCTGCAGCACTGTGTAGGCCTCTCCTTCCCTGTGTAGTTTGCCCAGTCCCCAGATCTGTCCCACCGAACGTAGGCATCCCTGGTTTCCAGGGCTAGGTTTTTACCCACCCTCTGCCATCCCACCCGCCTCTAGGAGCTTCCAGGTCACTTCTAACTGCCTGGGAGCTCTCCCTTCTCAGAACCCTGCTGCACTCAGAGTGGAGCCGTGCTATTTAGCTCTTTTTTCTTTTCTTTCTTTCTTTTTTTAAACAGGGTTTCGCTCTGTCACCCAGGCTGGAGTACAGTGGCACGATCACAGCTCACTGCAACTTCTACCTCCCCAGGTTCAAGCGATCCCCCCACCTCAGCCTCCTGAGTAGCTGGGACTACAGGCACCGCCACCATGCCCCCCTAATTTTTGTATTTTTTGTAGATACAGGGTTTCATCATGTTGCCCACACTGGTCTTGAACTCCTGGACTCAAATGATCCTCCTCTCTTGGCTTCCCAAAGTGCTGGGATTACAGGCATTGAGCCCTTATGCCTGGCCCTATTTAGCTCTTAATAATTCTTAAACTTCCCCATTTCTTATTTTTATTTATTTATAGTGGATAGATAGCTTTCCCACTTCCCAAAAGGGATATGAAAAAACTTACAATGTTAAAAAAAAAAAAAAAAAACAGTGGGGGCTGGGCACGGTGGCTCATGCCTGTAATCCCAGCACTTTCGGAGGCCAAGGTGAGTGGATCACCTGAGGTCAGGAGTTCGAGACCAGCCTGACCAGAAACCCTGCCTCTACAAAAAATACAAAATTAGCTGGGTGTGGTGGCACCCAGCTACTAAGGAGGCTGAGGCAGGAGAATCCCTTGCACCCAGGAGGCGGAGGTTGCATTGAGCCCAGATCACGCCACTGCACTCCAGCCTGGGCGACAAGAGTGAAACTCCATCTTATAAAAAAACAAAAACAAAATCACAGTGGGGACCAGATAATCAATTAAAAATGAAAAACAGAACTCAAAGCAATAAAAAATTAACAAACTGAGTAATCCATGTTCCAGGCACCTGGGATGAGCAAGGCCCCTCCGCTTAGACCCACATTGAACTCTGGGCTGCTGGCAGCTCAGAAACAAATTGTTGTGTGCTTTTTTTTTTTCCAGCAATAGAATCTCACTATATTGTCCAGGCTGGAGTGCAGTGGCGTGATCATAGCTCACTGCAACCTCAAACTCCTGGGCTCCAGTGATCCTCCTCCTCACCCTCACAAGTAGCTGGGTCTACAGGCATGTACTACCATGTCCAGCTAATTTTTAAATAATTTTTTGTAGAGACAGTCTCACTATGTTGCCCAGGCTGGTCTTGAATTCCTTGGCTCAAGCAATCCTCCTTCCTTGGCCTCTGAAATCTCTTGCTACTTGCCAATTTGGAGAGGGGGGTGTTTTTGTTTTTGAGACAGGGTCTCACTCTGTCACCCAGGCTGGAGTGCAGTGGTGTGATCTCAGCTCACTACAGCTTCCACCTCACAGGGTCAAGTGATCCTCTCGCCTCAGCCTCCCAAGTAGCTGGGATTACAGGCATGCACCACCACATTTGGCTAATTTTTTTGTATTTTTAGTAGAGACAGGGTTTTACCATGTTGGCCAGGCTGGTCTCAAACTCCTGACCTCAAGTGATCCACTCACCTTACCTCTCAAAATGCTGGGATTACAGGCATCAGCCACCATGCCCAGTCATTTATCCCAAATGGACAGACATGAGATCCAAACCCCTCCCCAGAAGGGGAAGCCCTAAATAAGCCTGGAACGTGGGGCAAGGGACAGGGTGCTGGGGGGAGTACACTGCTGTCCCTAAGATGAGGCCCCTGAGGCAGATTATGGGGAAGCTCACCAAGGTTCCATTTTCTTCCACCCAAAGCCAGACCTCCCAGAGCCAAGCCTAGCACAGAGTCGCTGGTGGGTGGTGGGAAGTGCAGCTACTCACCAGGAGACCACAGGCTTGGGTTCCCCCTGCACACGGATGCTCATGATGACATCTTGGCCTTCTCTTACCGACTGGTCCATAAGTGAGACCTGAAGGGGGTACCCCAAAGTGTCAGGGAGAGACAATCAGGGCAGAGCCTTGGGTCCTGGGGGCTGTGGAATCTGAGACAGAGGCCTCTTCCACAGCCAGACTGAGACTGGCTCTGGGTAAGAGGGTTTGAATGAGAGCCAAGTTCCAGCTCTTGCTGGTGCCTAAGCATGGCCCCAAGAACAAGGGGTCACCCAAAGGAATGGGGGCACACAGGAGGCTGGGCCCCAGCCTCAGGGGTCTGACCTTGAAGGTGGGGGGTGCCTTGGAGCCAGTGTCAGAAGAACGGCGGTTCTGGCTGGGACTGGGCTTCATGGTGGGGGTTCGAGGCCAGGTCTCCCCAGGCTCTGGAAACTCCTCTGGAGGGCTCAGGTACTCCTCGTCCGAGGTGATGGGGCTGCTGAAAGGGGATGTAGATCCACCTGGAGAGAGACAAAGATAGCTGCCAGGGACGAAGGTGCGCAGACAGCCTGGGAGAGCTGGCTGGAATGTCGCCCAGAGACCAGGAGTTGCGGCAGCTCCCCACAGGCCGGCCCTGCCCTGACTTCACCCCCAGGCTCCTGTGACCTCGCCCAGCTGCTTCCCTTCCCTGAGCCCCTGGAACCTCGTCTGCCACTGGCTCTGCCAACACCGACCCTGCTGATCCTCCCGGGAGGGGACACCATAGGGAAAGGCCTGGGACAAAGCGTTAGGGCAGCAGAGGCCACTCCTGAGCCTGGCAGGAGAATTCCACTGGAGCAGGGAGCCCACATTCCTGACATGGACTAGGGGCCTAAACTACCAACTGCAGGCTCCGAAAGCAGGGGGTGCAGGTCTATGGAACCCTGGAGCAGCATGGCTAGGACGCCCATTTCTTGGGCAAGCTGGGTCTGGTGCAGAGGAACACACACCACAGACAAGACACATCCTGACCTCGGTCCAGGGCCAATGAGGTGGCACCATCTAGCCTGCCCCTCCCCCTTTCCCTTCTCAGCTTCCTGCCATGCAAACCCCAGGGGCACCTATTGGCCACAGCCCTACAGCCTGCACCCCCAAACGCTCGAGGGATACAAAAACAGAGCTGGAGTCATCCACAGAAAAGGGCAACTCAGCCTGGGGAAGAGGAGGGGGGCACCAGAGTCAGCCTTGGGGGAGGGGTGTCCCCAGGGCCCTGACGCCCTCCCCTGCAACTGGCCAGGGGCCCAGTCTCGCTGAGCTGGCTCCTATCCGACTGCCAAATACAGACATGAAACTGCCACAGCCCCCTGGCTTCTCCCCCAGGTCCCTCCAACCCAAGCCCTCAGCAGGGCTGTACCCCAACTCACCCCGAGGCTCTGCACACAGACGCCCAGCCTGCGCCTGTCCTGAAGGCTCTGCCCTGGCACCAGGCCCTTCTGCTGCCTGCCCACTGCCCACCCCAGCCTGTCTCCCCAGGGAGCAGGAGCCCAGCCTGCCCAGCCCCACTCACTCGGCTGACCCAGCTGAGGCCCTACACGGAGAAGGCCCTGGGGGAGGGGAAGGCGCCTGAGGAGGGGAAGGAGGAGGTTGGATGGCAGGCCGGCAGGCAGCTGGCTGGGAAGCTGGTGCCTGCCGAGACCACAAGCAGCCTGGGCCCTGGTGTGGAGGGGGAGGAGAGGGGAGAGGGGAGGGCGGAGTGTGGCCGTCTGGATTTAGCCACTCTGCTCACTCCCAAGCTGTGGGATCTGTCTTTCCTCTCCTTACAGCTTCGGACCCTGATAAGAGCAAAGCCAGCTCTGCAGCGCCTTGACTCAAGGTGTGGGGCCTCCGTCCCCGAGCAAGACAGGGGAGGGGTGGCACTGCACTGTGCCAATCGAGACGCTTGCCCTGATCCATTTGTTCCAACACATCCACCAAAGGAGGTGCCTGTGGGAAATGTTCGCTGTGTTGCCCCTTGCTCTGATGGAACCACCAAGATCCCTGACATGGGAATGTGCTAACGAGTCTCAAACACTGCAGAGCCAGGGCATACCTGTTTTCTTTGGCCCCAAAAATCAGAGAACTGTCAAGACCTTTGCCCTCCGTGGGGGAAGAATCTGAGGGGGCCCAGAATCCCACCTCTGCCCCTTCATCCCTGCCATGGAAGGTCTGGCCAGCAGCCATCCCAGGGCACTAAGCCCACATCCAGCCTTCCTACCCATTCCCCCTGGGCACCTGTTGGCAACTTGCCCACCACCCATCAGGCCTGCTAGGGAGGACAGCAGGGGCTGCCTCCCCCAAATGGCCCCTTGTCATGAGCACCCATTTGTATCTGGGTTGGGGAAGGGGCTTGGACACGGAGCCTGAGAGAAGGGGGCTGTTGAGCAGGGGTCACATGTCCTTCTCCCTCTTCCTATCACCTCACCCCCCGCGGTGACACATTCCCAAGCCATGACCTGTGTTTCCCAGCATGGCCAGTGAGGAAGGAGGGCTAGGGGCCGGGCAGAGGAGGGGTCCATTGTTCAGGGGGGCTGTCTTGAGATAGGGTTGTGGAGGGAAGTCAGAATGGCATTTGGTGCTTACGGCAGCTGATGGCTGAGATCACAGGCATGGCCCTGCAGGTGGGCGGTCCTACCCCTCTGTGGAGCCTGGAGTCCTGCCCCAGGGTCACCTCCAGGCTGGACAGTACTGAGGAGGCTCACGGGCCCAGGGACCAGGAGCAGCAGCACAGCTGAAGGCCAGATGGTCAAGGTTTGCAGGGAGCCTCAGAGACCCCTGGTGGTGGCCAGGGGAACATCATGCTGGAGGGCATCCAGTCACCAAGTGAGCCCCTATCCTCAAGCCCCTTGGACAGAGAGACTGTCAGAGCAGCCCAGGCCTCTTCCAGACAAGGCAGTAGCCCCTGCCCCTCCACACCTCCCAAAGTGAGTGACCAAGGAGGCTGATCAAGGATTCCTGAGGCTCCATACCAGAATCCGGTGCCACCTAGTTTTTTCCCTGGCCCCATAGCCAAAACCATCTTTGGAACCAGTCCCTGACATCCCAGCCCTGCTCCACCTACAAACCCAACTCTCACTGTGGGAAATACAGTTACATCAGCCAGGAAGGAGGGGGCAGGTGACCCCCTAAACCTAAGAGGCACATACACTCAATGGCCCTGAACAACCTGCCACGGAAGTACCACCCCTTCACACTGGCTCCCAGTCCCCCCACGCTGACCCAGTGCTCATGTCTGCCCTTCCAACATCACTCTCAGGTCAAACTCATTTGATGAAAATACTGGCGTTAGGAAGCACACAGGGAACTCCCTCTCCTCAGACCAGCACATCCACCGGCCCCAACTGTTTCAGTGTCCCCTGATGTGTTCTCACAATAGACAGAGTTGCAGCCACAACTGTGACTATCTAGTACATAAAAGGTGTCACACACGGCCCTTTGCTTCAGGGCTTCTCAGAATGATACTTGACCTCCTCACATCAGGACCACCTCGGGCTCATTTAAAATATAGATTCTTCGGCCGGGCGCGGTGGCTCAAGCCTGTAATCCCAGAACTTTGGGAGGCCGAGACGGGCGGATCACGAGGTCAGGAGATCGAGACCATCCTGGCTAACACGGTGAAACCCCATCTCTACTAAAAAACACACACAAAAAAACTAGCCGGGCGAGGTGGCGGGCATCTGTAGTCCCAGCTACTCAGGAGGCTAAGGCAGGAGAATGGTGTAAACCCGGGAGGCGGAGCTTGCAGTGAGCTGAGATCCGGCCACTGCACTCCAGCCCCGGCGACAGAGCGAGACTCCGTCTCAAAAAACAATAATATAAAAAATAAAATATAGATTCTTCAACCTTACTCCAGCCTGCAGAATTAGATTTTCTGAAATTAGATGTCAAGAAACTGCATTTTAAAAAGCACCCCAGGTGACTCTTAGGTACATGAAACCTTAGGGACCACTGCTGACCTACATGGGAGGAGGACAGCCCTAAGAGGTGCCATCACTGAGCCCCTCTTCACTGGGCCATTCAACCTCAGAGCAGGGCTTTGAACCTAGGAGGTTTGGCTCCACAGCCTGTGTGCTTCCCGTGGCATGACCTGGCCTCCCATCTTGGGCACAATCTCTAACTCTATGGCAGTGGTTTTCAAAGTTTTCTGTTTATCAGAATCACCTGGAGGGCTCCTTCGACCACAGAGTGCTGGGCTCCACTCAAGGAATTACTGATTCAGTAGGTGGGGGCTGGGGCCAATAATCTGCATTTCTTAGGAGTGCAAAACGCTTATTGGAAAAAAAAAAAGAATCTGCATTTCTAACACAAACTCAGGTGAGGCTGTTGTTGCTGGTCTGGGGGCCTCACTCTGAGGACCACCGCTCCATGGTCTTTTTCCCAAGCTTGCCTTATAGGCAGAGCCTCATGACCCTTGTGGCTGGGTGTCATGCCCAGCCTCACCTCTGTGAGTCACCCATGTTGTTCAAGGGCTTGAAAAGTCATGGGGGTCTCTGCCTACTCACTGTCACCTCACATGCAGCTCTGCAGTCCACACAGCCCAGCCCCTGACTGTCCAGAAGGGCCCCCAGGCACAGCTGCCAGTGCTAAGGAGTGGCAAAGACAGTCATGTCCTCAGGAGCCTTCCGGGTGGTGGGGAAGACAAGCCAGATACACACGCGACTATAAGAGCAAGCAGGAAGTATCAGGTAGCAAGAGAGCAGCAGGTAAGGGGCGTGGGAGTACAGAAGGCAGGAGATGACTTTTGGCTCAGGGAAAAAGAGAGAACTGAAAGAAGAGGCAGTATTGAAATTGCAGTTTGCAGGAAAAAGGGAAAAGTATTACAGGCAGAGGAAAGTGCATGCAGAAAAGTTTGAAGCAAAAGGCATGTGTGCAGAGGACTATAGCTCAACTGTCTGTCTATAAACTGGATAAAGAAGTAAGGAGAGGGGCATCCGCTGTTCAAGCACGTGCCTCCCACTGCCACCCGAGGGCCAGCCTCAGGCCTCTGGCTCCTTTTGCCCTATGGGTGCAGATGGTAGAGGCCACCTGAAGGTGTGCAGCCTTTACTCTGCAGGCAAGGCGCACTCCTTACAATTCTCTTTTGGTTTGTTTTTGTTTCTGTTTTTTTGTTTTGAGACAGTCTCACTCTGTCGTCCAGGCTAGAGTGCACTGGCGTAATCTCAGCTCACTGCAAACTCCACCTCTGAAGTTCAAGTGATTCTCCTGCCTCAGCCTCCCTCAGTAGCTGGGATTACAGGCTCCCACCACCACACCTGGCTAATTTTTGTATTCTTAGTAGAGACATGGTTTCGTTATGTTGGCCAGACTTGTCTCAAACTGCTGGCCTCAAGTGATCCACCTGCCTTGGCATCCCAAAGTGCTGGGATTACAGGTGTGAGCCACGGACCCAGTCCATAAACAGTTTTTCTCCTTATGATTCTTGAGGAACAGAGTGATAGGCTGCAGGATAGCCAGCATTTGCCTGTGGCTTAGCCCTTCCCAGCTGGCCCTCCACATGCGCTATTTCAGTAGGTCCTCCACAGGCAGTTCTTGAAACGTCTGCTGTGGTAACTCCACTGTGGAAAAGTCAGGGAAAGGCAGGACATGGCTAGCCAGGAGGTGGGCATTTCCACAGGGTGCTGACATAAACATTTCCTCTTGGACTGAGAATGTTTCAGTCTTAGTTCAAAATGTACAAGCTGTCAGATCATTTCACATGTTCAGCCTGACCTAGCCCCAGAAGTGAAGTGATTAATTTTTCTCTTTTTCTTTCTTTTTTTTTTTTTTTTTTGAGACAGAGTCTCGCACTGTTGCCCAGGCTGGAGTGCAATGGCGCGATCTTGGCTCACTGCGACCTCCACCTCCTGGGTTCAAGGGATTCTCCTGTCTTAGCCTCCCGAGTAGCTGGAATTACAGGCGCCCGCCACCACACCCAGCTAATTTTTTGTATTTTTTGTAGAGATAGGGTTTCACTATGTTGGTCAGGCTGGTCTTGTACTCCTGACCTCGAGATCCGCCCGCCTCGGCCTCCCAAAGTGCTGGGATTACAGGCGTGAGCCACCGTGCCCGGTCATGATTAATTTCTTACATATGATTATGCTAGTTTGCTCCAGGTGAGAAAAAGTGGCTGCATCAACAGTAAATGAGCTCTCCATACTTCTGACAGGCTGTGAGTGATGGCCTCCATTCTAGGTACCAGCCTCGGGGCAGCCACCTGTCAGGCAGGCCTGTTTCTGGCAGACAGGAGGGTGGAGGAAGGGCTGAGTCTGGGCAAGGGGACCACACCACACTGCTTTGTCAGGTGTTGTCCAAATCCTCATCAAGGACTGACGATGGGGGCCATGTGGTATCCTCCCCATCGGCAGCCACCACCATCACAAGGGACAATCTGTAACTATGACACAGGTGGCCAGAGACCAGGGGCAAGAGAAGACAGGGACTGACATGGATGCCAAGGTTTTCTTCCTTGTTTTTGTTTTCATGGCCCCCAATAAACAACCTATTTTGTGCTGTGGTCATGTTGATTCCATGAGTGGGACCGGAATGTGCTTTGATGAGCTATATCCCCTGTCCCAAATGTCCTGAGTCAACTCGCCCTCCTCACAGACCCTCAGGAACCTCACCGAGTAGGTAGCCTGACTGGTACGAAGATCCTCACTTTGCCGCCAAGCAAACCATGACAAGCTAAGGTACAATGAAGAGGCCAAGGTCTTGGCTGGAAAATGCTAGAATCTTGGGCTCAAATATAGGAGACCTGTAGTTGAGGACTGGAGGTGGCAGGATGAGGCCCAGGCCCATGGGGCCTCCCATATTCCCGCTTCCTCCTGCCCAGCACCCAGAGGGCCTCCTCTCCAGGCACATGGTGGGGAAGCTGGGTGTGCTCACATCAGGCATGCAAGGAAACAGAAGGACCACAGCTGTGCCAGAGGTGGAGAGTCAACAGAGGAAGGAGAGAAAGCCCCGTCTGACCCACCCACAGAGGACATCACCAGTGCCCTCGCAGTGAGCTCATGAGCTCCGTTCCAGCTCAATCTCAAACTTCTTCAGAGCAACAGGAAAGGGGGTGGGAGAGTGTCATGGTTAGGAATGCAGGCTTGAGAGACCAAGACAGTGCTTCAAATCATAGCTCCAGCCTCTAGCTGGCCCTAAGCTCCTAGAGCTGACCATCCCAAGAAAGCAGCCACTAGCCACCTGAGACTATTTAAACGCAGTTATTAAAATGAAATTAAATTTAAAATGCAGTTCCTCAGTCACTGCAGCTGCATTTCAAGTGCTCACTAACCACGTGTGGCTAGGGTTACCATGCTGGACCACGCACATAGAGAGCATCTCCATCACCACAGAAATGTCTATTGATCAATGCTGCTCCAGACAATACTGCTGGGATTACAGGTGTCAGCCACTGTATCCAGAGAGCAATTTGCTAAAGTTTTCCAAGTCTCAGTTTCCTCATCCGTAATGTGGGCATAATAATAGAACCTACCTCATAAGGCTGGATTAAACAAAATAATCCAATCAACACAGGGCCTGGTATATACGAAGCACTCAGTAAGTGCTTACTGGTCATGTATTATTTATTTATTTATTTACTTATTTATTTATTATTATTTTGAGACAGAGTCTTTCTTTATCACCCAGGCTGGAGTGCAGTGGCATGATCTTGGCTTATTGCAACCTCTACCTCCCGGGTTCAAGTGATTTTCCTGTTTCAGCCTCCAGAGTAGCTGAGATTATAGGCATATGCCACCACGCCTGGCTAATTTTTTGCATTTTTAGCAGAGACGAGGTTTTGCTGTGTTGGCCAGGCTGGTCTCGAACTCCTGACCTCAGGTATCCACCCGCCTCAGCCTCCCAAAATGCTGGGCTTACAGGTGTGAGCCACCGCACCCGGCCTGGCCATGTACTTTTATTTGCACCCCATACTAAGTTTATTTGCTTCATGAGCAGTTACTTCCATCACCCTAAATCACTTGTTGCTGATAACATCCCTAGGCAGATTGCAAGTGCTAAATAAAGGCTGCTGGCCTGGTGCTAGCTCTACCTCACTTTCCTATCCACATTTTTGTCTTCTCATCCATAAAATGGGAATGTCACCACCTGTCACACGTCCCTCCAAGGGATATGTATGGCACAATGTTATTGCCAGGAAGAGATATGAAAGGGCTTGAGAAAGTCGATGATACTCTCCAAACAGAAGAAATTGTTTAGAGAGATGTAGCACTTGGCACCTAGTTGGCACTCAATAAATACTTGTGTGATGGATGTGGGCAGCGGTGCGGAATGCTTTGCTTTGGTTAAGCACACTTTTCACACTCCCTAGCCACCCGCCCCCATCCACACATCCGCTTTGGGAGAATGACTGTGGTCTCAACAGAATTATTCAGTGGGGTGGAAAGGATGGGAGGGAACTGGGGAGCTGGTAAGGACCAGGTCCTGCCCGCACAGACCCTGCCCCCTAAACCACGGTCCATGGGGCCGCATTCTCTAGTTATCCATTCCCTGGTTCCCATGGCTCCCAACCAGGAATTGAGATCTGTAGACCCTCAAAAGCAGGCCCTATTGGGGTGGACCCCAATAGGGGACTGGGCAGCCAGCCCTGGTTACCATAGCACTGGGCAGGGGGAGGGTGAGGAGCAAGAAGGGGAGGGGGAGGAGCAAGAGAGGGCGGTGGCTGCACGCAGGCCTCTTCCCACAAGACACTGCCCACTGCCTCCCTCTACCTACTCCCCAGTGGGCCCACAGGCAAACTGCTGGACACCCTCCCCTGATTCCACCCCTCACTCCCTGCAGACTCCAGGCCTGGGACCACCCCTTGCCAGATGTCTGTGCCATCCCCAGGTTCCACCCACTTTTGCTGCTCTCAAGTCCACTGGCCCCTGTCCAGCCACTCTGGACTAAACAGTGCCTTGTAGGGTAAGAAAGTCAGCTTGCTCTACACAGCCAGAGCCAAGTCTGGATCCACATGCCTGGTCCCCAGGTCCTGGGGCCCCCGAGCCAGCCTGACTTAAGGAGGTACTGTCTCGCTGCAATGCCTGACGCAACAGACTAATGTGATGAAGGCTTTCTGGCTCCACAGAGATGCTGTGATGAGCTGAGGATACAGGGGCTGGGAAATATGGAGGGTCTGCAGGATATGGCCTTCCAAGGGGAGAGGTGGAGTCCCCAAGGCACAGGGTTTCACAGGGCTGAAGAAACGGACAGAGAAGGATAAGGCACTTCCCAGATCCTCGTAGAAACCTGAGCTCTTGTACACAACATCACCCGTTAATAACGCTAACAACTAACATTTGTCTACAGCTTTACAGTTCATAAAGCTCGTTCACACATTCGCTTTCATCCGTGAGGACGGTGTCGTTATCTCCGGTTTACAAATGAGGAAACTGAAGCTCCAGAGGTTCTATCCGCAAATACAGAACTCCCAGTCAAGGGCTGACAGCTGCCTCGCCCTAAGCTGCCTTTCCAACCTTAAAAGGCTCCCAAACGGCCCTGAGCCAATATCGGGGCACCCCCCATCCCACCCCTCGCCAAATTTCAGCCCAAGCCAGGTATTGACCGGAGTCCTGGAGCCAGGCCTGGGCCCCCTCAGGGGAGCTGGGAGCTGAGTCAGAAGCCAGATCCCAGAGGTGATGGAAGGACAGAAGCATGTGGTGGAGGGATGGGCATGATTCAGCGGGGTAGGAGGGGTAGGAGGAGGAGAAAGCCTGGAAAATGGGCTCCTGGGAGGGATATGCAGCTAAGGAGGATGAAGACCTGCGGTGGCACAAGCCAGACCATGCAACCAAAGGCTCTGTTGGAGCACGAGACTGTGATCAGACGCATCAAGAACTCCCTCACTGCTCAGGTGCTGAGGCCCTGGGACGGGCACACAGGCTCTGCCATCTTGTCTCCTGCAGCCCTTCGTGGAAGAAAGGGACAGAACATCGTGTGCTGTTCCCCATCTTGGCATGTCCCGCCTTCCCCGTGCCGGTCTAAATCCCAGCCTCCTTCAGGGCGCCAAAGTTTCTCAGCGCAGGCATCCCAGAACACTAAGCAACTGCTCGGATGTCCTCAGCACTAGATTCATCTCCCCCACACTGTCCCCCAACCTGGGTCCTCTGAACCAGGTCTGGTCACCCAGTGGGAACCCCCTTGAGGGTTGAGTGTGTTTTCCTCCTGTAATGCCCCCTGACCATCCTCACCTCCCCGAACCCCAGGCCCGGGGTCAGTGCATTGTCAGGCCCAGCAAGCTGAATGAGCTGAACTGGCCATGTACACCGACACTGATCCAGCTGAACCAGAAAGAAACTGGGCTGAATCCCAAAGAAAGTAGTCTGACACCAAGTAAGGGCTTTCACAAAAATAGAAAACAAGGCGGTCTCAGCACTGCCAGCCCCTGAGAAGTGCTCTTTGCTGTACCCTTTTTACGACTTTGGGTTCGAGAAAAGGAGGGGGGAAGTGGCTTGTGGCACTCGAAAGCATCTCTTTTTACTGGGAGGGGGGACCGTCTTACAGGGGAAATGACTTCAGAAGGCCTGTGAGCAGAGAGATTCTTTTTCCGGGAAAATCAAGGACAATTTGCTTTCCCCATAGGACCCTGTTCAGGGAAATGCCATGGGAGGATGGCATTTAGAGGATGGCTAAAGACAAATTTCACTGACTTCATGAATTGGCCAGCCTTGTGTGCGCCTTGGGGATTTGGCCCCTGCCCTGAGGCCAGGGCCATTTAAAATGCTTTCACCAGAGCTGCTGACATCCAGAAGGGACTGCACGGACTGTGCACGCTGGCGGGGAGCCCGAGCTCAAGGCTGAGAGTAGGAAGGGAGGGGGATTGGACCTGGGCCAGGGAGGAGTCAGTTTGCCCCCACCCAGTCCCAGGGTTGATGGGCTCCCTACCGGGTCTCACGGTCAGTGAGGCGGCACAGGTGGCCTGGCCCAGCTCGTTGGTGGCAGTGGCCATATAGCTCCCGGCGTCCGCTGCCCGGGCCTCCCTGAGCAGCAGGGTGTGCCGCTCACCCTCAGCCCGGAGGAGGAGGCGGCCCTCGCTGCGCAGCTCTGACCCATCCTTCTGCCAGGACACTGTGGGAAGGCACGGGGACCCAGCTCGCCACGGCCCACGGGCACCCACCGAGAATCTCTCACTCCTACCCCACACACTGCACAGGAGCCCAAACCTTTCCTCTCAGCACCCCAGGGAATCCAGAAAAGTCCACCCTCATTTCAGGAAGCCCAGGTTGCCCTCCCCTCTCTCGGGGGTCCCGGGAAATGTCCCTGAACACACACAGAAGTCAGGACAGCCCCATGGAGGGGATCATTTCCCTCCTTCCCACCCCTCCCTGGGAGGAGTCGGGAGAACCTCCCCTTCCCTTCTCACACGCCCCCTCCCAACCTTGACCTCACCTTGGCCCAGTGCTGGAGCTCACCTTGGGGCAGGGGGTTGGCAGTGACGATACACTTGAGCAGCACATCTGCCCCTGGTGCCACCACCACATTCTGCAGGGGGATCTCAAACATGGGGGCCTCTAGGGGCTCTTCTCCAGCGGACACATAGGAGTCATCCGAAGACTCTGTGGGACACAGGAGTAACGGGGTAAGGGGCCATGATCCCTGCAGGGATGACAGCGGGAGAGGGAGTCCTGGTGGCCTGCATCCTAGAAAGTCAAACCCAGACAGAGGGGTTTCTAGAAAGCAGAGACTGGGGGAGAACAGGTTCTGCCTCCCGAATGTCGGTAGGGAACAAAGGAAGTCAGAAGGAGCATTCTCAAACAGGTCAGGGCAGCCTTGACTCCATGGTAGTCTGACTGTTCCTCAACTTCATCCACAGTTAGAGCGTTGGCTTCTGGAGGAAAACAGGACCGCACTGCATATGTCTTTAATACATCAGCCATCGTATATGGCGTACCACGCCCTGTGCAAGGCACTTGGAGGGGCACAAGCTTTCAAACAGACAGCACAAACTAACAGCAACCTAAGACTTAAGCAATAACAGTAGTGGCACAGGGCAACACGAGGTGAATTGTCAAATGTGTGAAGCCATCAGATTCACAAGAGTGAATGGTAGGCGGTCTGAGAGGCCTACGAAGATCAGATTTGATTTCATCCATTCACCAAATGGTGACCCTGTACTCCCGGCATACTGAGTACTGTACGGGTACCAAGAACACTAGAGGAAGGACCATGTGGTCCCTGCTTACAGGAAGCTCATACACACAGAGAGATGACAAACTCCACTGTCATGGGTCTCTCTGGGCATTCTCCAATTCTGACATTTCGTAAGCTAGATAAAGGATGATGTATGTAGCCAAAACAGCAGTGAAAATCCCAGTTCTGCTGTTTTCCGGCTACAAAACATTAGGCAAATTAGATAGCCTCTCTGAGCCTCAGTTTTGTTATCTGTAAGATGGAGGGGATAAGACTCTGAAACTGACATATAGGCTGAAATGAAATAACATCTGTAAGGGCCTAGTTAACACAATGCTGGCACATGGTTGTGTGTTTGTAATAATGGTGGCCAGGAGGATGATGGACAGGGGCCTAATTATCTCTAAAGATTCTGCGGTGGTAATATTTAAATGCAAAATAATTTTGATGAAGAAAAATACAGAGTAGTAAGTGCAATGAAAGAGATCCTGGCAGGGTCTCCCAGGAGCAGCAGGTAGAGGCATCTATTCTGGAGGAGCAGTGGAAGTGGGTCAAGGACACCTTCCGCTGCCTCTCTCCAGGAGTGGGCCTCCAGCTGGTGCGCAGGATGAGGGGTGGGGTGCAGAGTCATTCTCCTGTTGGTGATGTTGGTCACCACCCATGGGAAGGTTGGGAGACAACACACAGGCAGTCATTGTGTAGGGACCACAGTCAGCTCAGCCATGCAGGGTGTAAGCCTGGGTGAGGAGGCTAGAAGGGGAGGCTGGATGGCCACACATGGATCAGGGGATGGTGCCTGGGTGGGAGAGGCAGAGTAGAGTAATCTGGCATAAAGCGTGTCTGTAACAGGAATTGGCAAATTATTTCAGACCATCTACCATCTCTCCCCAACAGAGGGATTGGGGGCATGAAGGGGAGCCTTAGGCTCCCACCAGTGCATCCCCCTCAGTAGTGGTTCTTGATCCAACAGCCTAGCGGGCCACTGGACCCAGGGGAGCTATGGCGGGCATCTGGGCACCAGTCTTAGCTCACAGCCTCACCCAGCCTCCATCACAACACTCACGCTCCGCCTCACCAGTGGCAGTCCTAGCACAAGGACTTTCACAATCCTGCACTCAAAGTGGAGCCTGTGTCTGCGCCTTCTCTGGCAAACCCACCCTTGCAGCTGACTAGCAGCCCCAGGCGAAACCCCCGACCGAACCCCCCTCACCTCCCCCCGCTCCTGCTGAGCCGTCTTGCTCTCCACAAACGCCCCCCACCGACCTGGTCCAGGCACCTCGTCAGCCCTCCCTGAGGCCTTACCGAGCTCAGGGGAGGTAGGCCGGGCCCGGCGACCTTTGCCCTGGCTGCGGGCCCCTCGGCGGTCCCAGGGCCCCCAGGGACCGTCCTCCTCTGGCCCTCTGCGCAGCCTCTTCTCTGCCTCGGGCCCCGCCCTGTTCTTCTCCAAGGTCTGGGGTACAGCAGCGCCCTCCAGGCCAGGCGTGGCCCAGGGCAGGAAGCGCACGGCCTGCGCCGGGGGCTCCCGCTTCCGACCAGGGGGTGCTTTCGTCCTGGCCTCGGGAGGATCGGCGGCGGGGGGAGACACAGGGCTCCTGCACTCCTGGATGGCTCTGCTCCGGGTCAGCGGGAATTGGTCCCGACGCCTAACCTCCTGCTGCGGGCCTTCCCCCGGCTCTGTCCTGCCTGCCGGCCCGCGGCTCCTGGGCCTCCCAGGCTCGTCCCCCGGCTTCCCCGCGCTGCTCGGAGGGGGCGGCTGGGCGGCGGCGGGGCTCACGGCCCGCGATGTCTTGGGGGTGGAGGGTCGAGAGAAGAGCGGGGGCTCGCCGGGCTCTCGAGGGGATGGGGCGCGCTGCAGCGTGGCGCGCAGGGACTCGTGCGAGCGCACCAGCTCCTCCCGCGACGTGGAGCGGCGGATGCGGCCCAGCTCCTGGGCGAAGCGCAGCTCGAGGTCGGAGGCCGGGCTGCGCTGCCGCGTGCGCTCGTCCAGCGAGGCCGCTTTCTGCTGGAACAGGCGGCGCCGCTCGGCCACGCTGCCCGGCGCCCGCAGTTCTTCCTGCGAGGCCCCGGGGGTGCCCCACGGCGCTCCGCGCTCCGACTTGGGCTGCTCCAGAGAGCGGGCCTTGCGCAGGGGCACCCAGGGCCGCAGGGGCGCCGGTGGCGAGTCGCTGCGCTCCAGGCTGCGCCGTCGCTCCTCGAAGAACTGCAGCTTGTCCAGGATGCGGGAGCCGGCGCGCACCAGCCTAGGCGAGCGGCCCAACGCCGACAGGCGGCCCGAGGCCTCGCTCAGTGGAGTCTGGGGTCGGGATTCCGCAGTGCCCGCCAGGGAGGGCCCGGAAGACTTGGACTTCTTCCCTCGCTTCTCTTCGGTGGTGGTGTCCTCGGGCAGCACAGGCTCCTGAGTGCGGCGGTGGGGCGACGTGGGGGTGGCCGCGGGCTGGGCCTGGGGTCCCGGCGGGGACCGCTTCCCGACCCGAGGGGACGGTGGGGGGAGCAAAGCGGATTTGGAGGGAGGCGGCTGAGCAGGGCGGCGTGGGGCTTCGCTGGCCAGCTGAGGCTGAAGGTCGGGCTCCTCCCTGCGCAACCCGCTCTGAGGGACGCTGCTGCAGAACCAAGATGGAGAGGGGTAGAGGATTCAGAGGGCCTCCTCTCCTAGACCCTTAGCTTGTGACAGGAATTGGGTGGTGGGCATGCTGGGCAGGCTTGGGGGTGACATGGGCCAGATCCTCCTGTCCCCCACCCCCCACCCCCACGAAGAGCGCACAGCCAGAGCAGGTGCTGGGGAGAGGCCGGCGGCTCTGGAACCACAAGATTGGGCTAATGGCTGGGTCTTGGTACAGACTCAGCCCTAGGACTCGGGCCAGCCTCCTCCCCCCAGCCCTGGAAGCCGAGAAACAGCGGAAACAGAACTGAGCATGAGGGAGAGAAAAGAATGAGACTTAGGACCCAAAGGATGAAGTGGGGAGGGAAGACAAGAAGGTGGGGTGGGGAAGGGCGCTCTCAGGAATGCAGCCGCCCACTCATTCCAGCCCCCAGCTGGCCCCCACACCCCTGCCCATCATCAGCAGGGCACACCCCTTCCTAATGGTCCCTGGAAGCCAAGCAACAGCCTCCTGGACCACGCACAAGCCTTTGGGGAGCAGTGTCCCATCCCTGGGATTCCCTAGCTGCTGTGTTAACCTCAGCCCATACCTGCCGCCACCACCAGCACTGATGGGACACAGCAGGTGGCGACGGAATGCCCAGGCTCCTACTCCCCTTGCTCAGTCTGCCCCCAGGATAGGCCTTTGACTTGCGCTTCCCCTGGGAAAGCTATCTTGAGTCCTTGGAAATCCCCCCTGAGAAGCATAGAAGGCCCCCCACAGGGGTATACTCTGAAATAACTCAGCTCGGAAATAGCTACTAAGTGGGCCTGAATAGGGAGTGTGGGCGAAAAGGAGGAGGGAAGGAGCCAGTTACCCCAGAGTATCTCTCTCACTTAACAGAGCTTTGGTGCCCAAGAGAACTGGGTCTCAGTTTTCCCCATCTGGACCCTTGCCGGGGCTGGGGCGGGTGAGGGGGCACATCACACATAAAGATTATAAAGATTAGCAAAAAAAAAAAGGGGGGGGGGAATTAGATGTATTATCATACCTGACACATTAGAGAGAGCTTAATAAAAATCTGTAAAATGGCTCATTGAATATTTCCTGAGTGCCAGGCTTGTACCAAGTGCTTAAAATGCATTGAATCATTTAATATTCACAACAGCCCTGTGAGGTAAGGACTGTGATCACCCCCATTTACAGATGAAGAAACTGAGGCGTAAAAAAGGTTAAGTGCCTTACCAACGTGACACAGCTGGGAAATGATTGGTGCTAGGATTGAAACCCAGGGAGTCAGAATCCTGAGCCCTTATTTCCTCCAAAGTGTCTGGGTTTCCAGGGGCACAGAAGGGAGGACAAGTAGTAGGGTGCCAGTCACAAGCAGTTCTAGGGGTCCCGAGTTAAGGATATTTTAGCCTACCTGAGTCAGCCACCCACATGACAGACCTGCCTCTGACTGGGGCTAAAGGGGACGGTGGCAATGCAGAGTGCCCTGAGAGACAGAAACCCCAGCCAGCCACCTGCAGGGAGGAAGTGTCTTCTCTGGGGGAAGGGCCGCAGAGTCCCCAGGGAAGGGCCTCTGGGAACTGGGTGAGGCCTGGAGAGAAATTGAGGACAGCAGAGGAGGCCTGTTGCTGGCAGCTCTGAGCTCCAGGCCAGTCTCTGTACCATAGACATCACTAAGGAAATGGGTTCCTCCGAAGTTGCCATAGCAACTCCAGGCTCTGGCTGGGGCCTGGTAAAGAAAGGCAGGAGGGAAAGGCAAGCCCAGGGCACAGGAGCACCGGGTAAGGCCAAGAAGATAAGCCAAGGGAGCCTCCCCCTGGCCATGGCCCAGCCCTGGCCCTCTCCCCTGCCCACCAGTAGCCACTCTAATCACCCTCAAAGCAGCCTCCCCCACCAGGCCCCTTCTTTCTCCTGCACGATGGTGCCTGCCCCCACACCCATACCCATCACAAACCAGGCCCCTCTCAGCTCCCCAAATGCCCCCAGTACCTCTATCATCAGCCACTCCCCTCTTCCACTATAGCACTCCCTCATGTATCTGCGAGCCCCAGATCTCCAAAAATGGCTCCAGTGCCTCACTCCAACACCTCCGCTCCTCACACTCCCTCCCAGGACAACCTTGAATCCCACCCTCAGGGACTTAGGGGTTTCCCATCAGAGAAATAATTGCAAGCCCCCTGTCACCATCACTCCCGCCCTCTCCCTCCAGCCTGGCCCCATTTCCAGCCCTTCCCTTTCCCAGCCCCCTGCCGCCCCCAGCCCACGGCCTCCTGCTTTCACAGGCCCCTTGCCCCATCTGCCCCTGGCCACCTCACTCTCTTCTCTCTCCTGCTTGCTGGCTTGTTCCCCTGCTCTCTCCTGCTCTCCCGGGAGCTGCCGTGTGGAAAGGTTCTGTTCCTCCCAGAAAAAGGCCCACATGGGAACAGGAATGTGCAGAGAGATGAAAAGGCAGCAGCTGCTGAGACAGCAGGCACGGAGGGGGCCCCCGGGTGGGGGGAGGGATCCTGGGGACAACTGGAGCCTGAATGAGTGAGGCAGAAGAGGACCCCTGAGAAACTGGAGATCTCGGAGGAGACAAGGAAGGGACAGAGGGTCCAGGAGACCATGGAGATGGCGTGGTGAGCCAGGACAGGTGGGAGCAGGGGGATGTGGGCGGTGATGGCTCAGGAGGAGGAGGGAGCAGTGTGGGAAGATGGAGTGGCAGCAGGGGGTAGAAGTGCACAGAGAGATGGATGGGGCAGGGTGATGGGTGGAGGCTAACGGAGCAGTGAGGGCAGCGCAGGACAGCATGGTGAGATGGGGCAGTTCAGGCCCAGGTAAGGCCGTTACTTACACGTGGATAGAGAGCGCCCGTCCTCTGTACAGGCTGAATGCGCTGCCGTACAGGTCACTGGCCACGGAAAGGCTATCCTCTGACCCCCAGCTTGCGCCCACCAGATTAGCTCGAGATGCCCGCACCAGCGGCTCCACCCCCAGGTGCCGTGGCCCGGCCCCGGTTGCCTGTGCTTGCCTTGGGCTGCCCGGGAGGCGGCGGGTGCCACCCCCACTGCCCGCTTCCTGCTCCAGGACCGTCTGCCCGCTGCCCCACCAGCTCACTTGCTCTTCCGAGGTGCCTGTCACGGAGGTCGGGGGTGTGTCCAGGGAGGTGCCCACCAGGGTGTCAGAGCCCCCTAGAGAAAGGAGCACCATGAGACTGAGGCACCCCTTGTGGGAAACCCGCCTGCCTGCTCTTTGTACACCCCAGGAGCTCACCCGTGGGGGTGCTGAAGGCCCCGTCATCCCGAAGCTCCAGGCGCTGGGTCCCCTGCACATCGCTGATGTCATCCTCAGCCGTCTCTGAGTCTGGAGAAGAAGGGGTCTGTGTGGGCAGGGCCCTCCTCCCTCTGCCTCCAACTCTTCCCTATTGCCTTCTGCCTCTCTGCCAACAGCAGGCTCCATCTTATCACTGGCAGGGCTGCCAGCACCTCCTCTCTTTTGCTCCCCATATCCCCTGCCTAGCCTGGGCTGCTCAGGATAACCCCTCCCATGACAGTGCCGTGGCTCCATCTCTGGGCCCCTGGTTACTCACGTTTACCTCCGTAGGGCCCTCCAAACTGCCACCCCCTCCCCGTCTGCCAATATCTTAATGGATTATCAGGGCCTCCTCCCTTCTCCCTCCTCCCCTTGTCAGTGAAAGCTTAAGCCCCTGTGCAGCCCCCAAAATCATCAGGTCCTAGGTTCCAAGGTGCTAAAGTCTGGGTTCAAGCACCCCAGGAGCAAAGAGGAGTCACCTCAGAGTCATACCGCCAGGGCACTCGACCAACCACAGGGCCAGCCTGTCCTCTACCCCAAACCAGCTGGAAGGCATCGGGTGCAGCTGAGGCAGGGTGAGGAGAGGCCGGGGCCGGGTGGGAAAGCGGGGGACGCTGGGGGCTAGAGCAGGAGCCAGTTTCCTACCGTAACTTTGCTTTCTGCAGGAGCGGAAAACTTCGCTTCCATAGGAGCAGCAGGAGAGAGACAGGGACAGACTGTTATCAGAGCGTTTGTGGGGCAGGGCATGGAGGGCAGTCAGGACAGAAGGGGCGTGAGGTACCCAGTCTCCAGAGGTGCCCTGTGGCAATGGGTGGGGAGGGAGATACCTGGGATGTACCCAGCACTGGGGACCCCCATACTTGGGCTGGTTATTCCAGCTGCCCCAGTGGTTCTGGTATCCTTGGTACTTACTGGTGCCGCCACTGGCCACACACACACACACACACACACGCACACCTGCTTGTGTTCAGTCCAGCCGCAGACCTGGGCCTCCCATTAGGAGTCAGGCCCACCCTCTATTACAATATTTGCATTGTGCTTTGACCCCTCCTTGCAAACCAACCCCTTAACTGTCTGCATCATAATGTGACAGGCACCTTCCTCAAGGTCCCTCTCTTCTACTGTTGAATTGTCCTCAAAAATGCCCAGTGGTTAGGTTAGGAGCAAAGGTTCCTGGGAGTATTTTCAACTTTCCCAGATTCTATCAGGTTCTGTGCCTCAGTTTCCCTCTGGCTGCCATGACAAGCAGGAGCCACGTACTGGTTGCCAAAGCATGGCAATGAGCTCCTTCCCACTAGGCCTCACATGGAGAACAGGGCACCCAGTGTGCTAGCGAGCCGCCCTCCCTGCTGCCAGGTCCTCTCTCAGCTGTAGGGCACAGGGGGCCTGATCAGGTGGGTGGTCGATAAGTGTGGGGTGTGTGGGAGGGTCCCACATCTCATGGGCTGTCTTCAAGGGCCTTGATGCCTCACAGAGGGACAGGGACCAAGAGGAGGAGTAGGCATGGGCTAGAACAAGGACGCCCACGGTCCACGCACCATGGGTGAGTCGGCCAAAGGCCCGGCGGGAATGGCCGGTTTTCTGAAAGAGAAAAGCCAGAATGAGTAGTTGAGGGGGAGGCTGTTCTTAAGGTCCCTGTGCCTCCCATCCAGTACTGCAACATCAAGCAGAAACTCATTCCCTGGCCAGTGTGTGTGTGAGAGGGGAGGTGGGCAGAGACCCAGAGTGACCAGCTTCCCCCGTAGGGAATGGCTCCCCTGCCTTCTTCCAGGGTACCCAGCTGGACTCTTGGGAGGAGCGGGGGAGGAAGGAGAGAATGGCAGGCTGCAGGTGGAAGCTGGAACATCCCACTGGACAGAGGCTCACAGCCTGGGACGAGGGCAACAGCCCCAGAGAAAGAGAATAGAAGACGAGGTAGTCAGGCTCAGTGAGGAGGAGAAGATGGAGATGCGGGGGGGCAGGGTGCTTGAGTGACTGGGAGATGAAGGAACGAGGGCACAGATTCCTGCTGGGGGAGGACAGATACCTGGGTAGGTGTGGGGGAGGGATGATGGGGGCAGAGGGCCAGAGCCTCACGAATGCAGGAGGCCCAGGTGCGCGGAGGACAGGGCAGGGCTTGGGGAATGTGTTGAGCTCAGCGCGGATCCGTGTGCGTTGCATTCAGGAGCTCCGGAAGATGGAAGGCTCCAGAGTGGGGGGCTGGGGCAAGCCGGGCGGGGGGCCGGGGCCCGGGGTTGAGGTTGGACAGAGGAGAGAGAAGAAGGGGTGGCAAAGAAGCAAGTGGGCGCCCCACGCCGAACGCTGCAGCGGGGGTCTTCCCCGGTGGTCGCGGGGATTGCGGGCGATCGAGGAGCGGGGGGTCTGCCCTTCAGCGCGGGGAGGGGCCTGCGCGCCCAGGACGCAGACCCGGGAGCCCCTAGATCGCGCCCTGCCCGCCGCCCTCAGCGGGGCTCGGGTGGGGCAGGCGCGGCTCCAGCGCCCCCTCCACCGGGCCCAGCTGCGGTGACCCGCCCTCCCTCCGGGGCGCCCAGGCCTCCCTGCCCCCTCCCGGCGCCGCCCGCCCCCGGAGCCCTCACCTGGAAACGCTTCTTCACCCACAGCTTCTTCATGGCGGGGGAGGGGGCCGGGCCCGCGGCCGGGCGAGGAGGGGACGGGCGGGGGCGGGGCGGAGTCGGAGGCGGGGCCGGGGGCGAGCTGGGGAGCTGGCGGGAGCCGGCTCGGGTGGCGGAAGGAGCCCGGGGCCTCGGGAGCCGGGTGGGGGTAAGGCGGCGACGGCGGCGGCAGCAGCAGCGGCGGCGGCGCTGGAGTCCGCCCCTCCCTCGCCAGCCTGCACCCCACCTGGGGCCCCTTCCTTGTCCTGTCCCCCTGCTTACCCCGGGGCGGCCCTCACCTGCCTCCCCACACGACCACCAGTCACCTCCTGACGCCGAGAGCCGCGGACCCCCACCCTGTATCTGCCTCCTGAGCCCTAGGCACATGAGGAAACTGAGGCACAGAAAGGGGTGCAATGGCCTCTAGCTCAGGCCACTTTCTGGCAGCCCAGCGCAGCCTCCTCCCACCCTCACCTCCTCCCACGGGGCCTCTCTGGAAGGTCAGCAGCATCTCTACTTGCTCATTCCACAAACATGCGCGCACACACACTGTGCCAGGCAGAACCGAACTCGCTGAAGGGCACAGCGCCGGGTGGGGGCGCCTAGGTCAAACGCAGGGCAAGGGTCCTGGCGGGTGTGGACTGCGTGTTAACATGGACTCAGACTGTGAAAACCCCCAGGGTTCTCAAGAAAGCCAGAGAGGGCTTTATCTTACCTTACCTCTCGACTGTCCCATGTGCGGCCCCCTATCCCCATACATTCATACACACAAGCAAAGGTGCACAGAGGTACCCCCGTTATTCACAAAGTTGGCCAGTGTTCTCACTCACAGGGAAACACACTCACCAAATTTTTTGTGTGTTCCACCCGACCCCTGCCCTGTTCAGCACCATGCACACTTGGCATACACAAAATTCTATCCTCCCCGTGACCATTATAGGTATGTTTCTTCAGCAGTTACTAAGTGCCAGGCACTTTACAAATGTTACCTCATTTACAAAAACCCCATGAGCTTGAAACCCTTATGAATAATCCTGTACCCATTTAATGGACAAGTGACTGAGTCTCAGAGAAGTCCTATCACTTAGACAAAGCCACACAGGTGCTGGGATTCCATGTGTCCTGGAGATGGGAATTATCATCCCAGTGAGCACAGGGAGTGCCAATCCTGGTTTCTGAGTTGTGACTACTGAGTAACTATTAACAGTTATTGCATGTTTGGTATGTACCAGGCATTGTGCTAAGCACTCTATGTGAATGAGCTCAGTTAATCCTCATGAAAAGAGGAAGACTGAGACACAGAGCGGTTACTTGCCCAAGGTCACAGTCAATAAATTGAGGGAGCCAGGATTCCAACGTAGGCAGATGCATGAGAATCACTTATGCCCAGGAGGTGGAAGTTGTAGTGAGCAGAGATCGCACCACTGCACTCCAACCTGGGTGACAGAGCAAGACTCTGCTTCAAAATAAATAAATAAATAAATAAAATATAGGGACAGACTGATGAGTTTAATTCAGCCTGCACAATGTTTGGGCTGGGGCAATCATGTCTGAGCTCAGCACACCTCCCTCATTATCAGTTTCTCCTTGACCCCTGCAATTATTTGAGTTTGTGGGCCCTTTATTTTATTTTAGATTTCTTTACTATTTTAGAGACTAGGTCTCACTCTGTTGTCCAAGCTAGAGTGCAGCGGTGCTATCATGGCTCACTGCAACCTTGATCTCCTGGGCTCAAGAGATTCCCTCCACCTCAGCCTCCTGAGTACCTGAGACTACAGCTGCATGCCATCATGCCCAGCTAATTTTTAAAAAATATTAAGTAGAGATGAAGTCTCATTATGTTACACAAACTGGTCTCGAACGCCTGGGCTCAAGCTATTCTCCAGCCTCGGCTTCCCAAAATGCTGATATGATAGGCATGAGCCACTGTACCTGGCTGCTTTTTTATTCTAAAGTTTAGGTCATGTTTTATGCATTCTGGGTGCATACAGGTGTTCTTGTTTCCTAGAGCATTGAGGCAAATTACAAGTACAGACACATGCACAGGGACATGTGCTGAGAGGGCATATATGTGTGTCCACCTCGTTCCAGCCAAAGGACCCTGGACACCCATGGGCACTTTCCCTGTACACCCCTAAACACACCCACTCATAAATGGGGAGCTGAGTGAGGAGAGGGGGTAACTTGAGCCCCTGTTCCCCAGGAGAATCCGAGGGGCTGGCACATTCCGTGGCAAAAATAACCAATGGGCAGCGGGGGTGAGTGACGGGACAGCTGGGCCCAGGAGGGGCGGGCAGGATTCTGTGTTCCTGCTCTGGGTCGGCACTGCTCACTCTGAAGGGCTGGCCTGGAACGTATTCTATGGGTGGGCCTCCCCAGCTGGTCCCAGGTTGCCCCATTTTTCTCCCATAGCTGGGCAGCTGTGTCTCCCTGCCACTCACCCAAACCCAGACTTCCAATTTCTGCACTGCCAGCATTTCCCTCTAACCAGAGAAAATTCAAATCTTCATCCTATGCCACAAGCTCCCACCCCATCTCCCTTTTGTCTCCTCTTTCCTGACTCAGTTGAGTTTCTCCCTTCTCCCCTCATTTACCACCCTGCTCTGTATTTCTGACATACTATGTAATTTACCTATTTACTATGTTTATTGCATATTGTCTGTCTCCCCTCACTAGAAAGTTATCCCCTGGAGGACATACATTTTGGTATCCCTCAACCCCCTGACTCGTGTATGGAAAGCACATAGTAGGCACTCAATAAATATGGGAGGGGGTGGCAGAGCTGCAGGTGGAGAGGGTAAGCAGTGATGGGAATGGGGACAGTAAATCTTCCTGCAACCGCTTCCATTCATCCAGACTTCCCTCTTCTCTGTCCTAACCCAGACTCTTTCCCAAGAGGTCTTCAGCCAGAGGAGTGACTATCTCTCGTTCCACTCAGGATTCTCCTGGAGAGGGTCCCAGAGCTCCTCTCTGCTCCCACTCTGGCCTCTCCCCCACTCGCTGGTCGGCACTTGGCCTATGTGGATGTTGACACTCCCCATACCCATTCCCAGCTCCATACTACTTTCCACCTGGCTTCTCTAGCCAGACATTCTAAATTCCAGGTGAAAAAGAATAACTGCAGAATATTCCTCAACACAGGTTCTGGTACATTCCTCCACCCTTTCCTTGCTTCAACTGGCCCTCTCTCCCTATCTCTAAGCTCTCCCCTCCAAGCCTTCAAGTCCCCAGGATGGCCATGTATTGATCTCTGGCCCTTCTGATTAACACCAGAATCTTCCAGACCCTGGCTATGAAGCTCCAATTAACACACCATGTGAGCATCACCAGTTCACCTCTTCTCTCAAATGTGCCTTCTCCTGCTTCCCCTCTGCCCTTTACTGCAGGTCTGCCCTTCAACCACACACGCACACCCACAGCTTTGAGGGTAGCACTTGTGCAGGTGGGAGCCTGATATTTTGAAAAAGAAGAATGCCTGCCTATCTTGGAGATTAGGCCAGAGATTAATTTGGGAATATTGACAGAAAAAGATGGTGACGATGACAAATCCTTGACAGTTTTCCCACACTTCTCTTTCTATGGACAGGCAGTGTGGACCCAGACTCAGATACCTGACTTTCAGACCTGGCTCTGACACCTCACTAGCCATGGGAACTTGGGTAAATTTCCTCTTTGAACACCAGTTTCTCTATATAAATAATGGTCATAACAGTAACCTAGGGTTTGGAAGATTAAATAATTAAATGAGACAGGGTACTTATGCATGTTAAGGATTCTACAAGTATCCTGCATTTCTGCCATCTTCACCCCCTTTGTTTCCTATTCTTTCCTCATTTCTACATCCCCCAAATATCAGCACCACCACCTCCAGTTTCCCATCCTCCAAACTCTCCAGGCTGTAGCCCACTCGCCTTCTCATGACCCCAACCTCCCAGAGCCATGCCCAAATCCTTCCATCCTTGAGCTAACATATCCGGCTTCAGGAGTGCCAGGAACCTAGCATCACTCTGTCTTATTGAGCCAGCAATCCCAGCCAGGAAAGCGTGTCCTTCCCTCTGCAGCCAGGTCCTTGCTTGGCTTCCTCGAGTACCCTGAAGTCCTCCTGCTGTTGTTTCCAACCAAGAAAGTTTTCCATGAGTAAGTCTGAGCAATGCCGAGCTGCTTGCCCGGCTGCCCTGGAGCAGGAGCTACCACTGGGCAGGGACTGGTAGAGGTGGGCAACAGAAGGGATAGGAAGCCAGATTCACCCAGTCAGTCCCCAGCATCACCAGAGCAAAGCCCCTCCCTCCTCCAAAGCATGTGGGATAGGTGTAATAGTTATACACATGGCTCTTTGCAATGGGACAGACTGAGGCCTCCACCTGTTCTGCTACTTTCTATCTGCACGACCAGGACATGTTCTCAAAGGTTATTTGCTGCAGTCCAATCCTCTTCCTATTCTCATATGAATGTCAAAGGGCCCCTGATCTGGCCCCATAGCACCCAGGGCCCTTTTCTCACCCCAAGCCTCTCAAGCCTGCTGTTCCACCAGAGCAGCCCAGCCTGCACACTGTCTGCCTGGCCTCTGTCTAGGTATGTCCAGCCAGGCTCAGCTCTGCTGACCACACCACCAAGACTGCAGAGGGGCTGAGCAAACAGCCCTGCTGGGGGCTCTTACACCTCATCACCGCTTCCCACTTTGAGGGACCCAAGTCAGGCCAGGAGGCACCCATCTGGAGAAATGCCAGGCCTGGGCCAATCATATGGCAGCTACTTTCCCAGCACTCTCCCTCCCTCTCTCGCTCTCTTCTCTCTCTCCAGAACTTCTTGAGGAGTACAAAACCCCCAGAGCCAAAACCAGGAGGACTGGGTTCTTAGCTCTGGGATGGCCATAACTAGCTATGTCTCTAACTAGACTAGTACATCTTAGGCAGAGCTCCCTGATTTTTGGCCCACAGTGTCCTTGCCTGTGAAAGGATGTGGTTGGAGCTGCAGTTCTCTGTGGTCCTTTCCAACCTTAAATAACATTATAACCATTACTCTCATTCTCAGCTCTTTCTTTCCCTTCGCTAATCTCTCCCCCAGTCGTATTGTCATCAACTCATCTATCTTATCCTTTGATCTATGTTCTATTTTCAGTCCCCTTTGCCCCTGGGAGGACCAGAGCTGAGATCCCCAAGGAGTCCACGCCTTCCCCAGCCCCAAAGTCTGCTAGAATGCACCCCATCCCCTGATCCCAGGCTCAGGAAGCCTGTACCTGTCCAGGTGCTAGGCCAACCAGGAGAAGCCAGCCATGGTTCTCTCTGGCCCAGGCCTGGCCACAGAGACTCAAGGAAGGTGGGCAGAGCAGGCTGGGGGAGAGGAGATGCTGATGGAGAGAGGCCACCTCGGCTCCCTCTCCTGACTCGGTTGTGCCCTAGAGACTTCTTGCCCACCCGCTGCTGAGGGCTTTCCTCTCTGTGTCTCCTCCCCAGCCTCCAAGGATTTACCCCTGCACAACAGCACCCAAGGGAGTGACATGTCCCTCTTAAAAACGCCCAGGGGAGTGAACCCTCAGCTCCTTGCCATCTCTCCCAGCTGTAGCCTACTTTCTCAGAATTCTGTTTCTCAGGGCTCCACCTGCCAAAGGCTCTGCCTTTGGCTAGAGAAGAACCACTTGGCTTACTCAAGGGCTGAGGAAATCAAGAAGGAAGCCCCAAAACGGACCCAAGGCTAACAGCCCTGGCCTGGCCTCCATGGTAGCCCCACCTGAACCATGAGCACTGGGCCCAGCCTCCTGCCCTCCCCTTCTGCCTCAGGCCCTCAGCCTTTTCTTCACATTGCACCTGGAAATCTATGGGCGGGGGTCAAGCACTGGTCCAGAGCATGCCCCTTCCATGCTCTGGAAACATCCACCCTAGAAGCTCAGGTAGACATGGTCCACGAGCTTCCCATACCAGCTCCACGTGCCCATACCTCACCTGTTTGCACCACCACACAGAATCCAGAGCCCTCCACAGCGCCTAAGCAGGCACACGCCTGCATGTAGATTCTCAAGCACTCACCTCCATTCATGCCCATGGGGCCCTGGCCCTGGCTCCACCTCCTCCGACCCTGGACCCTGTTCACACGTGGCCACCCATAGGCCTCTTTCACCCTGCCTAGAGCTGACCACGTCAACCCTGCCACGGCAATAGCCTGCAGGAAGCTCTGAGCCATCCCTTCAACAGTGCAGCCTGGACCAGAAGAGCTGTCCCCCTCCTTCGGACGTGCACTCCCTTGTTAAGGGGCTGATCGGAGTGTCAATCTCACGTTTAAATTATGGAGCTGAAGGACACCCTTTTCCCCAGGAGACTTTTCTCTGCAGGAGGATGAGAACTTCTACCCCAGAATTACCTGAGAGGCTGGAGTGGGTCTCAGGCTTGGCTTACCAACTGCTTGCTGCCCCTTGACCTCTGACCTTCCTGTGGGGAGCCTCTCTACCTTGACACCCCATTCCCTGTACTTGGCTCTTCATCTCACTTCTGGGCCCGGGCAGCCAAGAAGCCAGGGCACCTGGGAAGAAGGCGGAGGAACCAGTATCCAGTACCTTACCCACGTGGCCTGGGCAGCCCTTCTCTACCTCTGAGCACCCCGCCCCTGCCGGGCGCGGACCCCACCTGCCCATTACCTCCGACCTCCAGCACTGTGAGCACTGCCTCGCAGGAGGCCCGGCCCCGCTCGTTCTGGGCCGTGCAGCTGTACACGCCGGCGTCCTGCGCCCCGCAGCGCCGCAGCCACAGGCAGCTGGGCTCGGGGGCCGGTGCGGGCAGGAGTTGCCCATCCCGGAACCAGTGGAGGCTGGGTTGGGGCGTCCCGCTCACCACCACCCGCAGCCGCACGTCGCTGCCCGCGCACACCGCTGCGTTCTTCAGGGGCCGCAGGAAGACCGGCGCCTCGGCCACAGCCGCGGGAGCCCCGCCGCCGGCCCCCACCTTGGCCCTCTTCGGGGGCACCCCGGGGCTGGGGGGTGCCCTCGTGCCCGCGTCCTCCCCTCGCGTGCCCCGGGCTTTCTGCATGACCACCGAGAGCTGGGCTGGGGGGACGCCGGAACTGGGCTGCCACGGGGGCACCCGCGGGACGGTGCCCTAGGAGACGATTCTGGGGGGCCGGCGGCCTGTCTTCCTGCTGCCCGCCCGCCTTCGGCCTGTGCTACCCAGAAGGTCACCGGGGCGGCCGGCGATTGCGCCTGGGGGCTATTTTTAGGCCCCCCGGCTCGGGTTGCGAGGGAGCCGTGGAGGGAGGGGGCAGCAGAGGAGGGACTTGACTTCACTCGGCTCTTTCTCTCCCTCCAGGAGCCCCCATTGCCGGCCCGGCTTAAGGGAGTCCCTGGGTATTTGTTCCAGGCTCTCTCCTCCGTAGTGTGCCTGGCCCCCCATGACCCACTGCAGGGAGTCAGGTTATCCCTGGGCTTAATCCCATTTCCCTTCCTCCCTCCTCTCAGACCCCTCATCCCTGCCGGACTCGGCTGGGAGGGGAGGAAAAGGAACGGTCCTGGTGAGATGCCTGAGAGGTGGATTGGGAGGCAGGCCCAAGTAGAAGTGAGCAGACAGCTCCGAAAAGTGACCATGGCTTCCCCCAGCGCCTCCATTACAGCTGGCGAACAGTAAGACCAGGATCCTGGGAGTCAGGTGGATTGGGGCCCCCAGTGCGCCCTGCCCTTACTTGCTGGGTGACACCAAACCTCTCTCAACCTCCAAGTCCTCATCTGTAAGAATGGGTGGTGGAATAGGGTTGCAATAGGCAGAAAAGAGTGGGCAGGACATTCCAGGCAGAGGGAACGGCATGAACAAAATGAGCCTGATGAAAACAAAGGCGTTCTGGGACTTAGAGAGGTTTGGAGGGATTGAACCGCAGTGGGTGGGGTGAGTGGAAGAAGGGAGGTGGGGCCTGGAGAAGGCTTTGGTTGCTAAGGCTTTGGTTTCTCTACCCTGAAAGCAGGGGGCGCCACTACACAGCTTTAAGCGGCAGAAAAAAGAACAGTGGGAGCTGTGTCTTAGGAGGATCCTCTTGGCGGCCACAAAGTGGAGGATGCATAGAAATGAGGGCCAGTTCAAGTAAAGGCGAGATTCCCAGCCTCTTTGCCCCACACTGGTTCAGTAGCTGAGCTGGGAGGAATCTGCACATATAACAAATGACTCAACTGATTCTGTTGTGTCTAAGTGTTGCACGTTGAGAAACATCAAGAGTCCAGATGAGACCTTTATGATAGAACAGTTCTGTAACTTGGCCGGGCGCGGTGGCTCACGCCTGTAATCCCAGCACTTTGGGAGGCCGAGGTGGGTGGATCACTTGAACTCAGGAGTTCAAGACCAGCCTGGCCAACATGGTGAAACCTGTCTCTACTAAAAATACAAAAAATTAGCCGGGTGTAGTGGTTCATGCCTGTAGTCCCAGCTACTCAGGAGGCTGAGGCAGGAGAATCACTTGAACCTGGGAGGTGGAGGTTGCAGTGAGCCTAGATGGCACAACTGCACTGCAGCCTGGGCAACAGAGTGAGACTCTGTCTCAAACAAACAAACAAACAACAATAAAAAAAAAAAAAAACAAGCAAAAACAGAATAGTTCTGTATCTTGACAGTGGTAGTGGTGGTGGTCATGTGGATCTACACAAGTGATAAAATTGCATAGAGCTAAATGTGCATTTGCGTTTGTACACAACACTAAGAGTGCATGTAACACTGGTAAAACTTGCAGAAGGTAGGTGGATTATACCAACCCCCCTTTCCTGGTTGTGATGCTGTACTATAGTCATACAAGATGTTACCCTAGGAGGAAACCAAGTGAAGGTAATGCAGGATCTCTCTGCATTATTTCTTATAATTGCATGTGAATCTACAGTTATCACAAGGTAAACATTAAGAAGTCCAAGTAGGAGACCCAGGCCTGACCTTTAGCCCCGAAGGATGAAGCCCAGGAAGGGCTGAGAGGAGCCATGAGAATTCAGAGGCAGAGAATGTTACTCTTACCCTTGCGTCCTCTTCCCCATCCTCATTCTGAGATATTGAAGTCAAAGAGAAAGAGAGAGAGCGCGTGAGAGAGTGTGTAAAAGGTATAGGAGGAACCATTTAAACACTGAATTACATCTATAGAGATTAAGAACCTTGAGGAATAATTTTTTTTTGTAGTTTGCATACATTAAAGCTTTTCTTTTTTTTTTTTTTTTGAGACAGAGTTTCACTCTTGTTTCCCAGGCTGGCATGCAATGGTGCGATCTCAGCTCACTGCAACCTCTGCCTCCTGGGTTCAAGCAATTCTGCTGCCTCAGTTTCCCGAGTAGCTGGGATTACAGGCATGCGCCATCACACCTGGCTAATTTTGTATTTTTAGTAGAGATGAGGTTTCTCCATTTTGGTCAGGCTGGTCTCAAACTCCCGACCTCAGGTGATCCACCTGCCTCAGCCTCCCAAAGTACTGGGATTACAGGTGTGAGCCACCACGCCTGGCCTAAAGCTTATTTTTCTGTGAAGTGCAGTTCTCTGGGCTTTGATAAATGCATAGAATCATGTATCTGCCACTCTAGGACCATACAGAGCAATTCCATCACCCCAAATATTAGCTCGTGTATCCCCTTTGGAATCATAGACTCTACCATAGATCCCCTCCACCAACCCCTGGCAACCACTGATGATGAATCGAATTCTAAAGTGTAAATTGAATTCTATCTAGAAGGTGAAAATATGGGGGAAGTCATTGCAAAGAGATGGTACATCAAGAGAAAAGGAATAGAGACTATTTTGAAAAACAAATAACCCAAAGCCACCCAATATTCTGCCTCTAAATGTGTGTGGAATGCACTGTAAATGTTGGCTGGTTAGTTGGTTGAATAAATGAACCACATGGGCTGGGCGCAGTGGCTCACGCTTGTAATCCTAGCTCTTCGGGAGGCCGAGGCAGGTGGATCACAAGGTCAGGAGATCAAGATCATCCTGGCTAACACGGTGAAACCCCGCCTCTACTAAAAATGCAAAAAATTAGCCAGGTGTAGTGGCTCATGCCTGTAGTCCCAGCTACACAGGAGGCTGAGGCAGAGAATTGCTTGAAACCAGGAGGCGGAGATTGCAGTGAACCGAGATCACACCACTGCACTTCAGCGTGGGTCACAGAGCGAGACTCTGTCTCAAAACAAACAAACAGACAAACAAACAAAAACAATAAATGAACCATGGGATCTCAAGCAAGTTACCTAGCATCTCTAAGCCTCAGTTTCCTCATCTATAGAACGGAGGTAGCACAACTCGGGGTTTTAATTATTTATTTGTCCATAACTTTTTTAATTTATTCATCCACAAATTTTTTTTATTATACTTTAAGTTCTAGGGTACATGTGCATAACGTGCAGGTTTGTCACATATGCATACCTGTCATCCACAAATATTTTCAAGTTCCTAATATGTACTGGCACTGTGCTAGGGACTAGGAATACAGAAGTGAACAGACGAAGATTTCTGCTCTCATGCTTTTACTTGAGAAGAGAGACGAACAACAAATACGAAGAAATAGGCTGGGTATGGTGGCTCACGCCCGTAATCCCAGCACTTTGGGAGGCTGAGGCAGGCAGATCACATGAGGTCAGGAGTTCGAGACCAGCCTGGGCAACTTGGTGAAACCTCATCTCTACTAAAAATACAAAAATTAGCCAGGCCTGGTGGCACACGCCCGTAATCCCAGCTACTCGGGAGGCTGAAGCAGGAGAATTGCCTGAACCTGGGTGGCGGAGGTTGCGGTGAGCCGAGATGGCACCACTGCACTCCAACCTGGGCAACAGAGTGAGACTCCATCTCAATAAGAAAGAAAGACAGATAGAAAGAAAGAGAGAGAGAGAAGGGAAGGGAAGGGAGGGGAAAGGAAAGGAAAGGACCTATAAAGACTGTTACAAGGAGGTAAATACTGTGGACAAAGCTTAAGGCAAATGTCAAGTGTGGTGGGAGATTGCACTTTCAAATAGGGTGTGGCTGGAGTTGGCCCTGCTGGGAACATTTGAGCCAGTCTTGAGTAAGAAAGCAGATGATGCAAACGTCTGGGGAGGGCTGCTTCTGGCAGAGGTGGAAATATGCCTGGTGGGCTCCAAGAAGAAGGCCAGAGAGGCTGGAGGGAGCAAAGGGTGGAGGGAAATGGGTCAGACAGGCGGCAGGTGCCAGATGGCCTAGAATTTTGCAGGCCATGGCGCTTTTGTTCCTGGTGAAATGAGAAGTCATCTTAGGGTTTTGAGCAGAATTACATGATCTGACTTACTCTGTAGTGATGGCATTAAATTATTATATTAAATATTCAAATGAATATTAACTATTTAAAAGAGCCTGGCACACAGCCTGGAACATGACTTTCTTCTGCCTTCCTAGATCCGTAATTGGGGCATTCGTTGATTTGTGTGCAGGAGTCTGTGGGCCTGGGTAGGGAGGGCACAGGTCCATGCGAGTCACTGGTGCCCTCTTCTGGCAGGAGCTCACACTAGCTGTGACAGCTGGAAGCCGTCAGGCTCTGGCCAGGTCAGGCACTTGGGACAGCTGGCTGCAAGTCACTAGTCTGTCTCTCAATGTGGGCCCCACAGTGCCCTGCAGCCTGGCGCCTGGCTGGGTGTGTGTGCTGCCAGTCTGCCCTGCCTTGCGATCACAAGCCTCTGGTGTCATGGAAAGAGAGCTGAGCTCCAGAGGCCAAGGAGCCTGGGGCCCAATCCTCCTTTGCTACAGACTGCTGTGTGACCTTGGCAGGTCACTCTACCTCTCTGGAGGTACCACTGGGCACTTCTTAAGCCATAATGATGTACCACATGCCTGGCACATGGGAAAAATCTCAGTAAATGTTCATTGAATCAGTGAATAAAGTGGGGGTCATCAGCCCTTCCTGGTGAATATTTAATTTAGAGAAAAGTAAGCAAAAGTGCGCAGTAAGTATTCATTCATTAAGTATTTAAATAGTTAATGAGTATCTACTATTTTTCTGGGCATTCTTCTGGGCACTTGGGATACAGTAGTGAATAAAATGGATAAAAACTCTACCCTTAGGTAGCTGACATTTTAGGTGTTAAATCGAAGGTTATTGATGTATTTGCAGATGCGCCTTGGGGGAGCTTGTGGTGAGAGGAAGGAGGGAGGGGGTGAATGAGTAGAATAGGACAGGGGCCTCAAGGGACGGGGAGGGGGAAAAGGTACCTGGAGTGGACAGACAGACAGGAAAGTATCTGCTGAGCCATCAGTCCTGGCATACGGTGTCTGTCTCCACAATCCCTTCCGTGCCATCCTGTCCACTGGGATCAGAACTGGTCTGGGCCTGGTCCCTTGCGTCCGGTGGGAAGCCAGTCAGCATTCTATGAGCCCTGTTACTTCTTGATGTTCAGAGTCTTGAAGGGTAAAACGCCAGAGGCCAAGGAGCAGGAAGAGGCTTTGCTGTGGAGGTGATGGGGTATGTGTGGGTATGTTTTGGGGAGGGACACACTGAAGAGTTGGTTGTCTATATACGGCCACACAGGACGCAAATCTTTATTTTATTTTTATTTTTTTTATTTTTAAGAGACAAGGCCTCACTCTGTTGTGCAGGCTGGAGTACAGTGGCGCAATCATACCTCACCACAACCTCAAACTTCCAGGCTCTAATGATCCAGCTGCCTCAGCCTCTCAAATAGCTGGGACTACAGGTGCACACCTGTAGCAACCCCTGCTTGCTTCGTTGTTGTTTTGGGGGTTTGTTGTTGTTGTTGTTTGAGACAGAGTCTCGCTCTGTTACCCAAGCGGGGGTGCAAACTACACCTCCCGGGTTCATGCCATTTTCCTGCCTTAGCCGCCCAAGTAGCTGGGACTACAGGCGCCTGCCACCATGCCCGCCTAATTTTTTTTTTTTTTTTTTTTTTTGTATTTTTAGTAGAGACAGGGTTTCACTGTGTTAGCCAGGCGGGTCTTGAACTCCTGACCTTGTGATCCACCCGCCTTGGCCTCCCAGAGTGCTGGGATTACAGGCGTGAGCCACCGCGCCCCGCCCCTGTTGTTGGGTTTCTGTTTTGTTTTGTTTTGTTTTGTTTTGTTTTGTTTTGTTTTGTTTTGTAAAGACCAGGTCTTGCCATTTCCCAGACTGGTCTCAAACTCCTGGGCTCAAGTGATCCTCCCACCCTGGCCTCCCAAAATGTTGGGATTATAGAAGCCACTGCAGCCGGCTGAAACCCAAATCTTTTTTGGTTTGTATTTGCCCATTCCCTGGGTACTTTTGGTCACTGCTCAGCTCTTAAGAAGAGAGGCAAAGATTAGAACCAGAATTTCTAGTTCCAGATAGGCTGTGCTCAAAGAATCCTTCCCCCGCACTGGGGGAAAGAGGGTGGCTCTGGGCCTTCTTTCTTCTCTGGGGACGAGTGGGTAGCAGTCACAGGAGACAGGTGTGCTGAGGAGGAAGAGCTTTATTTCAGAACTGTCCCCAGTTGGAAGGGGCCACGAAAGAAGCGGTGAGTTCTCTGGCTCTGGAGACATTCAGGCAGAGTTTAAGGAATGCTCATGAAGGATGTGGGGCAGGGTCGAAAAGGGGGTTTCTGCACCACAAGGATAGTTGCCTGGGAGCCTTCTGAGGTCTGACTCTGAGAGCCTGAGACTTCTACATTCCTTCCACCTTAGTGACTAGTCTGTACCTAAGCACTTGGTGAGGTGGGGGGCAGGAGGGGAACTGCCTCCAAAACCTCCCCTAACCCATGTGTCCCTTTATCCTTTGTGGGACAGATAAGTGCACATAACTCATTCAGGGAAAAGAAGGATTCCAGAAACTACTCACAGATATACACACCCCCTCTAATCCACCTGGGCCCAGCCCTGTCCAGGTGCTTCCAACACAGAGAAGCTGGCTCAGACTCCAGGGGCCCCAAGAGGCTCAAGGATAAGAAGCCCCTTACCCATCCCTCCTCCTCCATCCCAGTACAAAGACATTGGAAATGAGACATTCAATTTTATTTCCTGTGAGGGTCATTGTGGAGTTTCTCTACAGGTTGTTTGGGGTAGTTCTGGGGCCTGTAGGGTTCATCTTATTTGAGGACTAGGGGGAAGGAAATGACCATGAGTCACCAGTGGCAGAGGGAGGGGACCCGGGGCTACACCCCAGCTCCTCCCAGGGCAAAGCTGAAGAATACAACAGAGAAGGGGCCTTCTTAGAGCGAGGGGTGACTTGTGAGCCAGGGCCACATTAAAGAAGGGGAAGAAAGAGACACCAGAAAGGCTTTTGGAAGTTTCTGGAAAAGTCAGTTTGGAAGGTCAGATTAAGGACCTTAAGACTAAAACCTCCTGAGGTTTATTTCACATACAAACTGTCTGAGCTTATTATCTTTGTGATCTCTACCCTCCTCCTGACTCCTTTAAAGGATAATCCCTGAAATCTCAGAGGAGAAACTTGAAGGCTGAGGCCTACATGGATCCATCATTTCCTACATCTTTGATCCCCTAGAATATATTTTTTTAGAAGAAGTAAAAGAGAGACAGACTTCACTCTGCCCCCTACCCCACCTCTTAGCTATACAAGTGCTCCAAAACCTATACTGTGTCACTAAGGTTTCCCCATACATTCAAAATGCCTCCTTTAACTTATGTATGTCTCATGTATGTGAGTCTTGTTCTAAACACTCTATTTTGTTCATTAATATTTGTATATTTCCTCTTCATTAACTGTTAATTTTCATATCCTTCTAATAAATTTTGACATTTTATTCTACGATTTCCTAATTTTTTTCCTTTTTCTTTTTTTGAGACAGAGTCTCACTCTGTCACCCAGGCTGGAGTGCAGTGGCACAATCACAGCTCACTGAAGCCTTGACCTCCTGGGCTCGAGCTATCCTCCCACCGCAGCCTCCCAAGTAGCTGGAACTATAGGCTCATACCACCATGCCAGGCTAATTTTTTATTTTTTGTAGAGTCAGGGTCTTCTTTTGTTTTTTGAGACGGAGTCTCGCTCTGTCGCCCGGACTGGAGTGCAGTGGCCGGATCTCAGCTCACTGCAAGCTCCGCCTCCCGGGTTTACACCATTCTCCTGCCTCAGCCTCCGGAGTAGCTGGGACTACAGGCGCCTGCCACCTCGCCCGGCTAGCTTTTTGTATTTTTTAGTAGAGACGGGGTTTCACCGTGTTAGCCAGGATGGTCTCGATCTCCTGACCTCGTGATCCGCCCGTCTCGGCCTCTCAAAGTGCTGGGATTACAGGCTTGAGTCACCGCGCCCGGCCGAGTCAGGGTCTTCTTACATTGCCCAAGCTGGTCTCAAACTCCTGGGCTCAAGAGATCCTCCTGCCTCGGCCTCCCAAAGTGCTGGGATTACAGGTGGAGCCACTGTGCCCAGCCTCCTAATTTTTTTCATACGTCCTACACTCCCCTCCCATCTTCTCCAATTCTCTTAAAATTTTTATTTGGTATTTTAATTGAGATTGCATGGCATTGAAATTATAGATTAATGGAGAATGAATTGACTTCTTCAGAGTATTGAACCTTCTTATTGAAGCACAGAATAGATCTTTCCGTTTTTCCAAACATTATTTTTCCTGAATTGGCTCCTGTGTATAAAAATGGTATTGGAAAGAGTTAATAGAAAGAGGCCATTGGTGCACATCTTAATCCCAACACTTTGGGAGGCTGAAGTGGTAGGAGGAGCAATTGAACCCAGAAATTCAAGACCAGCCTCGGCAACATAGAAAGACCTTGTCTCTACAAAAAATAGAAAGTTAGCCATTCATGGTGGCGTGAACCTGTGGTCCCAGCTACTTGGGAGGCTGAGGTGGGAGGATCACTTGACCTCAGGAAGTCCAGGCTGCAGTGAGCCGTGATCATACTGCTGCACTCCAGCCTGGGTGACACAGGAAGACCCTGTCTCAAGAAGAAAAAGAGAGAGAGAGAAAAAACGGGCTGTTGACATCTTTGGAGAAGGGACTGGGGGAGCCCTACTTCAGAGCCAGTCAGTGGGGAGCAGCTACATCCTTCAAAAAGAATAGCAGGTGGTGTCCGCCCAGCCTGGCTGACCTGAAGGTGCAGTAGGGAGCACAAGGTGGGGCAGTCCTGGAATTGGGGCCTAATGAGAGGTATTTGTGGTTCCCCAACAAAAGCCCCTGTCCAGCCCTCCCTGCCCCATACGCTGCACACAGACAGCAAGGCCAGGAGGCTCTGGGAACAGAAGTGGGTGCGAGGCCCTGGGGAAAGTCTGGCTGGGCAGGAGGTCAGTACAGTCCATCTGAGGGTGACAGGTGGCATCACAGGGCCCCAGGGGCCCCACAGGAGACCTGGCAGTCAAGACAGCAGGGGCCAGCTCAGCTTGTGTGCGAATCTCTTTATTGTTTCTCTTCAGAGCCCCTGTAGCAGGGAAGGGGAGGGTGCGGGGAGGTGGGCGCCCCTCCCACCAGCCTGAGACCGCTCTCTGCCTCTCTCCTCTCCTCTCTTCTCCAGCATCTCACCCACTTTCTCTCCTTCTCAATATCCTGCTCCCACCTCCAGCACCTTCGGGGATTCCTTCTTGTAGCCCCTGCTTTCTAAGTCCACCCTGGGCTGGGGAAAGGACAATAAGAGACCACAGGGACAATTTCAAGCCCCCCAGTCTCCACAGGGGCTAGTCCCCCTGGCTACCTGCCTGGCTTTCTCTCTCCTGGGCTGGGAGCTGGGGAGGTCTGCAGGGCTCAGTCCTGGCCCTGCAGTATCCCAATACCCTGCTCTGGGGCTATCTCCAGAGCCAGAGGCTAGTGCCTGAGGTCATAGAGGTGGGAGGGACAGGGCCACTGCTCCAGCCTGGGCTCCATCCAGCACAAGAGCCAGGCTCACTCACTGCCAACAGCCAAGGCTCATGGTTGGGGCCCGCAGAGGTGGCCGGGGCATGCCCTGTGACCAGGCAGGGATGGGATATGTCCCTGTTGGGGACCACGAGGGATGGCCAGTGAGGAGGGGTCAGAGGCTGTGATGGGAGGACTGAGGCTGGGTGTGGTGTCCTGGGATGGAAGAAGGCTGGCTTCAGGGAGCAGTGAGTACAGGGGTGAGGACGGTCTCTGATGGCAGAGGGTCTCTGTCTTTAGAGCACTTCATGCTGCTGCTGTGTGGCCTCACTGACAACCTGGGGAAGAAGAGAAGCCCAGTCCAACCATGTGCTAGCCAGAGAATAGAGCCTCAGCCCGGAGCCATCCCCACCCCAAGGCCGCAGGATCTCTCTTGTCCCACTAGCCAGGGACCTAAACCAGCACAACTGGGTGGAAGACAGTCTCCCCAAACACATCCATAGCCCCCACCAAGGGTAAGGAGCCCAGACAGACCACTCACCTCCCCATCCCGTGTCTCGATGGTCTTGATCATCACCGTCTTCTTGGTATGAACCTCAGAACCCCTTTGCTCAGGGCTGGTTTCTGTAATAGGGTCCATCGCACACTCAGCCTGACCAAGTCCAGGCTGGGCTGTACCAGGGGCTGGGAGTCCATCTGGGGCCACACTGGGCAGAGCCCTAGCAGACCCCAACCCCCCTCCAGACAGGCTTGTTACTTCTTCAAGACTTTAATACCTGTCCTTCAGCCTAGCACCCAGCAGGTTGTTCTTCAGTCCCCAGGGCCAGTCCCATAGTTTAGAGGGTCTCAGGAGCCAACAGATTTGCTCCATGTGCAGGACGGTGCAGGAAGGTAGGGGACCCCTGAGGCCCAGGCTGCACAGCATTGACATTCCCCATACCTCCTAGTTCCTCTCCACCCCCGGGCCCCAGGAGAGCCCTGCACACATTTGTATCCTGGGACTCCCCTTCTTCAAGACTGAACCCCAAAGCCCAGTCTCAAGACACTCTTTAGAGGATCTTACAGTACCCATCTCCCTTTAAGATTTCAGGGCCGGGTGGGGTGGCTCATATCTGTAATCCCAGCAGTTTGGGAGGCCGAGGCAGGTGGATCATGAGGTCAGGAGTTCGAGACCACCCTGACCAACATGGTAAAACCCCGTCTCTACTAAAAAGACAAAAATTAGCCAGGCATGATGGCACGTGCCTGTAATCCCAGCTACTCAGGAAGCTGAGGCAGGAGAATTGCTTGAACCAGGGAGGTGGAGGTTGCAGTGAGCCGAGATTGCGCCACTGCACTCCAGCCCGGGCGACAGAGCGAGACTCCGTCTCAAAAAAAAAAAAAAAGTTTCAGATGAGCAACCTGATGTCTTAATCAAAGTGAGATGGAGCAGGAATCAGTCACTGACTCATTGTGCTGATGGTCAGTCACTTGCCATTCTGTGCCTCAGTTTCCTTACTGAGGACGCAGAGTGAAGTGGTGCCAACCATACTTGCCCTATCATGGCCACAAAGCTATTGATTTGGAAAGTACTGTGCAGTGTGGTTGGGGTTTTCTTGTACTATGAAGTTTTAAATGCAAGACTCATATTTGGTGTCCGTATAAACAACTAACTGAAAAGAGAGGCTCTGAGTTGTGTAGGAAAGGTCAAATGGAGGTCCTTGGTATTAAGAGTTTGGTGTTCACGAATTTCCTTAGCTAGCAACTAGCCTGTGATGAACGTTGTGACTCGGTGGAGCACAGCGTGTATTTTTTCCTGATGGAAATGTACATCGAAGATAGAAAAGCCTTGATCTAGGAAAGGAGAAGCTGCCAAGGACTCCGACTTGCTTTCCTAATGCATCATTATCGTGTGTTTCTCTGCTCTCTGGGGTTGGAAAGCCACCCGATCTGTATATTACTAATGTCAGAATGGCAGAATGCCCTAAGAGCTCGTGCTTTTCATTGTTTGGCTTTGCTAAGATTTGGCTTTTCTTTTCCAACGTGCATCCAACATCTTGCTCCAGCAAACTGGAGGTGTTCAACAAGCAACCAAGGCGGTGCTTGGCAATGTGCCAAACAGACAATGGGCCGTGGGTGCCTTAGAAGGCAGCTGGTATGAGATCCCCCTGAAGCCAGGTCCCCAAGGACACTCCTGCTACTTTCAGAGTTTGGGATTCAGAACAGAGGCTGCTTCCTGATGCCCAATACTCCAAGAAGGTGCAGGGGACATGGTAAATACAATACGATATAATCACATAAAAAGCTCTCTCTGTCATAAGATGCCTCATCCACCTCTACCTAAACTCCCCCACCTACCTGCAGGGGCCCCCTTTTTCTTCCCCAGACTCCAGGTCTGTCCTCCCTGGCCCCAGGGTCCCATCCTCCCTCCTGGCTGGCCTCAGGCAGTGCCCATGCTGGACTCCTGGCCCCTGCAACTCCAGCCTCCGCCTGCCAGCAGACACTCACCTCGGAAGTTGAGGGCAGAGAAGGTTTGGATGGGGAGATTGATCCTAAAAGGGAAGAGACCAAGCCTCCTAAGAGTTAAGAAACCTCCCATCGTTCCCTGAGACTGCCCATCAAGGCTCACCCTGGTCCTTTCTAAACCCCATCCTCAGCTGTCCCAGTCCCATGGACCCCAGCCCTCCCGCCACCCATACTGCTCAAGGCATGAGGTCAAAGGTCAGCTAGAGCTGTCCCAGGAATAGTCTCTTCTGGGAGGATCATTCATTTCAACTGTGACCTACTGGCATGACACCAGGATGTGCAACCCCACGGCGCCCTCCAGAGCACCAGGATTTCCTTCTTGCTTCTGGCACTGAAGGTCATATCAGTAGCAGCTGTGGGTGATATCCATTGCTCATGCTCACCCTCCAGCCAGGCCAGTCTGAGAGCTTACTATTTAGGCCTAATGCTGGGAAAATGTAACATGCCTTTAGCTACCTTCAAAGGCCATCACAAGAAGACGTCATTTTACTAAATCTGAAGTTTCTCTTTATGTGTATACCTATATCTAAACATGTCTTCTGTTTTTTAAAAATTTCAGATATTATTTTTATGAGTATCAGGGGGTACCAGTTTTTGGAGTAATTGATCTGTTTTAAATTGAGGTTAAATTTACATACAGTGCAATGCACAGATCTTTAATGTACAATTCAATGAGTTTTGATCAATGTTCACGTCTGTGTAACTACCAGTCCAAATCAAGATATAGAACATTTCTAGGCCAGGCGCAGTGGCTCATGCCTGTAATCCCAGCACTTTGGGAGGTCAAGGCAGGCGAATTACTTGAGGTCAGGAGTTAGAGACCAGCCTGACCAACATGGTGAAACCTCATCTCTACCAAAAATACAAAAAGTCAGGTGAGCATGGTGGCACACGCCTGTAATCCCAGCTACTAGGGAGGCTGAGACAGGAGAATCACTTGAGCCTGGGAGGCAGAGGTTGCAGTGAGCCAAGATCATGCCACTTGCACTCCAGCCTGTGCAACAGAGTAAGACTCTGTCTCAAAAAGAAAAAAAAAAAAAAGATTAGAACATTTCTGTTATCCCACAAGGTTCCCTGGTGTCCCTTTCCAGTTGTATATTGTTTTCTGTCTAGAGGTGGGTTGCTCTGAGCATGAAGTCTGTGTCTTTTCCTCCGAGCATGTGCGTGTGCTTACGTGTGTGCATGTGTGTGTACACTCATGCCTTTTGTATGCATCTCTTTACCTTCTCTTAGCCTATCCCTGTGCAAGGCTTCTCTCCCTCCCTCTCTCTATCTGCCTCTATCTGCTCCCTCTGTTTCCCGCCTCATCTCTCCCCATTCTGCTTTCATCTCTCCCTTGACTGGCAGTAATATTTTATTATTGGTTGCTGAATATGGTTTTTTGCTACTGGTTCTTAATTCTGAAGGTAGACAAGGGAATACTTATATTTCTCTTTTTATAAACGCTGTTAATTAAATTGCTTTTTACCCAGGTGGCCTTGGTTAATTCTCTGCAATTAATACAGCAGTGGCCTCCTGTATAAAGTTGTTTCCAGGCCGGGTGCAATGGTTCACACCTGTAATCCCAGCACTTTGGGAGGCTGAGGCGGGCGGATCACCTGAGGTCAGTAGTTCAAGACCAGCCTGGCCAACATGGTGAAACCCCATCTCTACTAAAAATTCAAAAATTAGCCAGGCATGGTGATAGGCGCCTGTAATCCCAGTTACTCAGGAGGCTTAGGCAGGAGACTCGCTCGAACCCGGGAGGTGGAGGTTGCAGTGAGCCGAGATGGTGCCACTGTACTCCAGGCTGGGCAACAATAGCGAAACTCCATCTCAAAAAAAAAAAAAAATTGTTTCCATGTCTTGTTGAGGTAGCCTCCTGGGGACAGGAATGTGCCACCCAGCACCACCCACTTCCCCGCTCCGGCTCCTGCCTGGCCCCTCACCGGCTCTCCTCTCCCTCCAGCAGCTTCCGGTAGGTGGCGATCTCCACATCCAGGGCCATCTTCACATTGAGCAGGTCCTGGTACTCGCGCAGGTGGCGGGCCATCTCATCCTTGAGGTGCCGGATTTCCTCCTCCAGGCGCGCAATGTTGTCCTGGTAGCCACTGGCCTCACTGGCAAATCGGTCCTCCAGTTCCCGCATCTGCCTCATCAGGGAATCGTTCTGCAGGAGAGGGGGAACCCAGGTCAAGGAAAGGAAGAGGACACTGGGAGCCCAAAATGAGGAAAGACACAGCTTTGGGGCTGGCAGGCAACTCCAGATGGTCAGGTCCAGGACATGTTGAACCCTGAACTCAAATGAAATCTGTATGTGGACACTCAGAATAAAATAGATAAAAAGGAACATCTGTATTCAGCCTCACAGTCCGCACACAGGCAGATGCCCCAGGAACCCCTGATTCTTTAGCATCCAACTGGAATCCACTTGTCTAGTTTTATCCCTATTGTAGATTTAATTAGATGAAGGCCCAGAGAGGATCTATGATGGGCTCAAGGTCACAAAGTGAGGGTGTGAACTGCAGACAGGAAGGGGCAGGGCCTGGCCAGGTGGGTAGGGACTCACAGTGCCCTTGAGGGCATCAATCTCGCAGGTGTAGGACTGGATCTGGTGTCGGTATTCCATCATCTCCTGCTTGGCCTGGCGCAGGGCATCGTTGTTCTTGTTGGCTGCCTGGGTCAGGTCTGACACCTAAGGGCAGAGAAAGGAGTCCAAAAATGAGGAGGATGCAGGGCACAGGTAGGGATGAGCAAGGGAGCATGGAGCCTCTGGGCTCTCCTCCCATGGATAATGCCACAGGCAGCACATCCAAGCTGGGACTCGGGGGGACGGAGATGCCAGTCCCTGGGTGAGGCCACCCACCTTCGATTTGTACCACTCCTCAGCTTCAGAAATGTTCTTAGCCGCGATAGTCTCATACTGAGCCCGGATGTCCCTGAGGGCGGCAGTGAGGTCTGGCTTAGACATGTCCATCTCCACCTGGACCTGCTGTTCCTGAAGCTGAGCCTGCAACTCACGGATCTCCTGTAGGGCATGGCTGGGCTTCAGTCCCCTCTCAGGGCCCACACAGCACCCTCACACCCCTATTCCCAGCCAGAGCCTCACCCCAGCCCCACTTTCTGGCTGCTTTCCCCATGGCCCAGTGACCCCAGGAAGAGGGGCCAAGGCATACCTCTTCGTGCACTTTCTTAAGGAACGCGATCTCCTCGTTGAGAGATTCGATTCTGCGCTCCAGGTCAATGCGAGCTAGAGTAGCTGCATCCACGTCCTGGGAGAGGCCAAGCAAGAAGGACATAGTCACCACCACCCAGGTAGGGTAGAGCAAGGCCAGAGGCCATGCGAGGGGAAAAGAAGGGCACTCACCGCTCGGAAGGCAGCCAAATTGTTCTCTGCTTCTTCTTTCAACTGAATCTCCTCCTGCAGCCTGGGTGGGACAGACAGAAAGACAGACAGTTGTGGGCGATAAAGCTGGCAGTGGAAACGACTGGCTGGGGGCTGACCAGGGAGTAGGTATGGGACAGAGCGGGAGGGCCTGGCTGCCGGGTAGAGACAGGAGAGAAAGGGAGTGGAGAGGCCCCACCCATCCAGGGAGGGCACAGGAAGTGGCCCAATCTCTGCCCAGGAGCCACACCCTTGAAGTCGATGTCCCCACCAGACTGTGTGACCTCCCTGGGGTTAGAAACTGTGTCTATTTTATCCGCCTCTGTGTTTCTGGTTCCCAGCTCCAGCCTGGCCAATGTAACTGCTCAATTAATATTTATGACTTTGGTGGCAGGAGGGTGACTCTGCTCACTTGGCCTGTCAGAAGTGGGACCAACAGCTATGCTATACTTGCTGCCCTTTTCGTTTCAGGAGGCTGGTGAGGCCAAAGTCAGGTCCTCCCAAGCTGTCTGAGAGCTGTGGCCCCCACCTACTCCCTTTTTCTGCAGCCTGTCTATTCACCTTGTAAAAATACACAGTCTCAGCAAGGCCCCAGGGTCGAGCTCCCTACTCCACCCTTCCTCCCCAGGGCCTCATCACAGCTGAGCTGAGAGCTGTTGCTTTGACTCTGGGCCCTTGCCCTGCTTTCCCTGTCTCCTATCAGCCTCCCTTCTCCCTCTGGCTACACTGCCCTCTGGGCCTCCTGCAGCCCTTCCTCTGCCCATCAACTACCTGACCCCATAAACATCGCCCCAGCATCTTAAAATGCTTTTTAAGGGGGCTGCCCAAATGGCACCGGGTCCCCTAAATTCTTCCATATCCACCCCCTGATCTATGTCCCCAAGAAAACTCCTATGCAAGATGGGATCGCAGGGGGAGAGACCTGGAGGTCACGGCCCCTTGAAACACACGGGTGGAGGGCCCTTTCCCCGCGTGGGGCAGGAGAGGGTCCCGGACCCCGGGAGAAGGCATGTGCTGACAGCGGGACCCCAGCCCCCAGGCCTAGCCTCTTGTGCCCTGCCCGCGGAAAGGGGAGTCTGGGGCGCCGGGCCCTCACTTGGCCTTGAGCCGCTGCAGGTCGTCGAGCAGGTTGTCGCGCTCGACGTCGACGCGGGCGCGCTGGTTAGTGAGCACCTCCACCTGGCGCCGCAGCTCGCGCAGCTCCTCCTCGTAGAGCTCGGCCACTCGCGTCGGCTCGCGGCCCTTGAGCCGGTTCACCTCGGCTGCGAGCGCCGCGTTCTGCTGCTCCAGGAAGCGCACCTTCTCGATGTAGTTGGCGAAGCGGTCGTTGAGTTCCTGCAGCTCCACTTTCTCGTTGGTGCGCGTGGTCAGAAACTCCTGGTTCACCGCGTCGGCCAGAGAGAAGTCCAGCAGCTCGCCCGCGCCATAGGAGGAGGGCGCGCGAGTGGTCCCCAGCCGGCTGGCCCGCAGCGACCCCAGGCCCCCGGCCCCGCCCGACGTGCGCGACACCTGGTACACGCGGGACGTCACCGAGCTGGAGGAGCCCTTAGAGCCGAAGCCCGCCCGCGGGAACACGGGCGAGCTCAGCGGGGAGCCGAGCGGGAAGCCCGGAGCCCCGCCGAAGGTGCGGCGGTAGGAGGACACGCGCTGGCTGGACGAGTAGGCCTGGCTCATGGTGGCGGCGCGGGCGAGGCTGGCGGGCGCACGGAGGAGGCGGCGGGCAGGCGGCCGGCCGAAGAGTGGATGCGGCGAGGGGAGACAGGGCCCCCAGCCGTCTGCACTATTTGTATGCCTCCTGACATCAGCCCCCGCCACCCCTCCCCTGACAGCTGCAGGATCCCGCTGTCCTGCCAGGAAAGGGCGGCCCCTGGCCGTGGGGGCGGGGAGGCCAGCTCCCCCGCAAGAGGCCTGCGCCCCTGAGTCAGCCAGTGGGGGTCCTGTGACAGGCAGGCCTGCCAATCCTTCGCCAGGGCAGCAAGCATGCCTGCAGTCCCCAGGGGGGGGCCTCTTTCAGCCCTGGTTATCTCCTCGTCCTGGCCGGGGAGGGGGTCAGGGGAGACAGCAGAAGAGAGGCTTCCCTTTAGTTTGAGGGCCTCCTTTTTGGTCAAGGAGAGACTTTGGGTCATTTCTTAAAGGGTCAAGGCCTGCTCCCAGGAAAGGCCCCAAACCACCTTGTTCCTAAACATTCTCTTGAAGTTGAAGAGGTTTGGGAGGTCTCAGGCAAAGACCAGCCTGGCTGGAGGGTGGGGGTCTCTAGGCAGGCAGGGAGGGCCGGGAGATGCCTGGCAGGCGGAGGGATCCTAGCCAAAGCCTGCCTGCCATGTATGTCTGCAGGCGAGCTGGCCCTGAGCCTCAGTTTCCCTCTGGACTAGTGCAGGCCCTCTTCCTCCCCCCTACTGTGGATGGCGGGGCCTCAAGTTTATAAACAGTAGGGTGATTTCCAGAAAGGGTCTGATGAGCTTTCAGTTTCCAATTGCTATGTCCACTCCCACCCCCCGCACAGACTTTGTCTGGCTCCTGCCCCCTGGGTCACCCGCCCCCTCCCTGATTCTTCCCCCTACTCACACCACCCACGCCCACACACACCAGGGGTTTGTGTTTTGTCAGGAGCTGCATGTCAACCCAACCATCTCCCTGGCAGCAACAGCTGCCAACCCCAAATACCAGAGTGAGTATTTATAGAGGAGAACGCATCGGCTGGGAAACAAGGCACAGGAGAGGAGCTGTGGGGGGCAGGGGGTACCTGAGGAGGCATGGGTGGGCGTCAGATAATCAAGGAAGGCTAGGGTGACAGCCCCAATCACTTCCCACCCCCTATAATGCTCCAGGACCTCCCGCCCACAAAAATGGAGCCCCACAGAGGGCCTGCCCAACCTCCAAAGCCCCCTCCTTAGTACAGGGCACTTGCTGACCCCTAAGGACATCCACCATTCTCCATGGGCACTGGCTGTGTCTCTACACCTCCACCTGGCACTCCAGGCTCCTCTTGGACCTGACCCTTTTGGAATGCAAACCCTGGAAATACAGCACTCTATTAGGAGCCAGTCACTGGTCCTACCCCAGCCCTGCCATCACCAGCTGGAGGGGTTACTAGTAGGCATGTCCTTGTCTGAGCCACAGCTCAGGGACGTCCTCTCTGAGCCCCAGCTTGTCAGATATAAAGTGAGAATGGTTAGCCTTGCCGTGCTACCCTATAAATGTTTAAAGAGGCTCAGGCCCTACTGATGCATGTAGCAACAATAATACCTTACATGTGCTGATCACCTAGAGTGGGCCAAGCTGCTGAGCACCTCACACCCATGACCCCCAATTCTCCAACCCTAGGAGGTAGGGACTAGCATCATTCCCATTTTATAGGCGGTCTGACCCCACAGCCTGTGCTTTGGCCCCAGGATGGGCGTGAATGTGCCAGGTAAATTGTAAAGGAGGCTTTGTTACTGAACTCTTTTCAAAGCCCTTTCCCATTAAGTGTCTAATTTTCATCCAAGTGACAAGCTTCTGAAATAGATGGGGGAGTTCCAGATATTCTTATCCAGCCCTCGAGTCAGTGCAAGCTGTTGTGTTCTCGTTATTTTTGTGTCTCATCTCCCAGACTGTATGCTTCTGGAGGATTTTGGAGACCATGTGGATCCTTAACACACTCAGGCAACACCATCTTTCTCATTGTCTTTCAAAGTAGCCTGCAAGCTTTCTTTTTCCATTTCCTTATTTTGATGACATGCTGTGCCTCCTCCCCATCCCTCCACCCCTAAAGACCCTGATTCCAGCCAGTCTTATTAATGCATCCCCCTGACTTCAGTGACTGGGTCAAGGAATGGGCCTGGGAATGAGCAGGGCCAATCAGAGACCTTCCCTGGAATTTATAGATGGAACTGGGATTCTTCAACTGGAACCTGTGGAAGCCATGTTTCCTGCCCCCTGGGGGAGTAGGAAGAAAAAGGTCAATATGCAAGACGCAGAGAATGTTGGAGAGGAGGAGTGGGCCAGCCCCCTGGTTCCTGCAGTGCTTCCCTCAACTTTGTGAGTTGAGCTCCCACACTGTCCTTCCTGGCCTTGGGCCAACAAACTTTCTGTTTTTGTTTGTTTGTTTGTTTGTTTTTTGTTTTCATTTAAGGCACCTGGTATTGCTTTGATCACTTACAGCCCCAAGAACCAGATTAATCTTCTGAAGGGGACTCTACATCCATTTCTGTGATGCTACTGGGACAACCTTTCTGGAGCTCTTCTCTATAAATGATCTCCAGACCACATAAGGAAATTGGCCTTTGGACCAGCCCAAGGCCTCAGTTCCTTGGTGAAATGAGGCAGCAAACAAATAAATCATGCCATCTATTGTCTAGTCAAAATCAACAACCACCAGACTTGGCCCCAAACCGCTTGGGACTGTTTTCAAAATTCAGTTCCACCCCTGAGGATTTGCTACCATGGAGGATTGCAAATCAACACCCCAGGCTTGGAAGGCAGGTGAAAGAGGAGCACTCCAAAACATTCTGTGAGCTGGGCAGCACCACTGGAGGGAGAGTTCAGCCTCCTGAGAGGACCATTCAGGATGGGACACACTAAAAATACCGACAGTTTATTTGCATGGGTAGTGTACATGGTACAAAATTCAAGATGTACAAAAAGACATAAAATGAAAAGTAAGTCTTCTTCCCACTTTGACGCCCAGCCACCCCAAACACCGATTCGGAGACAACCAGGTTTTGGTTGTTGTCGGTTCCTTTCAGAGATACTTCATGTACACACAACCACATTTGCTTATGTGGAGCCCCCACTTCTGAATCAATCTTTTTTCAATGACATAGAGCTTAGAGATGGTTCCATTTTAGTACATTGACAGCTAAGTGACTTTTACGTTGTGATAAAATATACATAAAATAAAATTCACCATTTGAGCCGTTTTTTGAAGTGTATAGTTCAGTGGCATGAAGTACATTCACACTGTTGCACAACTATCCCCACCATCCATCTGCAGAACTTTTTCATTGTCCCAAGCTGAAACTCCATATGTATGAAAAATAACCCTCCACCTTCCCCTCCTCCCAGACCCTGGTAAACATCATTCTACTTTCCGTTTCGACGAATTTGACTCTAGGTACTTCATGCAAGTGGAATCATACCATATTTGTCCTTTTGTGACTGGCTTCCTTCCCTTAGCATAACATCTTCAAGTTTCATCCATGTTGTGACATGGGTCAGAATTTCCTTCCTTTTTAAGGCTAAATAATATTCCATTGTATGTATACACCACACTTTGTTTATCTGTTGATGAATATTTGGGTTGTTTCCAACTTTTGGTTATTGTAAATAATGTTGCTATGAACTTTGGCATACAAATATCTGTTCAAATACTTACGTTCAATTCTTTTCTGTAGATACTCAGAAGTGGAACTGCTATATTATATGGTAATGCTATGTCTAAATTTTTGAGGAACTGCCATACTGTTTTCCACAGCAGCTGCACCGTTTTATATTGCTACCAGCAATGCATGTGGGTTCCAATTTCTCCACATCCTGGCTAACACTTGCTATTTTCTATTTGTTTGTTTGTTTTATAATATTAATAGTAGCCATCCTGATGGGTGTAAGGTGGTACCTCATTATGGTTTGTTTGTTTTTTTTTTTTTTTAGAGACAGGGTCTCACTCTGTCACCCAGGCTGGAGTGCAATGGCACGATCATCACTCACTGCAGCCTCAAATTCCTGGACTCAAACGATCCTCCTGCCTCAGTCTCCCGAGTACCTGGGACTACAGGTGCAAGCCACCATATGTGGCTAATTTTTTTACTTTTCTGTAGAGATGGGGTCTCCAAACCTATGTTGCCCAGGCTGGTCTCAAATTCCTGGGGTCAAGTGATCCTTCCACCTCGGCCTCTCAAAGTGCTGGGATTACAGGTGTAAGCCTCCACACCCAGCCTTATTTTGTTTTTTAAAATTAGGGTCTCACTCTATTGCCCAGGCTGGAGTGCAATGGCATGATCATATCTCACTGAGGACTTAAACTCCTAGTCTCAAGCGATCTTCCTGCGTCGGTCTCCCAAAGTGCTAGGATTATGGAAGCAAGCCACCATACCTGGCTGCTCATTGTGGTTTTAATTTGCATTTCCCTAGTGATCAGTGATGCTGACCATCTTTTCATGTGGTTATTGGTCATCCGTATATCTTCTTTGGCAAAATGTCTATTCAAATCCTTTGCCCATTTTTGAATTGGGTTGTTTGGGAATTTTTTGTTGTTGAGTTGCAGGAGTTCTTTATATACTCTGGATATTAATCCCTTATCAGATATATGATTTGCAAATATTTTCTCCCATTCTGTGGTTTCCCTTTTCATTCTGCTGCTAATGTCCTTTGATGCACAAAAGTTTGTAATTTTGATCAAGTCCTATTTGTCTATTTTTTCTTTTATTGCCTGTGCTTTTGGTGTCATATTCAAGAAATCATTGCCAAATTCAATGTCATGAAGCTTTTCCTCTTTGTTTTCTTCTAATAATTTTGTATTTTAGCTCTTATGTTTAGGTATCTTGTCTGTTTGTTGTTGTTGTTGTTGTTGTTGAAACAGGGTCTTGCTCTGTTACCCAGGCTAGAGTACAGTGGTGCCATCATAGCTCACTACAACCTCAAACTCCTGGGATCAAGCGATCCTTCCACCTCGGTCTCCCAAAGTGCCGAGATTACAGGCATGAGCCAACGCACGCCTGGCTGTTTTATCCATTTTGAGTTAATTTCTATGTATGGTATAAGGTAAGAGTCCAGCTTTGTTGTTTTGCATGTGGATATCCAGTTTCTAAGCACCAGGAAAGACTCTATTTTCCCCCAATGAATGGTCTGGGCACCTGGGATGAAAATAATTTAACCACATGTGTGAGGGTTTATTTCTGGGCTCTCTATTATATTCTGTTGGTCCGTATGTCTGTCTTTATGCTGGTACCACACACTGTTTTGATAACTGTACCTTTGTAGTAAATTTTGAGCTCAGAAAATGTGAGTTCTCCATCTTTGTTCTTTTTCAAAAATTTGTGGCTATTTGAGGTCTCTTGAAATTCCTTATGAATTTTAGGATGGATTTTTCTATTTCTGCAAAATGTTGGTGGGATTTTGATAGGGATTATACTGAATCTATAGATCACTTTGGGTAGTAGTGGTATTCTTAACAATATTAAGTGTTCCAGTTCACGAACATGGGATGTCTTTCCTTTGATTTTTGCCTTCTTTGATTTATTTCAGCAATATTTTATAATTTTCAGTGTACAAGTCTTGTGCCTCATTAGTTATGTTTATTGCTAAGTATTTTATTGTTTTTGATGCTATTGTAAGTGCAGTTGTTTTAATTTATCATTGAGATGATCATGTGGGGTTTTTCTTCATTCTGTCAACATGAAGTATGACACTGATTGACTTTTATATGTTGAACCATCCTTGCATTCCAGGAATAGATCCCACCTGATTATAGCGTGTAGTCCTTTAAATTTGCTGCTGAATTTGGTTTGCTAGTATTTTGTTGTGATTTTTACATCAATATGTACAAGGGATATTGGTCTGTAGTTTTCTTGTAGTGTCTTTGTCTGGCTGGCTTTAGTATGAGGATAATGCTGGCCTAATAGAATGAGCTAGAAAGTATTCCTTTCTCTTCTAATTTTTGGAAGAGTTTGAGGACTGGTGTTAGGTTTGTTTGTTTGTTTGTTTGTTTGTTTTGAGACAGTGTCTCACTCTGTCACCCAGGCTGAAGTGCAGTGGTGTGATCATGGCTTACTGTAGTCTCAACCTCCGGGGTTCAAGCAATCCTCTTACCCTCCCACCTCAGCCTCCCTAGTAGCTGGGACCACAGGCATGTGCCACCATGCCTGGAAAACTTTTTAATTTTTTTGTAGACAGGGAGTCTCCCTATGTTTCCCCAGGCTGATCTCAAACTCTTGGGTTCAAGTGATCTTCCTCCCTTGGCTTTTCAAACTGTTGGGAATGCAGGTGTGAGCCACCATGCCCAGCCAGGTGTTAGTTCTTTAAATGTTTGTTAGAACTCACCAGTTAAGCCATCTGGTCCTGCACTTTTCTTTGTTATGGGGTTTTGAGTCATTTTTCTTAACATCTTTATTTGTATTTCACTGCATAGACTTGGTATAATTTATTTGGCCAGTTCCTTATTGATAGACATTTATGTTGTTTCCAGTCTTTTGCTATTATAAGCAATGCTGCTGTGAACATCTTCAGGACACCTTTGAACATAAATTTTGGTATTTTTTTTTTTTGAGACGGGTTTTGCTCTTGTTGCCGAGGCTGGAGTGCAATGCGTGATCTCGGCTTACCACAACCTCCGCTTCCCAGGTTCGAGCGATTCTCTTGCCTCAGCCTCCTGAGTAGCTGGGAATACAGGCATGCACCATCAGGCCTAGCTAATTTTGTATTTTTAGTAGAGATGGGGTTTCTCCATGTTGGTCAGGCTGGTCTCGAACTCCCGATCTCAGGTGATCCACCCGCCTCAGGCTCCCAAAGTGCTGGGATTATAGGTGTGAGCCACCACACCTGGCCACTTTTTTTAAAAAAAATAATGTCACATTATTTAGTGGTCAGGCCTCTTCCTTAATTGATATTGGAAATGGAAAGGTCCACCAGGACAAACGATTTCATTCAGCATTTACCAGAAAAGGGGACAATTTATAAATTTGTGTATGTGGGATGGTGCCTTGCACAGTGGGTACTGACAATAACTTTTGTTAAATGAATTAAGGAAAGAAGTTAGTCCTGCTCTCTGTTTGAAATGTTTCCAGATTATTCAAACCTCAGAGTTTTAGAAGCTTACAGTTGGACCTCAGCAGGTCATGAGGCTGACCAGTCTCATGCTCCCACTTCTCGCTGAAGTCCAAAGTCTTCTTTACTGTGGCTCCAGCAAGCACTTGATCAGCTTGAATCCTTGCAGTCCCTGGAAACTTACTGTCTCTGGACCGCACATTCCATTCCTGAAGAGTCCCTGAGTACCTAACATGTCTCCACCACAGTTCTGCTGTTAGAAAACCTTTCCTTTGCCGGGTGCAGTGGCTCATACCTGTAAACCTGACACTTTGGGAGGCCAAGGAGGGCAGATCACCTGAGGTCAGGAGTTTGAGACCAGCTTGGCCAACATGGCAAAACCCCGTCTCTACTGAAAATACAAAAATTAGCCAGATGTAGTGGCATGGGCCTGTAATCCCAGCTACTCAAGAGACTGAGGCAGGAGAATCGCTTGATCCTGGGGGCATGGAGGTTGCATTGAGCCGAGATCATACCACTTCACTCCATCCTGGGTGAAACAGCGAAACTCCATCTCAAAATAAAAAAAAAAAAGAAGGAAAAGAAAAGAAAGAAAGAAAACATTTCCTTATACTCAAAGCCAGATGATATGTCTCTACTATGCCACATATTCTAACCTGGGAGCCAAGCAGAGCAAGAACCCCCCTTTCACGGATCTGCCCTGCACATATTTGGGGGCAGTGCTCGTGCCTTTTGTAACACTGCCTGTATCGTCACTCTCAGCTTCTCTCCTTTCCCTGACCGATTGAACCAGCAAGACCCAAACTTGTCATGGCCTCTAAGGGCCCCACAGGACTGGCCCTGCCCTCCCTTGTCAACTGCAGCTCACTCACCTCTCCTTCAGACTCCCCTTGCTTCAGCCTCCTTTCTGTTGGGTGAGGCTGCCCAGCTCTCTCCAGCCTCCAGACCTTGGCCTTTGCTGTTCCCTGCTGTCTCCAGAGCATGATATCTAGAGGGCATCAGGATGCCCCGGCAGATCTCTGAACCTCACAGAGGGTTCTCTGGAAGATGAGGGCCCTGGCTCTACCCAGGAGCCCCCAGATTCCATGCATGCCATGGATGGAGGGCAGGTGGCTAGTATGGGTGGATAGCTGAGGTGGCTTGGCTGGCATAGGGCATTTGGATTAGAAAAAACTGAAATAACTCAAAAAGGAGAGAACTGGCCTTTTACCCTGTCTGGGAGAGCATCACTTGCTCTGGGCTCTGGGATTCCAGGTGTGAGGCAGTGTTAATTCCTTCTGCAGTGCGCCCTCCCTCCATAGGCTAATACCCACCCACAGGGGCGCCTTCCGCTCCTTCTTCCAGGGCCCCTCTCCTCCTCTCTTTTTTTCCCAGCTGAGGACCTTGTGCTTCCACCCTGAGCTGGGTTGGGCTAGGAGGCAGCCATTGCATGAGAGAGCCTTGGGGACAGCATGGCAAGGATGAACTCTGGGGGCCTAGGCCCTCATCAACTGTAGCACTAGGTCATTGGCAGGGGGGTGAGGGGGCTGTGGTGGCAGGAGGCACAAGCATAGGGGTCGGGGGTAGAGTGGTCAATTGGAGGCGAAGATATGGGTGGACGTCCTGGGGGTTTACCAGCTAACTTGGTTTACCAAGTCCCTGGCCTCAGCCCTGTTGTGATCCCAATGTGAGAGAGGGGCCAGGTCACCTCTGGGGTCCCCTCAACTTCTGACAACCTGAGACTCTGGGTCCCAGCAGGGGGTGAGAACAATGAGTGGTCTCAGCTGAGTTTTTCTCTTGGGATTCACTGTCTGATGTCCCCCGGCCTCCCTGCCCAGAGCCCCTCCCTCCAGCAGCCCTCTGCCATGCATCCCCATCCCCTCCATTCACCTTCCCCCAGCTGGAGCAGCTGCTTGACCTCCACAGGCTGCTGAGGAGTCGGAGTGACTGTAAAAGGGAAGGAATGTCCAGAGGCGGCTGTTTCTGCCTGATATCACCCGGGGGGAGGCTGGAGAGTTGGGGGCCCAGCCGGGATGGCGTCAGGATTCTCCCTGAAACTCATCCCTCTCCTGGTGCACTGCCTCCTCCCCAGGCTCAGCCAGCAATCCACCCCCCTCCTATCGGCCATGCTCCACATCTTATTGGCTTAACACATTCGGGACATATCCTCCCTCTCCTAACTTTTTCCACCTCCAGCCCCCAGACCCTCTCCTGGGCCCCTTCCTTCACTGGCACCCCCACCTCAATTCTCATCAACCCCTCCTTCATCATCCTCATCACCCCCACACCCCGACCTTGCTCCTTCTCCAAGGAGGGCCCCACAGCCCCGACTCCTGCCCCCTCCTGCCCCACGCTCCTTTTACAGACACAGAGTGCTGTGGACTTTCTGCCAAAGTAGGACAAGTCTGGGGCTAATCTCACCTCCTCCCCAGCCCCCAACTTCTCCCACCAAATAGGACAGCTTAGCCCAGGAAGGAGGATAGGAGGAGAAGCAGGCTGGGCCTCAAGGGGGAAGAGCTCATGAGATGATAGAGATGAAAGGGCTTTGTGGACTCTCAGTACCCTGTAAATTTCAGGTGTTATTCGCCCAGTAAGAGATGACGGGGAGGAGAGGATGAGACAGAAGGGTGGACAGAAGGGAAGGGGGCTTTGGTAGCATTAAGAAAGGTCCCAGGACAGCACAGTGGCTCATGCCTATAATCCCAGCACTTTGGGAGGTTGAGGCAGAAACATTGCTTGAGCCCAAGAGTTCAAGATCAGCCTGGGCAACAAAGTGAGACCTCCTTGTCTCTACAAATTTTTTTTAAAACAATTAACCAGGTATGGTGGTGCATACCTGTAGTCTACTGCACAAGGGAGGCTGAGGCAGGAGGATTGCCTGAACCCAGAAGGTCGAGGCTACAGCGAGCTATGACTGAGCCACTGCTCTCCAGCCTGAGTGACAGAGAAAGATCCCGTCTCTAAAAGAGAAAAAAAAAGAAAACGCCCCAGGGAAGGCTTCCTGATGCATTGGGAGCACATGGCTGAACTGGGGGCCTGTCCTGGACCAGCTCTGAGACAAGCTGTGTGACATTGGACTGGTCACCTCCCCTTTCTGGGTCTCGGTTTATCCTTGCTTAAAGTGAAATATCCTTGGACATACCTCCCTACTCTGGCCCCAAAGAGAGGGTGAGAGATCTGTTTCTTTTTTCTTTTTTTTTCTTTTTTTCCTGAGACAAAGTTTCACTCTTGTTGCCCAGGCTGGAATTCAATGATGCAATCTCCGCTCACTGCAACCTCCGCCTCCCAGGTTCAAGCAATTCTCTTGCCTCAGCCTCCCGAGTAGCTGGGATTATAGGTGCCCCCCACCACGCCTGGCTAATTTTTATATTTTAGTAGAGACAGGGTTTCACCATGTTGGGCAGGCTGGTCTGGAACTCCTGACCTCAAGTGATCCACCTGTCTCGACCTCCCAAAGTGCTGGGATTACAGGCATGAGCCACTGCACCTGGGCCCCTTCTTTCTTTCTTATATTTCAACCTAGATGAAGAAAAGGGGTTGCACCCCCTTCCTTGGAATTCTCTGTTGGCATCTCGGTGCCATCACTCCATTCTCTCTTCTTCCTGATTCATCCCCATTCCTTTCATCTTGCCTCATAGGCTTTTTTGGTTCAGCCCCTCCAGTTTGGTCAGATCCCTGCCCTCCTGGGCCCCTTCCAGGTTTCCTACATCCCTCTGAGGCTGTGAGGCTTTAAACAGGGCCTGAGCAAGCTGGCAATGACCTCACAGGGCCACTATGCACAGCTGCTATTTATAGCCTTATAGGATCATCCTCCTCTTCCTCCAACCAGCTGAGTCACGGTCAGCTTGGGGTCCACTCAGACCCCAGGGCCTTCTCTGCCACTCCAAACCCCAGTCCACCATGGCACCCTGAACTGTTTTTGCTACTGTGCGAGATGCTTTATTCTCTGAACCATCCGAGTACACAATGAAGATGAGTGTTGGGTTCTACACAGTACCCTTTTATGGGCCTTCAGTGTTGTATGTTCTTGTAGCCCAGCCCTTCATCCTTCTGTCTTCTCACACCTGCCAGATAGGCAGCCCATGACCTCAACTCCACTGGACTCTACAGAGGGGTGGGCAAGGGGAGGAATTTGAGAAGCATCTGATAGGCCATGGCCGAGTTCAGATCCTGGGTCTCTCCCACTCCTGGGTTAGTTTCCTCACGTCTCTGAGCCTGTTTCCTCATCTGTGAATGGTAATTACAGCATTGGGTTGTTGGGAAGATTCAATGAGAAACTTATCTGCAAAGCACTCAGCACAGTGCCCAGCACACTTCGAGTGCTCAGTAAGTGCCCGCCATCACGAGTGTTTTTTGTATCCCCTTTTGACCAATAAGGAAACTGGTTCAGTGGGGGCCGAGGACTTGCTCAAGTCCTTGCTTCAGGTCATCAGGTCAAGGCCAAGATTCAGACCCAGGACTGCCTGACTCCAAAGCACTAGCTCTTCCTATGGGCTGTGGTGCCTCTGACAATAACACAGCTACCACTCACTGAGCATCTACTGTATACCAGGCACAGTATTATGGATAGCTGCCATGTAGAATCACTGTCTCTTTAATTCTCACAACACTGAAGAAACTCTTACCCCCTTTTTGGGGCTGTGGATACTAGCCTCAGAGAGGTTAGGTAAGTTTCCTAAGGTTGCACAGCAAGTATAAAACAAAGCCTGGATGAACCCTAGTCAGTCTCCTAGAAGTCCTGCTTATTTCTCTGTGTGGTCTCCAAGGCCTTACCACATACTGATTTGGCAGACACAGCCCTAGGTTCATCCCCTTTTAACTAGGCCCCACCAGGGACTCTCCAGGAAAAAGTCCCTTGTCCAGTATTGGACAAGTCCCTCCTAACATTCTGCTCTGCTCCTCTCTCCAAAACCCTTGCCCTCCAGAGAGGGTCTGGGCATGGAGGGGGAGGTTGTCAGGGAGTCAGGCCCCATTGACAGAGGAGTCCGAACTTTAGCCACAGGAAAGGCGGGTGGGGAGGACACTGGACATTTCCCATCCGAGGGATAAAGAATCCAGTGGGGGCCCCTCTGCCCTATGCCACTCACAGGCTAGTCAGGCACGGGGCTCCCCACAGGCTACAGAGGCTCCCCTCAGTCCACCTTGGCCCCAGACTGCCCCCAACCGGCCTGGGAGCAGCCTCGGGTAGCAGCATCCACACCTCTGTCCTGGAGAGGCTGCCAGGAGGACTGAGACCAAAGTCCAGGCTTGATCTGCCGCCTCAAATTTCCAAAAAGATTCTGGGGTCCACTGCCAGCCCCTGGGGATTCCCACTGCCCCAGCTCGTGAGTACCAGATGCTCCCAGAGTGCATCAGGAATGTCCCAGATACACTTCCCTTCCCAATTAAAGATGCCCAGAGTTACAATTTGCTGAAAACAGAGTGCTGGCCTTTCTCCCCACCCACAGCAGTCAGAACGGTATACCCCAACCATCCCAAAGGGCCCTCCTAATGCCCCCACCTCACCTAGCCTCAAAGAGATGGGGCAGGTGCTCCCTCTGCCCTCTCCCAGGTGCCCCAGCCACCCTGGGTACCGGAATAGACCACTGACAGCCTGCCCTTGGAGCTGGGAGGGGCCACAGCCGGTGCTGCCACTCAGGCTGGGGGAGGGATCGGGCAGAGAGGAGTGGGCAGGGTGGTGCTGGGACTGAGAGGGTGCTGGAGGGCTCCAGGCTGTTTCCAGCAGATCCTCTGTGCTGTGCAGTGAGCTCCCACCAACACCCTACAAGCAATAGTGCCCCCCACTCCCCGGCCAGAACAGGGCTTGGAGCTCCAGGCACCAGCTCAGAATGGGGCTGAATCTATGCTCCAACTTCTCCCAACCTCTCCTCTTCTCCTCTGGGACTCCACGCCAGCCCCAGCCCCATCTAAGTGAGGAGGCCCTTATTTGGTGACCCCACATTCTAGCTTTTTGGTGTTGAGAGGGCTTCCGGCCTGGACTAGGATCCCTGCCCCCACCCCTAGGTCCCAGGCTGCCTCTCCTGGCCTTCCAGCTGCTGGTCCTGTGCAGTTCCCTTCTTGGACACCTCTCCCAGGCCCAGGCCCGATTTAGCTCCTTTAATCTTCCCGGTAACCCAATCCGGCCATTTCCTGAGCACGCACTGCACTTCCCAAATGGCCCTTCCCTGGAGAGTGGCCGGGGCAGGGTGGCCTCAGCTCTTCCCTGGACTGAAGCACCACCTACCTTCCTGCCCCAACATTCTACTCCTCTCTTTTTCCCCACCCCAGGGCGTCTGGCTCTGCAAGCCTCTGTTCTGCTGTCCCAGCCTCTAAGTAGCCCAGGCCCGAGGCCTGAGCCCCCATCTCCAAGCCCAGCCCAAGTCCTCACCTGGTGCTTTCCTGCTTCCCGGCTTTGGTTGCTCGCACTTTTCCTCTGCTTGCAACACCCTCACCTTCACAGGGCATTTCTGTTTCTTCCTTTCTTTTTTTTTCTCCCGAGATGGAGTCTTGTTCTATTGCCCAGGCTGGAGTGCAGGGGCGCAATCTCAGCTCACTGCAACCTCTGTGTCCCAGGTTCAAGCAATTCTCCTGCCTCAGGCTCCCTGGTAGTAGGGATTACAGGCACCTGCCACCCACACTCAGCTAATTTTTATATTTTTGTAGAAACAGAGTTTTGCCATGCTGGCCAGGCTGGTCTCAAACTCCTGACCTCGGATGATCCGCCTGCCTCTGCCCCCCAAAGTGCTAGGATCACAGGCGTGAGTCACTGCGCCCGGCCTGCTCATGCTTTTCCTCTGCCTGGAACACCCTCACCTCCACAGGGCATTTCTTCCAGTGCAGTGCTTACCATCTCCCTCTCATGGCCAGCTCCAGCCTCATTTCCCAAGTTCTTCTCAGAGCCCAGAGTAGCTTGGAGCCCAGACTGGAACCAAACTACCAGAGACCCTGATCCCAGCTCTTCCTCGTTGTGTGACCTTGGGCAAGTTGCCTTCCTCCTTGTGTCTCCATTTCCTCCTCTGTAAATGAGGGTGATAACGTATTTCTCAGAGGGCGCCTATGAGGATTCATTGAGTTCCTTGATGTAAAGTGCTTTGAATAGTTCTGGGGACATAGTAAGTGATATTTAAATGTTAAATGAAAATTATCTTTCCCTGCCTTGTATTACTATGACTTTATTTCCTCCAAGTTAAGACACCATGAATTGTGAGACACTTCATTTATTTAATAACATCATTTCAAGGGAAAAAAGAAACATTACCATGTAATGTACAAATTATAAGTCATCTTCCTATTTCAGAATGTGTAAGTTGTTCAGGAACAATAATATTTGTGTGATGTGTGCGTCTTCCTGCTTATAAGAGAGTCCTCATTTCAGCCTTGTGTGCACTTATTACTTATGGTCAGTGCCCAAGGGCTTGAGTTCAAGTCCTTACTCCCAAATTTTATTTAGCTAAGCAATCTTGGGTAAGTACTTTCACTTCTTTAAGCCTTGATTTTTTTTCCTAGGTAGCCTAAGTAACTCACAACAGTTGTAGTGAATATTAAGCAAGTTCATATATACACGCACATATATATATATAAAGTGTTTAGCGCCATATTGGATATTCAACACAAAAGCGCTATCATTATGGTGTTGATTTTGAAACGTTTGTTGAATTGAATCACACATCTCCAAAGACCTGGGACACCGAGACGATCTGGTATCTCATGGTCCAAGTGCCCTCCAGTGGCCATAAGGGGAAGCTGCAGGCTTCCGATGAACTTGGGGGAGCCCTTCCTTAGCCAGCTGGGGAAATAATTCAGCCACGCCCACCCATAGTCAGGCTTACCCAGTTTTCCTGGAATTCTTCACATTATATTTCCTTTTACAAAGACCTTAAAGGGCTTCTAAAAAGTAGGATAAGAGACTAAAAGGCAGAGCTTTAGCCCAGGAAGGCTGTAGCCTGGCCATACACTATCCTCAAAGCCTGTAGGCCCAGGGCCCAGGCAGGCGGGCAGGCAGGATGGTGAAATGCCATGCCGAGCATCACTTCTCCTCTGACCCAGACACTGTGGATCTGTATTATGAGAGAACTCGCTTGCCCACATCCAGAAATCTAGCAGAAAACAGCATTAGCCCATTCTAAGAATCTGCATCCATGCTTTGACATATTTGTCATTTGTTTACTCATGCACTCCTTTCTTCCATTGTTCCTTCATCCATCAATATTTATTGAATACCAAGCTTGGCAGCCTCACGTCCTAGGTGCTGGGGGTTAAAAAGATCAATTTAACACAGACACAAACACGGCCACCAAGAGTTGTTCATAATGTCCCAGACACCACACGCAGAGTTAATCCTTGTATTCGAGTGTTTACAGCTTCTCTGTGTGGCTGAGGGGGCGGGGGGGGGCACAGGCAGAGAAGTGAACATCAGACCCAGGCTGCCTGATTTCCCCCGACGAAACGTATCCATCATGGGAGCTTTGTCTGGCTAGGTCAGGGAACTGACTTCTTCCTCCTGGGCCACACTGCTACTCTGAGAAATCCTCCCTGATCTCAAACACTGACCAAACTCCCAGCTGTATCTGTATCAGAATCCCTGGTCTCTCCTTCCCCACCATTGCCCTTTATCCAGGGCCCAGAGCCGGGAGTCAGGGGGGAGAGGTGTGTTTTTAACCCACCTTGCAATGGATGGCCTGGCCAAGGCTGTTACTTACCGTGACTTAGCAGCCACATGCAGCGTATTGCCATCTCTGGTCACTCCCCCTTGCCAAGGACTGAAATGAAGGAGCCTCACTCTAGAGCATTGCCAGGGGTGTGGGGGGGGGCAGGGCAGATGTCTGCAAGTGCCCAGGGTCTATCTTTCTGGAAGACGGCAGGAGGGAGAGGAAGACCTGGTGAGTGTCTATTACTGATTGTCCCTGGGACCCTGGTGGCCTCCCGGAACTGCCACCTCCCTCCTTCCCTTCATGATCAGACTTTTCAAATGTCCTCCCCACACCCATCTTCGGTTTCCCCTTGCAGGCTCCTCATTGTCCCATTTCCTCAGAATTCTTGCAGCTGCAGTCACACAGGCTATTGGTCCCCTGCTGGATCCTCTACTCCTAGACCAATGCTGTCTCATAGAAATACAATGGAAGCCACGTATGTCATTTTGAATGTTCTAGTGGCTGCAATTTTAAAATGTAACAAAAACAGGCCGGGGCATGGTGGCTCACGCCTATAACCCCAGCACTTTGGGAGGCCAAGGCGGGTGGATCATTTGAGGTCAGGAGTTCGAGACGAGCCTGGCCAACATGAAGAAACTTTATCTCTACTAGAAATGCAAAAATTAGCCAGGAGTGGTGGCAGGCGCCTATAATCCCAGCTACTTGGGAGGCTGAGGCAGGAGAATCGCTTGAACCCAGGAGGGGAAGGTTGCAGTGAGCCAAGATGGTGCCACTGCACACCAGCCTGGGTGACAGAGCAAGACTTTGTATCCAAAAAAAAAAAAAAGTAATAAAAACAGGTGAAATTAATGTTACTAATATAGCAATGATAGTATATTTAACAATGTATCCAAAATACTGTCATTTTAACCTGGAAGCAATATCTTAAAATGGAGATATTTCATACATTTTGTACATAATCCAATGTGTACATTGTTTTACAGGTATAGCACTTCTCAGTGTGAGAGGTACTTGAAGGTGTAGCCACATGTCAAGGGCTCAATAGCCCTATGTAGCTGGTGGCTGCTGTACTAGCCAGTGCAGTTCTAGAGCTTTCACCCTCTACTTGGCATCCACACTTTCGCTGAGTCCAGTAATTATTCCATTCCCATGTGACCTGTCTCCTGTGGGAGATTTGAAATCCATCCTCCCCCAGGGGCAGAGTCCTCATTTTACTCATCCCTCTGTCTCCCAGGGCACCATCAAACTGTGCGCCACACCCAGGAGGCCCTCAAAGCATGTTTGTTGATGGGAGTGAGCATTGGGGATTGATTTTTGTGGTTCAGTTATGGCTGTAAATGGTGTTTTATAGATTGCTTCTATAGAAGCACCCTGCTGCAATATTAGCAGAAACAAGCAGCAGTGGTTGTCAGCATAGGCAGAGGCCTCAGGGCAGATGGGGCTCCCTGAATCAAGCGGGGGAAATCCTGCTAGACAAGATACCATTTCTCTGGTTTAAGAGCCTGTCATTGCCACAGCGTGCTCCTCCAAGCAACCTCATCTCTGTTAGAGCTCAGAGATAGCCCCTGTCAGAGTGCATTACACAAAGGATGTGTCTCCAGCAGCCCGCCACCAGGTTGACTGCTCCTCAGGGCAGAAATAGAAGTTATTCAGGTCGACAAGAGCCTGGTCCACAACAGATGCACAAGGCATGCATTTCGAATGAATAAATGAATGGATGACCGGAGCCAGTGAAACCTCTCATTCATGTCTTCATGCCCCAGAAAGTCTTTATTGAGCACTTACTACATCAGACACTGTGCTGATACTGGGACACAGCAGGGAACAAGGAAACAGGGAGGGCCGTGTCCTCCTGGAGCTCACATTCTGATGGGAGAGACAGACAATAAAAAAGTAAACACGTATTAGTGAAATAATGAGAGCATTGGCTGGCAGGAAGCAAACAAAGGGGCCAAAATGGAGAATGAGGGAGGAGTTCTTCAAGGAAAGAAGAAAGTCTCTATCCTTAGTCTCCCAGAATACAAGACACCCCGCCCCCAGGTCAGGTGCCAACATTTAGACATTGGCCACCATACGTCAGCCTGAGGCTTGGGGTTCCCTGAGGATGTTACTGCTTCAAATTGCACTGATGATGTCATAATGGGCTCTAGGGATGATGGAGAGCCCTGGAAGTTGGGGCCCAAGGCAGGGGGATGACCTGGCAACAAAGGCACCTGGTTTAGGCCTGTCCACTCAGACCCAGTCTCCGGCCTTGGGAGGAGGTGAATAGGTCACCATGGCTCGGAGCCTCTCCACCACGTTCGTCCCCAACAGCTGGCTCAATGGCTATCACAAGGTAACCGGGGCCTGTCTAGTTCTGTGGTCAGCGGGAGTGTTCCAGCCAGTGCAGACACATGTTCCTGGGCACCGGCCTTCCGTGAGCCACGCACTGGCCTAGGCATTATGGGGATAAAGACATGAATGAGATGGGGTCCCCTGCTCTCAATCTGCTAACAAACTAGACCTCCAGCAAGTGGGTTGACAGAATAATACTCATCATCATCTTGGCTAACTTTGGAGGATTTAATCTTTCCAAACAACCTTGTCTGGTGCCCTATTGGCTCCACATTGCCCAACAACTGAGTTCAAGGGCAACCCACCCATCGGCACAAGTGTTTTTTGAGAATGTAGATGAGTGTTTCTCAGGGTGATCTAAAGATGGCAGAATTACTTGCAGCACCTGTTAAAAGTGGAGATCCCTGGGCCTCAGCCCAAATCTTCCCAATCAGGATCTTCAGGTATGGGGCTCATGAATCTGCATTTTAAAAAGCTCTCAGGGGATTCGCACCCTAAACACTGCCTTAGAGTTTAAACACCTGCCAGTTTCCAAGCCCCATGTCTGGTGGACCAGGGTGGGTCGGTTTCTGTTTGAGATGGGTGTTGGCCTTTGATATTTTTATTACTGATGAAAAGCCATGATTCATGAGCTGCTGGTGGCCAGCTGTCAGTTTGGAAAGGAGTCAGAGGCCACTGAGAACAGAATTTTCTATCTTTTCAACCCATCTATAAAATGCCTACCTGAGCAGACACTGTTTAAAAGCCATTAAAATAGCAGATACAGAATCACCCAGTCCCTGGAACTTTATAGACATATTTACTCAAACTCAAGTGCTTGCAAAGAGTAAATAAACGGGAAGCAAAATGAGTAAGCATCCCTAGAAACACGAACCGAAAGTAAACAGCCCTGTTCACTAAAATAAACAGGACAAATCCAGCGAGGATTAAATGACCTCTAGTCGGGTTGAGAGCCAGAAATGCCCCATCTTGGCTCCCAGAGGAAGGCGAGGGCCTGTGCCTGCCACCTGGAGGGGGTGCGTCAGAAGCTGTATTCCTTGGGGGCTCAGAGCTGGGCCTGCAAGGGCAGACATTACCCTCAGGTGGTAGGAGTGCACCCCAGGCCCCCTGGCATCCTGCTACAGGGCCTGAAAACCCTCATGTTTAAAGATTAAGAAGTGTGTCCTAAAAGTCTTCTGAAAAAGTCCACGTTTTCTAGAGGCATATTACCCCAAGTTACTTTTTTTTTTTTTTTTTTTTTTGAGATGGAGTCTTGCTCTGTCGCCCAGGCTGGCGTGCAGTGGTGCGATCTCAGCTCACTGCAACCTCCACCTCCTGGGCTCAAACAATTCTCCTGCCTCATCCTCCCAAGTAGCTAGGATTACAGCCATGCGCCACCACACCCAGCTCATTTTCGTATTTTTAGTAGAGACAAGGTTTCACCATGTTGGCCAGACTGGCCTCGAACCCCTGACCTCAGGTGATCCTCCCACCTCGGCCTCCCAGAGTGCTGGGATTACAGGCATGAGCCACCGTGCCCAGCCCCAAGTTACTATTATTTGCCATTTATTCGCTAATTTAGTAAACATTCATTGAGATCCTACTACATGTCAGGCCAGGCACTAAAGATATCAAGAAGTGGTTCATAGACCTGTGCTTAAGTTGCTCACAGTTTAAAATGAGAGATAATACTGGCTCACAAGTACCGTCCACTTAACTATTTGAAGAACTCAGTGATGAGCACCCTACATGCATTATCCCATTTACTCCTCATAACATGACGAGGTTATGACTATCTTCCTCTCGTTTACAGATGAGGAAGCTAAGGCTCTAAGTCTGTGGTGTGATGGTAGATGTTTAACAGCTAGCTCTCTGGGCCAGGTGTGATGGCTCACAACTGTAATCCTAACACTTTGGGCGGCCAAGATGGGAGGACTGCTTGAGTTCTGGTGCTTGCCACCAGCGTGGGCAACATGGTGAAACTCCATCTAAAATTAAAAATTAAAAAAAGAAAAGTATCCAGGCACAGTGGCTCACGCCTGTAATCCCAGCACTTTGGGAGGCCAAGGTGGGGGAATCACTTGAGGTCAGGAGTTTCAGACCAGCCTGGCCAACATGGCAAAACCTTGTCTCTACTAAAAATACAAAAATTAGCCAGGCATGGTGGCACATGCCTGTAACCCTTGCTAATCTCCAATCTCATGACTTTAAATAGCATCTGTACGCTGACAATTGTCAAATTTACATATCCCCAGCCCAAATATCTCTTCTAAACTATATATAGTCTCACATATCCAATTGTTTTTGCACAGTGTCCGTGTGGGCCTAATAGGAATCTCCAGTGTAATGTCTTAATCTGAACTCATTGTTCTCCAAACCTATTCCACCCACATTCTTGATCATGTGGAGACTACTTGGAAGGCTGAGGCATGAGAATCACTTGAACCCAGAAGGCAGAAGTTGCAGTAAGCCAAGATCATGCCCCTGTACTCCAGCCTGAGCAACAGAGAGAAACTGTCTCAAAAAAAAAAAAAAAAAGAAAAAAAGAAAAGAAAAGAAAAGAAAAAACAAACCAACTAGCTCTCTGGAAGAAAAAAAATGCCCTGATTTGTAGTGTTTGCCGATCTCAGTAGTGTAAATACTTGCAGGCCTGTCTCCAGCTTCCTGCCTGATGTCTCTGAATGTGGAACAGGAAAGAGATGGGGGTGGGAGGGGAGGGAAGCTGGCTCTGGCACAACACAGCAAACACGACCCACAGCTAATAAATGCAGGAGCCAGGTTGTGAACCAGGTGTGTGGATCCCAAGCCCACACTCTTAACCACTTTGTTATACTGTCACTAACTACACAAGAGCATTGACATTCAAGGGAGATACACCTTAAGACCTTTGTGAAGTGCCAGTTTTACAGTATTCCATAAAGCATGCAGGGTTAGTAACCAGCACTTTCCTATACCTCTTTGTTTTCATCACTAACAGGAGCAGTTGGTTTTCCTTTGAGGGCCATTCTAAAAACCTTTTTATTTGGAAATAATTTTACCTTCCCAAGAGGTTGCAGAAATTGTACACAGAGGTCTGTGTGCCTGCCACTCAGTTTGCCCAGATGGTTACATCTTAGATAAGCACAGCACAGTATTACACTCAGGAAAGTGACATAGGTAAAATGCGTGTGCATAGGGTTCGATGCCATTTTTTTCTAGGTTTGCCAGATTTAGCAAATGAAAATATAGGAAACTCAGTTAAATTTTGTTTTTAGTGTAAGCATATCCTATGCAATATTTGGGACATACTTATACTGAAAAGATTATTCCTTATCTTTTTTTTTTTTTTTTTGAGATAGAGTCTCACTCTGCTGCCCAAGCTAGAGCGTAGTGGCACGATCTCAGCTCATTTCAACCTCCACCTCCCAGGTTCATGTGATTCTCCTGCCTCAGCCTCCCAAGTAGCTGGGATTATAGGTGCCCACTACCATACCCAGCTAATTTTTGTATTTTTAGTAGAGATAGGGTTTTACCATGTTGATCAGGCTGGTCTCGAACTCCTGACCTCAAGCGATCAGCCCGCCTTGGCCTCCCAAAGTGCTGGGATTACAGGCGTGAGCCACCACGCCTGACCCTTGTTTTCTTAAATTCAAATAAATTGGGCGTTCTGTATTTCATTTGGCAACCCTAATTTTATCACGGGTAGAGTCATAACCACCACTATAATCAAGACATATAGCTATCCATCACCATTAAGATGTTCCTGAGCTACCCCTTCATAGTCACACACATTCCTCCCCGAATCCTCCCTAGCCCTGAGCAACCACTAATCTGTTCTCCATCTCTATAATTTTGTCATTTTTTTCACTCAGCATAAGGCACCTGAGATCTAGCCACGGTATTGCATTTAGCAACCACTTGTTCCTTTCTATTGCCCCTTCTATTATCCCATGAGGGTCCTTTATCACAAAGAACAATTATTTTTCAAAATTTCTTTAATTCAGTAAGTGTTTATTGTATATCCACTACCTGCCAGGCACCGAGGATTGCAGCAGCAAAGTAAAATTGATTACACGTCACAGGTCAGCAGATTACTTCCAGTTGACAGAGACTTCTTCCTGTGGATCCTAAGATAGGAGATGATACTGGCGCTAGGAGGGGAGGACTGGCCTCCCTGAGCACTTCCCTCTGGAGATGCTAGGGAAGGCTTTGTGAAGGAGCTCGGGAGGCAGGGTTTGCTGATGGATCTGACATGGGGTGCAAGAGAAAGAGATGCACCAAGGCTAACACCAAGAGTTATGACCTGAAATAGGAAGGACAGAGTTGCCATTTACTGAATGTATGGCAGACACATCTGACAGCAATAACCAAAGCACACTCTGAGAATGACCCTGAATGGCAGATATACTTGATATGTGTTTGGAGTTCTGAGCTGAGAAATCCTGGAGTGTGCAACCTAGAGATCCTCATCTATGAGGAACCTCTGAGCCCCCTTCCCATCCTGTGGAACAAGGGCCATACAGGGGATCAAAGCCCTTTATTTTGGGTTAAATGAAGGTTGCCAGGTGGAGTTTGTTATGGAGCGGGTGTTGAGTGAAAATGCATGCTTTCTGCAGGTGACAGTGGTTCTACGGTCCAGCTCACCACCACTGGACCATCTTGTATGTAAGCTCTCCTCAATAGACCCCATGTCAGCCGGGCCCAGTGGCTCACCCCTGTGATCCCAGCACTTTGAGAGGCCGAGGTGGGCAGATTGCTTGAGGTCAGGAGTTCGAGACCAGCCTGGCCAACATAGTGAAACCCCGTCTCTACTAAAAATATAAAAATTAGCTGGGCGTGGTTGTGCATGTCTGTAATCCTGAGGAGGCTGAGGCAGGAGAATCGCTTGAATCCAGGAGGTGGAGGTTGCAGTGAGCCGAGATCGCACCACTGCACTCCAGCCTGGGCGACAGAGGGAGACTCCCTCTCAAAAAAAAATCTTGTCTTGTTTGCTGGCTCTGGGTCTCTTCTTTGGCCTCTTGAACCTGGGGCCTTCCCTATTGGAGTGGACAGGGGTTCAGCACAACACTGAGATGGGAAGAATGTGGATGGAATAGGTTTGGGGAACAAGGAGTTCAGATTAAGACATATTACACTGGAGATTCCTATTAGGCACACACATGGAAACTGTGCAAAAACAATTGGATATATGAGAATATATATAGTTCAGAAGAGATATATGGGCTAGGGATATGTAAATTTGACAACTGTCAGGGTATAGATGCTATTTAAAGTCATGAGATTGGAGATTAGCAAGGGAGTGAGGGTAGAGAGATTTCTAAGCACTGAGCCCTGAGGCCTTCCATTTAAAGATGGGAGATGAGGCCAGGCACGGTGGCTCATGCCTGTAATCCCAGCAATTTGGGAGCCCCAGGTAAGAGTATCACTTGAGGTTGGAGTTGGAGACCAGCCTGGCCAACATAGTGAGACCTCATCTCTATTTTAAAAACATGAAAATAATAAAATAATAATAACATTAGCAATGGGAGATGAGGAGAAGCCAGAAGAGACCCAAAGGAGTGGTGGTGAGGGTAGTAACCGTCTAGGAGGCCAAGTGAAGAGCGTGTTCCCAGGAGAGCAAGCAGCTATGTCAAATAGGACCCATGGGTCAAGGACAATGAGGACTGAAAATTGACCATTGGGTTCAGCATTGTGGAGGTTGTTTTTGAACTTGACAAGAAAAGTTGTGGTGGAATGATGGTGGTAAAACCTCACTCTAGAGGGTTTGCAAGAGAAAGAGAGAAGAGGAATTGGGAAACAGTCAATCTAGATAGCTCTTTTTAAAAGAGATTTACATAAAGAGGAGAAGGAAAATGAGGCCACTGCTGGAGGGAGACTGGGGGTTAAGAGAGGATTATTTTTTCATGGGAGAAATTATAGCACATGTATATGCTAATCAGCTTGACCCACCAGAACTGTGGAGATTGATAATGCAGGAGAAAGGGAAGAACTGTTGACACGGTGCCCTTACGTAAGCAAGACGGGTGGAATCTTGTGCACAAGTGGAGAGGGTAGCCTTGGATAGGAGCACAGATGGTTCACCCACAGAAATGAGGACAGCAGAATATGGAGCTCAGATCCTGGTAGGAGCCTAGGCGTGGCAGCTTAAAACTTGCGGAAATTCTCTTTTGAAGGCTTCTATTTTCACAGTAAAATGGGAACAATGGTCCTCAGCTGAGAGTGGGGATAGAGGAGGACACTGGATGAAACTGTCCTCCAGGAGAGCAAAGCAGCAAATGGTCCAGGAGATGCAATAGGACCTCTGGGCAGTACAAAGAACACACTTAGGTTAGTGGTTGAGTTTAAAGCAAGCTTGTCTGGCTGGGTACAGTGGCTCACACCTGTAATCCCAGCACTTTGGGAGGCCAAGGCAGATAGATCACTTGAGGTCAGGAGTTCAAGACCAGCCTGGCCAACATGGTGAAACCCCATCTCTACTAAAAATACAGAAATCAGCCTGGCATGGTGGCTCATGCTTGTGAGCTGCTTGAGATGCTGAGGCAGGTGAATCGCTTGAACCCAGGAGGCAGAGGTTGCGGTGAGCTGAGATCACGCCACTGCACTCCAGCCTGGGCAACAGAGTGATACTCTTTCTCAAAAAATAAAAAATAAAAATTAAAAAATTTTTTTTAAAAAAAGGGCAAGCTTGTCCAACCCACCGCCCATGGACGGCGTGCAATCCAGGACAGCTTTGAATACAGCCCAACGCATATTTGTAAACATTCTTAAAACATTATGAGATATTTTTGAAATGTTTTCAGCTCATCAGTTATTGTTAGTGTTATTATTAGACCAATTAGCTATTGTTCATGGCCAGTTCAAGACCAGCCTCGCCAACATAGTGAAACCCTGTCTCTACTAAAAATAAAAAAAATTAGCCAGGCATGGTGATGCGTGCTTGTAATCCTAGCTACTCAGGAGGCTGAAGCAAGAGAATCGCTGGAACCCAGGAGATGGAGGTTGTGGTAAGCCAAAATGGCACCACTGCACTCCAACCTGGGCAACAGAGTGAGACCCCATCTCAAAAAAAAAAAAAAAAATTAGGCCGGGCGCGGTGGCTCAAGCCTGTAATCCCAGCACTTTGGGAGGCAGAGACGGGTGGATCACAAGGTCAGGAGATCGAGACCATCCTGGCTAACACGGTGAAACCCCGTCTCTACTAAAAATACAGAAACTAGCTGGGCGAGGTGGCGGGCGCCTGTAGTCTCAGCTACTCGGGAGGCTGAGGCAGGAGAATGGCGTAAACCCGGGAGGCAGAGCTTGCAGTGAGCTGAGATCCGGCCACTGCACTCCAGTCCGGGTGACAGAGCAAGACTCCGCCTCAAAAAAAAAAAAAAAAAAAAATTTAACTGGGTGTGGTGGCGGGTGCCTATAATCCCAGCTACTTGGGAGGCTGAGGCAGGAGAATCACTTGAACCCAGGAGGCAGAGATTGCAGTGAGCTGAGATGGCACCACTGCACTCCAGCTTGGGCTACAGAGTGAGTCTCCATCTCAAAAAAAGAAAAGAAAAGACATACGTATCCTATCAACTCACACTGAAGTGTATGTAATAACTGCTATGTTCACACAAAAGTATTTGCACTTTAATATGTGTTAAACCAAAAGGATGAATGAATAACGCTAGCATTGTAAACATCAGCTAAGATCTGCCAGGGAAGATTTTCTCAGAAGGCCAAGGGCAAGAATGATCCTTAGAAACTTTTTCTTTCTTGATCTCTAGTCATCCCATGACTTTCCCACCTGAACTCCAAATCCATTACCATTCCCTTACCCAGAAGTGACCATTATCCTTCCAAACCTGTTTCTATCCATTTACATATGTATTTATATAACATCTAGAAATATAAATTTAGCTCATTGTGTGAGTTTTATCTAAATGTCCTCACTTTACATTCTAGAAATTGCTTTTTTTTTTTTCACTCAACAGTATATTTGGAATTCTTTTCTGTAACAGTTCCTGAAGATTGACCTCCTTTTTAAAAAATTTTATTAACTGCTACACAGCACTTTAAAATACTGTGTCTCAAGCATTCAAATCATCTAGGAATCTTGTTAACATGCAGATGCTGATTCAATAACTCTGGGGTAAGCCCTGAGGTTCTGCATTTCTAAAAACCTCCCAGATGTTATTGATGTTGCTGGTCAACAGATCACACATTTAGTAGAAAAGATGTACAGTATGAGTGGAGTAGTGTGCTGGGGCCAACTTAGACAAGCTCATGAGAACTGATTGTCAAATTTCCAGGAATTTGGTGAGTTTGTTGTTAAACACAGCAATCATTAAAAAAAAAAACTAAATTATATACACTTACAATTAAATACGTTATATTACAGATAATAAAAACCAAAAATCCATCACTTTTCCAAACATTTTACTGCCTTCTTAAATCTACGCTGTTGATGTTATGTCTATCTATTGTGTCTGCGTGGTGGAAATCTACATAATGGCATGCTTCTGCACAGCTCTTCCCAACGCCATTCAGTGACATCATCTCGACAGCTTGAAATCGGCCATGGGGAACATTTACACCACAGAAATTTGGGTATAAAAGTCTTCTGGGGTGAGCAGGTCTATGCAAACATACCCCCAAAGTTCAGGGAAGCTGAAAAGTCGAAGAAAGAGGCTGACATATCCAGTCTCTCAGAAACATTTCATAGGGACTAATGAATAGAGGCCATAGTTTCAGAGATGAAATGGTAGATTACCCTGCAAACCCAGGGCTCCATAGGGAAATAATGTGTTGAATAATTGAAGTTGAACCCTCAGGCAAAGTCATAAATGCTATGTGAATCTGCCTAAGGGCAGGATTTATGGTAATAGTAGGTAAAGTAGAAAACTTAGAGTCATTCCTGGAACAGAGGTTGTTGAAAAGTCAACATGGCAGATTAGCTTCCCAGATGGAGTTGCTTTAGCCTCCAGAAAACGCTTGCATTACCCCAAGCCTTCTCCAACACTTGATATTACCCATCTTTTCCATTTTTGTTAATCTGCTAAATAAAAAGAAAGGTATCTCATTTTTTTTTATTTATTTATTTTTTGAGATGGAGTCTTGCACTTGTCGCCTGGGCTGGAGTGCAATGGCATGATGTCGGCTCACTGCAACCTCCACCTACCAGGTTCAAGCAATTCTCCTGCTTCAGTCTCCTGAGTAGCTGGGATTACACAGTTGCCCACTACCATGTCCAGCTATTTCTTTGTATTTTTAGTAGAGATGGGGTTTCACTATTTTGGCCAGGCTAGTCTCTAACTCCTGACCTCATGATCCCCGCACCTTTGCCTCCCAAAATGCTGGGATTACAGGCATAAGCCACCACACCCAGCCAGTATCTCATTTTTGACTTGCATTTTCCTGTTTAAAAGTAAGATTAGGTGTCTCATATGTTCATAACCAGAAATTTAACAATATTTCTTGCTCTTATAAATACAGCCTTTTTACTTTTTTTTTCTTTTTTACCCAAACCAAAAATGGTCAATAAGAACCTTTTTTACTTTTATATTTTCTAGGTAATTATTGTACAAGAAAGTCAGTGTTTTTTAAATTAGGCTACCCTTCCTACCAGTTCTAATAATAGCTTGATCGTTTATTTTCTTGGGGATTCTAGGTAATCATATAATCTATAAATAATGACCAATTTTACTTTTCCGCGTATACAATTGTTAATTTTGTTTTGTGGTACTGGCTCTGACTACAGCTCCACATTGTCTAGCAGCAGTAATAGCTCATCAGTGTCTCACTTCTGATTTGAATAGGAACACTTCTGTATTTCCCTACTAATGTTTGCTCTAGATTTCTTGTAGATGTCCTTTATCCTCTTCCTGGTTTCTTAGGGGATTCTTTTTTTTTAATCAAGAATAGAGGTTCAATTTATCAAATGTTTACTTTCACTTTCTTTTTTTTTTTTTGAGACAGTCTTGCTCTGTCGCCCAGACTAGAGTGCAACTGCGCAATCTCTGCTCACTGCAAGCTCCGCCTTCCAGGTTCACACCATTCTTTTGCCTCAGCCTCCCGAGTAGCTGGGATTGTAGGCGCCCACCACCATGCCCGGCTAATTTTTTTTTTTTTTGTATCTTTAGTAGAGACGGGGTTTCACCATGTTAGCCAGGATGGTCTCGATCTCCTGACCTCGTGATCTGCCTGCCTTGGCCTCCCAAAGTGCTGGGATTACAGGCGTGAACCACCGCGCCTGGCTCACTTTCTAAGTTATGCGTTTTGGTGATGTTTGAATCTATTACACAAGCATGTACTCTTTTCTGTGATCAGAAAGAACATTAAAGGTGGTTCCTTATTCAGGTTGTCTCCTTCCCTTATACTTTGTAGCCTTATTTCAGCCCTTTCACTGTCCTCCTTGAATGTGTCCCCTCCCCAGGAGGTGGAGGACAAGAATGTTCTCTCCATGTCCTGCTCAGCACTGAGCTTTATACATAATGGTATGTATGTATGTATGTATGTATGTAGAGACAGAGTCTTGCTCTGTCGCCCAGGCTGGAGTGCAGTGGCACGATCTCGGCTCACTGCAACCTCCGCCTCCCGGGTTCAAGCGATTCTCTTGCCTCAGCCTCCCAGGTAGCCGCTGGGATTACAGGCACGTGCCACCACGCCCGTCTAATTTTTGTATTTTTAGTAGAGACAGGGTTTCACCATGCTGGCCAGACTAGTCACGAACTCCTGACCTCAAGTGATCTACCCGCCTCGGACTCCCAAAGTGCTGAGATTACAGGCGTGAGCCACTGCGCCAGGCCCATAACGGTATTTCAACAAACGGTTAGGGAATGCCATGAATTTCAGCCAGCATCTAGTGCGTGAATTCTTGAAAACTCCCCTGCCATATCTACTAGTTTGAAGTGAGGGCTGCAGGACCTTTCCAGCCTCTCCCTATCCCACCCTGTCACTCCCCACCCCACATATATAGACGGCAGGCTGCTCCATAAACCTGTGATCTCTGGAATTTTGATTGGACCCCTGGTAGCTGGGCCCTGTTTTGGATCTAGAGGCCACCAAGAGTCCTGATCAGTTCCTGCATCTAGGAAGGTGCATAGGGTTTAAAAGTGCTACTCACTACTCCTGACATGGGAATACTGGAAATGCCAATAATGTGGAATTTTTTTTTCTGTTGTTTTAACAAATGGAAAGGGCACAGACATCAGAGTCAAATCCCAGATTCACCCAAACAGCTATGTGATCTTGAGCAAGTCAACTTCTGTGTCCCTTGTGGACCTCCCGTGTAACATAACACTTACCAAAGTGTACAGAAAAAGGTCCAGAAAAAATCTGAGAGAAGCCTGTAGGGTTGTTCAAAGCCTCTGCAATCAAATTGATGGAGCTCAAACCCCACCTGTGCCATTTATTACTAGACGGATCACACGTCTCCGTATCTCAGCTTTCTTTGTTCATGCATAAACTGGGGACAGTAAGAGTACATAGTTGATGGGGCAGTTGTAAAGATTAAACGAGGTAACAAGCCAAGCTTTATCATAAAGCTAAAGCTCATCGTGAGCTCCCCATGGACATTAGCCTTATTGCTTTCATTGTCACAAGGGCGGCTGTGGCGAGAGACAGCACTTTGTACTGTACCCGTCGGACCCGGTGAGCTGGAGTGAGCGAGTTTTTTATTGGCCTCGCTGCACGGGGCACGGGGAGGGGGCCGTCCGCGGCTGTCCTAGCACCTCCGCGGCTGCAGAGGGCCCTGGCGGCGGCTGCGGGTCGCGCGGCGGGGGCGATGGGGGTAAGGGGCGGGGCCTGACGAGCAGCCCCCCGCAGGGGCGGAGACGGGGGCGGGGCGGAGGCGGAGGCGCGGCCTGGAGAGGGATGGGGCGGAAGCGGGGCGGACGGTGCAGCGAAGGGCGGGGCGGACGAAGAAGCGTGACGAGAGGCGGTGCGTGTGGCGCAGACTGGGGAGGAGCGGGGCAGAGTGGGCGCCACGGCCTGACTAGGGGCGGGAAGCGCAGGGAGG
>NC_045444.1:105814254-105844677 GCF_002776525.5 Piliocolobus tephrosceles | reverse complement strand
GGGCGTACGGCGAGGGCCGGAGCGGACGGGGGAAACCTGGTGAGGGGCGGGGCAAAGCGGGGAGGGGAGAGGCGGGGCGGACGAGGAAGCTTGACTAGGGGCAGGGCGGGCCGTGCTGCCTGGCGAGGGGCGGGGCGGGCGGGGCGGCCAAGCTAGGGGCGGAGCAAGGGCGGGTGCAAGGCGGGTGGTGAGGGCCCAGTTAGGGGCGGAGCGCATAGGGTAAGCCCGCCGAGGGGCGGGGCGGGGCGAGGGGGGCGGGGCGGCCCGGCCAGGGGCGGGGCGGCCGGGGAAGCCTGATGATGGCCTGCGCGTGCCCCTCGGCCTGAAGGGGCAGTCGGAGGACTTGCAGGGCTGGTGAGGGGCGGGGCAGGCCGCGCGGTGGGGGCGGGCCGAGCCCGGAGGCCGGATGAGCGGACACGGCCCCACGCGCGGTGCCATGCAAGTAGGTGGCTCCAGACGGCCCCGCTTGAATTTCGATCGCAAACCGGATCCGGCGCCCTCCCGGGCCCAAGCTTAGCGCGGTGCTGCAGTGGGGCCGCCCGACCCAAAGCGAAACCGAAAGCCCCGCGGAGGGTGACCTGACGACGTACCTGGGACTGGAAGGGGGAGTCATGCGAGAGACTGGGTGGGTGGGGAGGAGTCAGGGTGTTCCTTGGAGTACAGGGCTTTGGCTCCGGGCTGGGGACGCGCACGTGATGCAGGCCGCCTCAGAGTATAGGGCCCGCTTGGGATACCGGAGTTTGGGAGCAGAACAGGATTTCCTAGCTGGGCAGGAACATGGGGGTGGAACTTAGGGAGTCGGGCTAAAGTTCGGATTAAGGGGCGGGCCCGGGTCGTGATCCTGGGCCGGCGGGCTGAAGCTTTCAACGGAGAGTTTCAGTCCTGGGTTTGGGTCTGTCGATGGGGACGGGCGTAAGCAGAGGTTTGTGCCTTGGAGTGGTCACTTTTGGGGGTGGGGATGGGAGAATCCTCGGAACCTGGGTGAAAGGTCAGGGATCCCAGACCTCGTAAAAGTCTGAGCGCCCCCTCCCCTAGGTGGCCATGAACGGTAAGGGCCGCCAAGAGGCGGTGCAGACTGCGGCCAAGGAACTCCTCAAGTTCGTGAACCGAAGTCCCTCTCCTTTCCACGGTAAGTGGTGGCCAGGGCAAGGGAGAAGGGTGGAGGCTGATGTGCCCCTCACCAGCTTCCATCGCTGTGAGAGGGTGCTTTTCCCACAGCTGTGGCTGAATGCCGCAACCGCCTTCTCCAGGCTGGCTTCAGTGAACTCAAGGAGACTGAGAAATGGAATATTAAGCCCGAGAGCAAGGTACTGGGGGTGGGGTGGGGATGGAAAGGCAGGTCCCTAGGCTGGGTCTCAAAGCCCTGTGTGCCAGATGGCTAATGCAACTCACACCCCTGTCTTTCCTCCCCTTCTCCTCAGTACTTCATGACTAGGAACTCCTCCACCATCATAGCTTTTGCTGTAGGGGGCCAGTATGTTCCTGGCAATGGCTTCAGCCTCATCGGGGCCCACACAGACAGCCCCTGCCTCCGGGTAAGGAAATGGGACAGTGTTGGGGTGGGAGGAGATGTCAGGGGGAGTACAGGGCAAAAGAAACCCAGGAGATACAAACTGTGGCCTCTATCCCCTGGACAAAGGGAGAAGGTAAACTTTTTGGCCTCTTCCTCTACACTTTGAGTCTTTCATGTGACACTAATATTCGCTGTGTGTTACTTATGAGTAGCTGAAGTCTCATCTCCACATCTCGTCATGAAGCCTTCTCTGACTTCTTCTCCATCTTTACACTCAGGTGAAACGTCGGTCTCGCCGCAGCCAGGTGGGCTTCCAGCAAGTCGGTGTGGAGACCTATGGTGGTGGGATCTGGAGCACCTGGTTTGACCGTGACCTGACTCTGGCTGGACGCGTCATTGTCAAGGTGGGAACCGAGGTTGGGAATGGCAGAGCCTCCTTGGAAGACTGACTGCCACACTCTTCAGGGTACCCGTGGGGAAGAGGGGTGGAGGCAGTCTGGTCAGAGGACCGCCCTGCTTAGTCTGAGTGAAGTGAAGACTGACCACTGGGGTAGGAGGCACCCTGGGCTGACCTGGTCTGGCTGGCCACAGTGCCCTACCTCAGGTCGGCTGGAGCAGCGGCTGGTGCATGTGGAGCGGCCCATTCTTCGCATCCCACACCTGGCCATCCATCTGCAGCGAAACATCAACGAGAACTTTGGGCCCAACACAGAGATGCACCTGTGAGACTGGGGTGGGGCTGCGGTGGCTGGGAGGGATGGAGAATGATATCAGGTGATTATTACCTAATGGTAGCCACAGTCACATTTTACTCTTGGGACCCAGTTAATTTCTAAGGGTCCTCACAGCCTTGCCATTTGGGGAGTGGGCTGGGAATTGAAGGGCAGGGGCAGTTGCCCATCAGGAGGCACCTGAACTTATCAGATGCCCCACTCTGCTGTGCCCTCCTCGCAATCCCCGCCCCCAACCCACATCTCCCCACAGAGTCCCCATTCTTGCCACAGCCATCCAGGAGGAGCTGGAGAAGGGGACTCCTGAGCCAGGGCCTCTCAGTGCTGCGGTAAGAGTCCCCTGATCATGGGAAGGGCGGCAGAGTCCCCTGAGGAGAGGGGAGGAAAGGAGGAATGGACTCTTCCCAGTGTCTTTCTGCTCTGCAGGATGAGCGGCACCATTCGGTCCTCATGTCTCTGCTCTGTGACCATCTGGGGCTGAGCCCCAAGGACATAGTGGAGATGGAGCTCTGCCTTGCAGACACCCAGCCTGCGGTGAGGACTGGCTGTAGGAACCTGTGGGTGGAGGGCCTCCAGGATCCCAGCCACCCGTAGCCAGTCCTGCTGAAGCACTCATCACCTCCACCAAGCCCTCAGTGACTCTCATCCCTATTCTTCCCAGTAGACACATCCCCCACTGTTTCTAGGTGGTGGTTCTCAAAAAGACAAGTTCCCCACCCCAGACCTGCCTGCTAGGACTGTCTTGGAATTGGCCCTTTTTACAGATTCCACAGGAGTTTCTTCTATAGGTGGGCCCTGTCTGCTTTGACCCACACTGACACTGAACTGCTTAGGGAAAGAGGTCTGGATGTGGCTATCTGTTCTCTGTCTCCCCGTTGCTGATGGTCAGAGATTGCTAAATCTTTGGATGCTCTGTCCTGCTTGAACATGTACTGAGTTTCTGTTTCTGTTTTTTGACTGGTTTCCTCTGTTTACTTCTTTGGGCTTTTTGGTAACAATTCAGCCCTTCCTCTTCTTGACCCACAGGAAGAGGTCAAGAGCTATTGGCCTCCACCCTTCTGTTCCTCAGCGCCAGCCCAGCCCCCTTCTCCAGTCTCTGCTCAATCCTGCACAGCAAAAAATCCCAACACTTTGGGAGGCCGAGGCAGGGGGAATCACATAAGGTCAGGAGTTTGAGACTAGCCTGACCAACATGGTGAAACCCCGTCTCTAATAAAAACACAAAAATTAGCTGGGCCTGGTGGTGCGTGCCTGTAATCCCAGCTACTCAGGAGGCTGAGGCACGCGAATCCTTGGAACCCGGGAGGCAGAAGTTGCAGTGAGCTGAGATCAAGCCACTGCACTTCAGACTGGGCAAGAAGAGCGAACCTTCATCTCAAAAAAAAGAAAAAAGAAAATAGTGCACTAAGCCCGGGGTCAGGGAGAGGTTGCGCAAGAAACCAAGGAGGCCCTTGGGAGCAAAAGAAAGGTGAGTGAGGGTGGAGGGTTGAAAGTCGGGCTGACTGTCTTATCTCTCTAGGTCTTGGGTGGTGCCTATGATGAGTTCATCTTTGCTCCTCGGCTGGACAATCTGCACAGTTGCTTCTGTGCCCTGCAGGTGAGGAGCTGGGGCACCCTAGGCAGTACATACCAGCAGCAGAGATGGCATGTTTGGGGTCAGAAGAGCTGCCTAAAGCCCTAGCAGGTTGTGAGAGAGGGCCATTGTCTGCTCAGTCTGCTGGTGCTGGATGGACCAGGAGGGGGCCCTAAATGCTGCAGCCTCAGCATCACTACCTTTGGACTCTGTCCTTGCACTGTCAGGGGGTTGAGGTGAGAGGAAGGCTGAGAAGTTGATTAGAGCACCATGGTGTCTTGTCCTAGCCTTGCTCCTGCTGCTTCTCCTGAAGTTAACCTCTGCCTCAGGGAAAGGCCTTATCATCCCACAAGGCAGTATCATCCACCTCCTTCTGCTTCCTACTCCACCCCCCAGGCTTAAGCCCCAGCCTTCTCCCTGTTTCTTGGGATCTCAGTCAGGTAGCCTGTCTTCCTAGTCACCTTGCTATTCCCCACCTTCTCTCCACCCTAGTCAGTTCCCTTTCTTTTTTTTTTTTTTTTGAGACGGAGTCTCGCTCTGTCGCCCAGGCTGGAGTGCAGTGGCCGGATCTCAGCTCACTGCAAGCTCCGCCTCCCAGGTTTACGCCATTCTCCTGCCTCAGCCTCCCGAGTAGCTGGGACTAAAGGCGCCCGCCACCTCGCCCGGCTAATTTTTGTATTTTTTAGTAGAGACGGGGTTTCACCGGGTTAGCCAGGATGGTCTCAATCTCCTGACCTCGTGATCCGCCCGTCTCAGCCTTCCAAAGTGCTGGGATTACAGGCTTGAGCCACCGCGCCCAGCCGTCAGTTCCCTTTCTTTCTCTCCTCTTGCCCTTGATTTCCCTCTGCCTTTTTCTGCCTTTCCTTCCCTGTAATCCTGTGGCTAGAGATAGGCTTTGAGCTGTAATTGAGACCAGAGCCGGACCTGGGACCTGCATCCACTTCTGCAGGCAGCCAGCCAGTCATGTCACCTTGACAGAGTCTGTCACCTCTTTGAACGTTAGTCTTTTCCCTGAGGCCAATCAGTTTATGTGATCTGTGTAGCCTTTTGGCTTCCCAGGACTCTCAGCTCTTCCTCTCTTCTTCCTCCACATCTTCCTACTGGCTTTTGCATGGGAAGGTAGAGAAGAACACCCAAAGGATGGTGCCTCCTGTCCCAGTTGAAAAGGTTTCTATGTAGCTATTGATTTGGCAAAAAAAGGAAGAAAAGGAAGGAGGGAGAGGGGAGGGAGGGAAGGAAGGAAGGAAGAAGGAAGGAAGGAAGGAAGGAAGGAAGGAAGGAAGGAAGGAAGGAAGGAAGGAAGGAAGTCGGTCCCTACCACACCCTAAAGTTTCTACCTATGTAGCTATTGATTTGGCAAAAAAAAAAAAAAGGAAAAGGAAAGAAAAGAAGGCTGGGCACAGTGGCTCACGCCTATAATCCCAGCACTTAATCCCAGCACTTTGGGAGGCCGAGACGGGCAGATCACGAGGTCAGGAGATCGAGACCATCCTGGCTAACACGGTGAAACCCCGTCTCTACTAAAAATACAAAAAAAAAAAAAAAATTAGCCTGGTGTGGTGGCGGGCGCCTGTAGTCCCAGCCACTCGGGAGGCTGAGGCAGGAGAATGGCGTGAACCCTGGAGGCGGGGCTTGCAGTGAGCCGAGATCGCACCATTGCACTCCAGCCTGGGCGACAGAGCGAGACGCTATCTCGACAAAAAAAAAGAAAGAAAAGAAAGGTCCCCACCACACCCTCTGCCAGGCAGTGCCCTAATTGATAAGAGCCATGGCCATGGAAGGCAGACAGGGGAACGTGTACACCCAAGGTGCTAGTGGACGGGGAAGTGTGCACACCCAAAGTGCTGGTGGGCTGAGTTCCAGAAGAAGGAAGTTGGAGATGATGCTCTCATTTCCTTCCCTGAACCAGGCCTTGATAAATTCCTGTGCAGGCCCTGGCTCCCTGGCCACGGAGCCTCACGTGCGCATGATCACACTGTATGACAACGAAGAGGTACGTGGAGGGTTCTGGGGAGGGTCCCCTCTGCAGAGTCTTCCACAGCCAACTTGTTGTGCCAGGCATCCACCATGAGCCAGGGCTCTTCTGGGGGCCCCAAAGACAGGGGAGATGCCGCCTGGGCCTCCTTAGCACTTGGTGTCTCCTCTGACTTAGCATACATCTGCTTATTCAAGGGTGACCGTCTCTCCTGTATCTCTCTTTGTGCCACATGGTGAGCTTCTTCCTTTAGGACAGGGACTCTACCCCGTCCATCCTCGTAGCCCCAGGGCTCAGTACAGAGTAGGTCCTCATGATGCCTGTGTGTGTGAGGCTGCAGTCTCAGCTGCATAAGAGAGCTTGAACGGATAGTGTTCTCTCATATAACAACCCAGGTCAGAGTTAACAGTTTAGGAGGGGTACCTGCCATCCTGAACACATGACTTCCATTTCAGGATTCAGGGTGGCCGTTCCAGCTCTGGCCATCATGTCTGCACTGAGTTAGTAAGAAGGGCAATTTGAATTTGGCAAAAAAAAAAAAAAGAAAAGAAAAGAAGGCTGGGCGCGTCTCACGCCTGTAATCCCAGCACTTTGGGAGACTGAGACAGGTGGATCACGAGGTCAGGAGATCGAGACCATCCTGGCTAACACGGTGAAACCCCGTCTCTACTAAAAATACAAAAGGGGCAGTAGACACCCCCTGGCTTTAAGGGCGTGATCCAGAAATGACATTCATTACTGCTTACATTCCACAGAACTTAGCTGCAGGGGAGCCTGGGAATGTCATCTCTAGCTAGGTAGTTAAGTGCTCAACTACAACTTGGGTGTTTTGTTATAAAAGATATCACGGACAGTTAGCAGTCTCTGTCATATGCATAAAAGAAAATTAACCAGTGTGGTGGGGCACCTCTGCTGAGGGTCACAGGATGACCCTGTCATCTTGTGATGTGAGGGTCACAGGAGGAGGAAGGGGAGTAGTGCAGGAAACCCATCAGTACTGTTAAGACTAGTTTGGCCTCAGCCCACTGTCCAGTGTTCAGTGATGACCCCAGGTTAGGGGTGTTGCTAAGAACACCCAGTCAGTGGGGTTTTGGGCTAGTTGGGCAGTGGGCCCCTCTCACTGGCTTCCAAGATCAGGACCCTGAGCCCAGATTCCCAGACTCAGGACTCTGCTGTCGCCAGGTGGGGTCTGAGAGTGCACAGGGAGCACAGTCACTGCTGACAGAGCTGGTGCTGCGGCGGATCTCGGCCTCATGCCAGTACCCGACGGCCTTCGAGGAAGCCATACCCAAGTCCTTCATGATCAGCGCAGACATGGCCCATGCTGTGCATCCCAACTACCTGTGAGTCTCTAGTGCCAGTCACAGTCTTCACATAACTGGGGACCCAAGCGTAACCTACCTCGAGGCTCTGCCCTGGCCCCAGTCTCTTCCTTTCTCCCTTCTTCATTCTGCTGGGAGGTTCAGGGGCACTTCCTTCTCACTACTCTGAGACCAACTCGATCAAAGTCATGCAATGCCTAACCCAGGTGTGTGGAATAGCCTTTGTCTACAAACTTGTTTCCATCTATTACTAGAGGCTGCCCGGAACCCTGTGTATGGAATGACTCTAAAGTCCTACTGGGCTGGGCGGGAAAGAGTGGTGATCTATTAGTGATGTCTGCCATGGGAGGGTGGTGAGTGTTGACAGGCCTCCTCCTGTTTGCTATGCCTGGCCCTTACCTGTCTCTTACAGGGACAAGCATGAGGAGAACCACCGGCCCTTATTCCACAAGGTGAGATGTGCCATTTCTCCCTAGGGACTTGGAGGCCTGGCTGTTCTGGGCCCCCAGTCATTCCCTTTGGGCCTGTCATTACCTCTGCCTCACCGTTGACTCTCCCCAGGGCCCCGTGATCAAGGTGAACAGCAAGCAACGCTATGCCTCAAACGCAGTGTCAGAGGCCCTGATCCGAGAGGTGGCCAACAAAGTCAAGGTCCCCCTGCAGGTGAGGGTGGGCCCTGCCTGGGAAGGTGTGATGGAGGGAGTTTGGTGGGGACACAAACAGATGGGCCCCCCATGAACAGGGAACCTGGTAGATGGCCTTCAGTGGAGGGGGTCCCAGTAGAGTGAGAAAAGTAGGGATTTGGGATCTAGCTGGATTCCATGCTGGCTCTGCTGCGGTGCTAGCTGTGTGACCTTGGGACTAGTCTCCTAGCCTTTGTAAGTCTCAGTTTCCACATCTGTAGAATAGTGATAGTGATGCCTACTTTGCTGGATTTCTATGAAGACTGAAGGTACAGTGTGCTCCTGGCACATGGTAGGCCTGTCTTTCCCTGCAGTACCCCCACTTTCCTGTGTCTCGTACACACCCTAGGGGCTTCCACAGGGAAAGTTCAGGGCTGGGGAGTATGGAACCCCAGCTACTTATTTTCTCTCTTGCCTGGGAAATCTTTCTAGAAATCTTTCTAGTCCTTTCTCCTCAGTGTGTTTGTGTGTGTGTACATATATATGTTGTATACACATATGTATGTAACACAGTATTGTATATACACATATATATACACATATACTGTCATGCATTGCTTAACAATAGGGATACGTTCTGGGAAATGGCATCATTAGGCAGTTTTGTTGTTGTATGAGCATCATGGAGCGTACGTACACAAACCTAGACGGACAGCCTGCTGCTCACCCAGGCTGTGTGGTGTAGCCCATTGCTCCTAGGCTGCAAACCTGTACGGCTTCTTACTGTGCTGAAAACTGTAGGTAATTGTAACAAAATGGTAAGTATACCTAAACATAGAAAAGGTACAGGAGGCCAGGCATGTTGGCTCACACCTGTAATCCCAGCACTTTGGGAGGCTAAGACAGGCAGATCACTTGAGGTCAGGAGTTCAAAACCAGCCTGGCCAACATGGTGAAACCCCATCCTACCAAAAAATACAAAAATTAGCCAGGCGTGGTGGTGCATGCCTGTAGTCCCAGCTACTTGGGAGGCCTTCCCTACTTAGGAAGGATCTCTTGAGCCCAGGAGGTGGAGGTTGCAGTGAGCTGAGATCTTGCCATTGCACTCCAGCCTGGGTGACAGAGTGAGACCCTGTCTCCAAAAAACAAAAAAAAAAAAAAAAAAGAAAAAGAAAAGGTACAGCAAGCATATGTTATAAAAGATTAAATATGGTCCACCTATATAGGGCACTTATGAATGGAGCTTACAACACTCGAAGTTGCCCTGAGTGGTGAGTGAATGTGAAGGCCTAGGACAGTACTGTACACTAGTGCAGATTTTATCAATGCTGGACACTTAGGCTTCACTACATTTATTTTGGAAATTGTATTTCTTCAACAATAAATTAGCTTACTGTAATTTATTTATTTATTTATTTATTTATTTATTTATTTATTTATGAAATGGAGTCTCGCCTTTGTCACCCAGGGTGGAGTGCAGTGGCGCGATCTCGGCTCACTGCAACCTCCATCTCCCTGGTTCAAGCGATTCTCCTGCCTCAGCCTCCTGAGTTGCAGGGATTACAGGCACGCACCACCACGCCCAAACAATTTTTGTATGTTTAGTAGAGATGGGGTTTCACCCTGTTGGTCGGGCTGGTCTCGAACTCCTGACCTTGTGATCTGCCTGCCTCGGCCTCCCAAAGTGTTGGGAGTACAGGCATGAGCTACTGCGCCCGGCCAACTTTTTTACTTTATAAACTTCCATTTTTTAAATTTTTGACTCCTTTGTAATAACACTTGGCTTAAAACACAAGCACATAGTACAGCTATTCAAAATACTTTCTTTTTTGTATCCTTATTCTATAAGCTTTTTTCTATTTTTAAAATTTTTAGTTATTTTTAAAATTTTTAAACTTTTTGGTTAAAAACCAAGACAGAAACATACACATTAGCCTAGGCCTATACAGGATCAGGATTATCAATGTCCCTGACTTCCACCTCAACATCTTGTCCCACTGGAAGGTCTTCAGGGATATTGACATTCAGGGAGCTGCTATCTGCTATGATAACAATGCCTTCTTCTGGCAAAACTCCTTCTGGTACAGCTCCTAAAGAACCTGCCTGAGGCTGTTTTACAGTTAACTTTTTTTTTTCAGTAAGTAGGAGTACATTCTAAAATAACAATAGACCAGGCATCATGGCTTACACCTGTAATCCCAGCACTTTGGGAGGCCGAGGCAGGCGGATCACTTGAGGTCAGGAGTTCAAAACCAGTTGGCCAACATGGTGAAACCCCGTCTCTACTGAAAAGACAAAACTGAGCTGGGTGTGGTGGTGCACGCCTATAATCCCAGCTTCTCAGGAGGCTGAGACAGGAGAATCGCTTGAACCTGGGAGGCAGAGGTTGCAGGGAGCCAAGATGGCGCCATTGCACTCCAGCCTGGGCAACGAGTGAAACGCCATCTCAAAATAAATAACAATAAAAAGCATAATATAGTAAACACATAAACCATAACATAGTCATTTATTATCATTCTGAGGTATTGCATGCTGTACATAATTGCGTGTGTTATGCTTTTATATGACTGGCAGCGCAGTAGATTTATTTACACCGGCGTCATCCCAAACAAGTGAGTCATGCATTGTGCCACAACATTGGAACAGCTGTGATGTCACTAGGCGACAGGAATTTTTCAGCTCCATTATAATCTTATGAGATCACTGTCATGTGGTCTATCCTTGCTGAAATGTCACTATGTAGTACGTGACTGTCTATTTCTATATCTATCTACCTGTCTATATCAGGGACTCGGGCATTGGTGGTCCAGTGACAATCATAACAGGCAAGCTCTGGCATAGTCAGGCGTAGAACCGCGGCATCCTGACTCCCAGCCCGGGGCTCTTTCTGCTGTACAGTGGTAGCTCTTCCTTTTGGAAAGCTGAATTGTTCTGCCCCCAGAAAGCCTTCTTTGAGAACGTGATATTTGAGCTGAGACCTAACCACTGAGAAACAGGCAGCTATGGGAGCGTCCCAGCCAGAGGGCACAAGTAGAAAGGCCCCAAGGGGACCAGGAATGAGCTGTCTATTAGGAGGAGAGAAAGGCAGGATGGCAGAGCCAGGATGAGAGCAGGAGGGGGTCAGGGAAGAGGCCCAGCTCAGTGATCATGCAGGAATACCTAGGCCATGGAAGAGCATTTCAATTTTATTCTAGGGCAGTGAGAAGACATTGGGAGATTTTTCTTTAATAACTTACGGCAGAAGTAGGACACATGTATTTTGGAAAATTAGAAAATACAGATAGAGATGAGAAAGTAAAACACTAATCCGCAGAAATTTTTGGTGTAGTCTTCCAGATTTTTTTCTATGCATGAACTTCATATACACTTTTTTTAAATGATACTATATTGGATATATTTTTGTTGCCTCTTTTCACTCAGTCATCTTCACCTTACTATTTCAGTTTTTTTTTTAATTGTTTTTTTAAAATTAGAAACAGGGTCTTGCTCTGTCTCCCAGGCTAGAGTGCAGTGGCATGATCATAGCTCACTGCACCCTCAAACTGAGCTCAGGAGATCTTCCTGCCTCAACCTCCCAAGTAGCTGGTACTACAGATGCATGCCACCATCCTGGCTAATTTTCTATTTTTAGTTAAAATGGGATTCTTGTTATGTTGCCCAGGCTGGTCTTGAACTCCTGGCTTCAAGCAATCCTTCCATCTTGGCCTACCAAAGTGTTGGAATTATAGGCATGATCTACCATTCTCAATCCCATTTCAGGAAATTGTTTCAGTAAACTTGTACCTCATCTAATGCACAGATAACTTTCCGTTTTCCCCAGTTATCCTCAAAATATTTTTTTACAGTTATTTGACCCACCCTAGTATCCAACTCAGGACCATGCGTTATATTTGGCTAATATGTTGCTTAAATGTCTTCTAACGTAGCACAGTTCCTCCCACCCCTTTTTACATTGGCTTATTCAAGAAACATCTGGATATGTCTCCTCGCTGCCCCATGGTGTCTTTTGCTTGTCTGTAAGCCCTGTATTTCCTGTCAACTGGAATTTCTAAAGACTTGATGCATTCAAGTTAAACTTTTTTTTTTTTTTTTGACAGAGTGAGAGTCTCACTCTGTTGCCCAGGCTGTAGTCTAATGGCGTGATCTCGGCTCATTGCAACCTCTGCCTCCCCAGTTCAAGTGATCTTTCTGTCTCAGCCTCCAAAGTAGCTGGGATTACACATGTGCACCATGATGCCCAGCTAATTTTTGTATTTTTAGTAGAGACAGGGTTTCACCATGTTGGCCAGACTGGTCTGGAACTCCTGACCTCAAGTGATCCATCCACCTCAGCCTCCAAAAGTGCTAGGATTACAGGCGTGAGCCACCGTTCCCAGCCTCAAGTTAAACATTTTTGGCTAGAAGACATGGCTGGTGTATTCATATGGCATCACACACATGAGATCTGGGTGGGCCACCCTTAGCCTTGCAAAGACTGACCACTGGACCAGGGATGGCCTCTTATCCCTTCGTTATATGGTGGTTTTCCCACTATTGACCTGACAGTGACCCATACAAGTGATGAGTTCCCTATTAACCAGACACCTAATGGTTTTAACACTTACAGTAATCCTTGCCTAAATCAGTAATTTCATTAGAATTTACCGGAAAATACCCGCTTCCCCTGAATTCTTTCAGTCTTCCATTCTTCTGTGAAGCGGAACTTCTTCCCTCCAATCAGCTAGGGTTCTTTGGTTATCATGGAATATCATTCCTATTGGAAAGCAGGATAAATGCTAATTCTTTCCATTATCCACTTTTCAAGGTGAAATGTCATCTCAAATAGTGACAGAGAAGGATTTTTCCTTTTCCTTTTTCCTTTTTTTTTTTTTTTTTTTTTAAGACAGTGTCTCGCTCTGTCGCCCAGGCTCAGCTCACTGCAACCTCCTCCCCAGAGGTTCAAGAGATTCTCATGCCTCAGCCACCCGAGTAGCTGGGATTACAGGCGTGCACCACCATACCTGGCTGTTTCTTGTATTTCTTTTTTTCTTTTTTCTTTGAGTTGGAATCTTGCTCTGTCACCCAGTCTGAAGTGCAGTGGCGCGATCTCGGCTCGCTTCAAGCTCCGCCTCCTGGGTTCACGCCATTCTCCTGCCCTCAGCCTCCGGAGTAGCTGGGACTACAGGCACCCACCACCACGCCCGGTTAATTTTTTTGTATTTTTAGTAGAGACGGGGTTTCACCGTGTTAGCCAGGATGGTCTCGATCTCCTGACCTCGTGATCCGCCGGCCTCGGCCTCCCAAAATGCTGGGATTACAGGCGTGAGCCACTGCACCCTGCCTGTTTCTTGTATTTTTAATAGAGACAGGGTTTTACCATGTTGGCCAGACTGGTCTCGAACTCCTGGCATCATGTGATCTGCCCGCCTTGGCCTCTCAAAGTGCTGGGATTACAGGTGTGAGCCAGCACACCTGGCCTGCTTTTCCCTTTCTGACTATCATAGATCGTGGAATTTCATTTATTCAGTGTCCACTGTAATGATTATATTTGATGTGTGAATTGTCATGGCTTTGACCAATGGGAGCCCCTTCAGCATAACCCCTGTGGCCTTTGACTCTTGGAAGTCTCCTTGCTTTTTGGAACAACAAAAATTGCAGGCGTGTCTTGTTCATTTCACCCCCCAGACTCAGTGGCTTTTGACGAGCAATGGTATTAGAGACCATGGTCTGGCACTGCAAGTGTTCATTGTTCTTTGAGGAGGGAATGGTACTTTGGGACCATTTCCATGGACACAGCAAGAAAAAAGTACATATTTTAAAAATCATGAAACCAGGTGCAGTAGCTCAGGCCTGTAATCCAAGCACTTTGAGAGGCCGAGATGGATGGATCATTTGAGGTCAGGAGTTCGAGAACAGCCTGGCCAATATGGTGAACCCCTGTCTCTACTAAAAGCACAATAATTAGCTGGACATGGTGGTGGGTGCCTGTAATCCCAGCTACTCGGGAGGCTGAGGCAGGAGAATCACTTGAACCCGGGAGGCAGAGGTTGCAGTGAGCTGAGGTCGTGCCACTGCACTCCAGCCTGGGCATCGCAGGGAGACTCCATCTCAAAATAAAATAAAATAAAATAAAAATGTTTAAATAAAAATCATGAGTTAATACTGTAATTCTTATTCATAAAATTATTCTTGTTTAGTTAAATAGTTATTACCTATTTGATTTTGTAATTCTGTTTCCTCTTACACTGAAAACCTTGATATCTAGCATCATATTTTCATTTTCTTATTGACTCTTTTACCATAATATAAAGAAAATCATTTCAAAATGTCAGTAGCAATATTTTTAAACACATTAATATCACTGAGTATTCTTTTTCTGTGGGTGTGGATATTAAGCAAGAGGGTGACAAGGATGGATATTTTTAAAATCCCCCTTCCTGCTGTGTGGAGAATGGATTGGAACTAGGGTAATGGTGATGGAGAGAGAATGGGACCAATTCAGAATATATTGTCCTTTGGGGTCTGCCATTTAGCACTGGCTTTGATTTTTGCTCCTAATGGACCGTCTCCCAAGCCCCTTCTTGCCCTGCAGTTCTAAGATGGCGTCCTCCTTGGCTCTGATAAGCACACACTGCATGTTGCTCATGAGTCTCCTTCTCCCCCTAGGATCTCATGGTCCGGAATGACTCCCCTTGTGGAACCACCATTGGACCTATCTTGGCTTCTCGGCTGGGGCTGCGGGTGCTAGATTTAGGCAGCCCCCAACTGGCCATGCACTCTATCCGGGAGATGGCCTGCACTACAGGAGTCCTCCAGACCCTCACCCTCTTCAAGGTAACCCACCCCAGACCCTCTCAATGGCAGCTGGGCTCCTTCCCCTCTAGTGCCTGGATTGGTTGCTGGGACAACATTGCCATCACAAAGTGACTGGCCTGAGTAGTGGGGGCTGGTTGCCTTGCTGGGGCCATGTAGGAAAACAAGGGTCCTGGCCAACCACAATGGCTCATGCTGTAATGTCAACACTTCGGAAGGTGGGATGATTGCTTAGGCCAGGAGTTTGAGACCAGCCTGAGCAACATGGCAAGACCATGTCTCTACAAAAGAGAAAAAAGAGATAAAACAAGGGTCCTTATTCTTCTCAAGGCTCAGGGGCCCTGACCCAAAGAAATGGAAAATGAAGGGATGGGAAGAGGGGATCAGGGCTGAGAAGACTGGGGTGGCTGTCAAGAACAGATGAAACCTCGGTGCTTCTCCTGCTGGAACATATGTTGGGTGTGAGGTGGGTGGCAGGACATCTCCATCTGGTCACTCACTAATTTCAAATTCCATGTTGCCTCCCATTATAGGGCTTCTTTGAGCTGTTCCCTTCTCTGAGCCATAATCTCTCAGTGGATTGAGCCCTCTTGGAAAGACTTCTTTGCCATCCCTTTGCGCCTGAGAGGGGAAGTTCTTAGCTGAGCTGAAGCTGGATTATTAAAGTGGATTTTCACTCAGACTCTCCATGCTATGCTTATTTGGAGACTAGAGGAGTGGGAGTTGAACCTGGCTTGAACCTTTGGAACCAGAACAGTTGGGGAGCAGGTGGAGGAGGCCACACTCCTGGGAGCTGATGGTTTTAAATCTGATTTTAAATCTCTTCTCTGTCTCAAGTCCATACCTGAAGTGGGTGAAGGGTGGGCTGGATCCTTAAGCGAGGGTCACTTCTCCCACCCCTAGTCCTCCTCCTAGGAAGTGGCCTCAACCGTCTTTCCTCCTTCCATCCCCGGAATAGGCGTCCCGCTCTGCCCTCAGATACCCTGTTCAGCATCGGGCCCCCTTCAGAGCTGCTCTGGGCAGGCAGCCAAAGCTGTTTCCCACCTCCCCCAGTCCCTCCCCAACCCCTCTCAGGAGCTGCAAAGAGAAGGGCACAGTCTATACCTTATCACCCTTCATCGTCCACTTCTCAGCAGTTCCTGGTATTACTTGATTGTGAACATATTATCAGGAAAAAAGATTATCACTGAAAAAATTGGAAAAGTCAGTCTGGCTGGGTGCCATGACTCAAACCTGTATTTCCAGCACTTTGGGAGGCCAAGGCAGGTGGATCGCTTGAGGTCAGAGTTCAAGACCAGCCTTGCCAATGTGGTGAAAAAATACAAAAAAATTAGCCAGGCATGGTGGTGCACACTTGTAATCTCAGCTTCTCTGGAGGCCGAGGCAGGAGAATATCTGGAACCCAGGAGGCGTAGGTTGCAGTGAGCTGAGATGGTGCCACTGCACTCCAGCCTGGGCAACAGAGCAAGACTCTGTCTCAAAGAAAAAAGGCCGGGCGCAATGGCTCATGCCTGTAATCCCAGCACTTTAGGAGGCTGAGGTGGGTGGATCACCTGAGGTCGGGAGTTCAAGACCAGCCTGACCAACATGGAGAAACCCTATCGCTACTAAAAATACAAAATTAGCCGGGCGTGGTCACATATGCTGTAATATCAGCTACTTGGGAGGCTGAGGCAGGATAATCACTTGAACCCAGGAGGCGGAGGTTGCAGTGAGCCAAGATTGTGCCATTGTACTGTAACCTAGGCAACAAGAGTGAAACTGTCTCAAAAAAGAAAAAGAAGAAAAAGTCAAAGTCTGTTTATAAACCAATCTCCTTCCTTCCACTAAAATAATTGTACAAACTGGTGTCCTTCCAATTTTTTTGATATCTATATAAAAGTTTATGTCTATATAAATATTCCACTTCAGCTTTCTAAAATACGTAATATAATATAGAGATATTTCTATATCAATACATATAAATTTAATTTAGCAATGGCAAAAAGTTAGAATTCATCTAAAGATTTCTCAGTAAAGGCAAGGCCAAATACACTATGAAATGTCTGTTTTAGGTAGCTATTGAAAAAAAGGTAAATTGTATATTGTATGTACTAACAGATTACAAAGACATTGTTGAGTAGAATAGGCAGGTTGCAGAACTGGACACAGGATAAGGAATTTGTGCAAAACCCATGTACCTTCAAAATATTATTATATGGCCAGACACGGTGGCTTATGCCTGTAATGCTAGCACTTTGGGGGGCTGAGGTGGGCAGATCACTTGAGATCAGGAGTTCAAAACCAGCCTGGCCAACATGGTGAAAACCTGTCTCTACTAAAAATAAAAATTAGCCATGTGTGGTGGCGGGTGCCTGTAATCCCAGCTACTCGAGAGGCTGAGGCAGGAGAATAGCTTGAGCCGGGGAGGCGGAGGTTGCAGTCAGCCAAGATCGTGCCACTGTACTCCAGTCTGGGCAATAGAGCAAGACTGCCTCAAAAAAAATTAATATATATTTTTATGTGTGTATAAATATGCATGTAGATGTATACATGCATAGAAAAAGCCTGGAAAAATGCACATCAAACTTTTACAGTGATTTTCTGGGTTGGGAGTGATAAAAGGGCCTTACCCTTTTTGTAATGGTTTCCTTTTGTATAACAGAATGTACCATGTATTACTTACATAAAAAATTTTACCTTAGCACTATATTTACTCTTACATTTGGCGTACAGTATTTTATTGTATAGATGGTCATTATTCAGTCTGTTAATAATGGTCATTTAATTTTTTTCTCCAGTTGACAAGTCTAAACAACACTGAGATAAATATACATATATTATTGTACATTTGCCTAAGTTTTTCCCATGGGATAAATTCTAGAAAATGCCAACTGAACTATAGTGACAGCAGACCAGTGGTTGGTCAGACATCAAGAATTAAGAGAGAGTTTGGTTGCAAAAGGGTGCAAGAAAACTTTAAGAGGGTGATAGAAATGTTACCCCAGAGGTGGAAGAAAATCCACATATAAATGGACCTGTGCAATTCAAATCCATCCACCTACACGTGGATTTTTTCCAATAAAAGTTATACCGGCCAGGCGTAGTGGCTCACACCTGTAATCCCAGCACTTTGGGAAGCTGAGGTGAGTGGATCATGAGGAAAGGAGTTCAAGACCAGCCTGGCTAACATGGTGAAACCCCATCTCTACTAAAAATACAAAAATTAGCCGGTTGTGGTAGTGGGCACCTGTAATCCCAGCTACTCGGGAGGCTGAGGCAGGAGAATCGCTTGAACCTGGGAGGTGAAAGTTGCAGTGAGCCGAGATCACACCACTGCACTCCAGCCTGGGCAACAGAGCAAGACTCTGTCTCAAAAAAAAAAAAAAAAAAGTTATACCAAGTATGCCTGGCTCTTCTGAACCCCTGCCCCCGTAACCCCCTATTCTACCTCCTCCACCTCTTCTCCCACTAATGCTCCAACCAACCCCTCTTTCCCTCCTCCTTGGCCTACTCAACATGAAGACAATGAAGATGAAGACTAAATATATTCTCTCTCCGCCGGTTTTTTTTTTTTTTTTTTTTTTTTAAAGACAGTGTCTTGCTCTGTTGCCCATGCTGGAGTGCAGTAGCAAGATCTTGGCTCAGTGCAACCTTCACCTCCCAGGCTCAAGCGATCCTCCCACTTCAGCCTCCTGAATCCAGCTATTTTTTTTATTTTTTGTAGAGACGGGTTCTCACTACATTTCCCAGGATGGTCTTGAACTCCTGTCCTAAGCATTCCTCCTGCCTCAGCATCCAAAGTGCTGGGATTACAGGCATAACATTTTCTTCTCTCTAGCTTATTTTATTGTAAGAATACAGTGTATAAGACATAGAACATACGTCGTATGTGGTAATCTACTGTTTATGTTATCAGTAAAGCTTCCAGTCAACAGTAATTAAGTTTATGGAGAGTTAAAAGTTATACATGAAGGCTGGGCACAGTGGCTTACGCCTGTAATCCCAGCACTTTGGGAGGCCGAGGTGGGCGGATCACTTGAGGTCTGGAGTTCAAGACCAGCCATACCAACACAGAGGAACCTTGTCTCTACTAAAAATACAAAATTAGCCGGGCATGGTGGCACATGCCTGTAATCCCAGCTACTCGGGAGGCTGAGGCAGGAGAATCACTTGAACCGGGGAGGCAGAGGTTGTGGTAAGCCGAGATCATGCCATTGCACTGCAGCCTGGGCAACAAGAATGAAACTCCATCTCAAAAAAAAAAAAAAATTATTGGGGTATAATTTCAATATAATAAATTATACACTTAAAGTGTAAGATTCTATGAATTTTGACAGATATACCATATACACCTGGGAAACCATCACCACAATCAAGATATAAAACCTTTCCATCATCCTCTTGTACCCCTTTGCAATCAATCACTCTCTCTCTCCACTCCTGACGTCCAAGTAACCATTGATCTGCTTTCTGTCGCTATAGATTAGTTTACCTTTTCTAGAATTTTCTTCTTCTTCTTCTTCTTCTTTTTTTTTTTTTTTTTTTTTTTTGGAGACAGAGTCTCATTCTGTCACCCAGGCTGGAGTGCAGTGACACCATCTCGGCTCACTTCAACCTCTGCCTCCCGGGTTCAAGCCATTCTCCTGCCTCAGCCTCCTGAGCAGTGGGGATTACAGGTACCCGCCACCACACCCAGCTAATTTTTTTTTTTTTTTTTTTTTTTTTTTAGTAGAGGCAGGGTTTCATCATGTTTGCCAGGCTGATCTCAAACTCCTGACCTCAGGTGATGTGCCTGCCTCAGCCTCCCAAAGTGCTGGGATCACAGGTGTGAGCCACCACACCCAACCTCTATAGAGACAATTTTATGAAAGAAGGTCCAAACGATTTGGAAGATATCTCTTATACATGATGTGAAACTCAATATTGTAAAAATATGTTATCCTCCAAACTGATATATAGATTCAGTGCAATTCTAATAAAAACGTCAACAGTTTCTCTCCTCCTTGCTTTTCTTCGTTTTGTGTGGGAGTTGACAAGCTGATACTTTTTTATAGCCAAGATTTAAGCTGGGTGTAGTGGTGCGTGCCTGTAGTCCTGTCTACTTGGGAGGCTGAGCTGGAATGATTGCTTGATCCCAGGAGTTAGACATCAGTCTGAGCAACATAGTGAGACCCAATATCTTTAAAAAAAAAATTTTTTTTAAGATTTGAAGAAGACAATTGCCTTATTCGTTGTCAAAACTTATTATGAAAGCTATAGTAATTAAGAAAGTATATTCTTGGTTCAGGAATAAAACTGACCAATAGAACAGAGTAGAGACAAATGAATATTTGATACTTGATTTATGACAAAAGTGGCAATTTGGTTTTGTTTTGTTTTGTTTTTGTTTTTGAGATGGAGTTTCGCTCATTGCCCAGGCTGGAGTGCAGTAGCACAATCTCGGCTCACTGCAAGCTCTACCTCCTGGGTTCAAGTGATTCTCCTGCCTCAGCCTCCTGAGTAGCTGGGATTACAGGCACGTGCCACCACACCCAGCTAATTTTTGCATTTTTAGTAGAGATGGGGTTTCACCATGTTGGCTAGGCTGGTCGTGTACCATGATAAACTGGACATCCCAAGAATGCAGGTGTACTTCAACATATGAAAATTAATTAATGTAATACATTATATTATAAAGAACAAAACCCACATTATCTCTATTGATGCAGAAAAAGCATTTAGTACAATCCCAAACCCTTTCATAATAAAAATATTCGACACTCAGAAATAGAAAAGAGCTTGCTCAACCTGATAAAGGCATCTATGAAAAACCCACAGCTGGCTGGGCACAGTGACTCCCGCCTGTAATCCCAGCACTTTGGGAGGCCGAGGCGGGCAGATCACCTGAGGTCAGGAGTTGGAGACCAGTCTGGCCAACATGGCGAAACCCCATCTCTACTAAAAATATAAAAATTAGCTGGGTGTGGTGGCGCGTGCCTGTGATTCCAGCTACTAGGGAGGCTGAGGCAGGAGAATCGCTTGAACCCAGGAGGTGGAGGTTACAGTGAGCTGAGATCTCACCACTGCACTCCAGCCTGAGTGACAGAGCAAGACTCTGTCTCAAAACACACAACACACACACACACACACACACATTTGTTGACAAATCAGGTAAGTGTACAAAATGGCCGGGCACAGTGGCTCACGCCTGTAATCCCAGCACTTTGGCATGCCGAAGTGGACAGATCCATCCCTTGAGTCCAGGAGTTCGAGACCAGCTTAGGCAACATGGCCAAACCCCGTCTCTACAAAAATTATCTGGCCATGGTGGCATGCTCCTCAAGTTTTAGCTACTTGGGAGGCTGAGGTGGTAAGGATAGCTCGAGCCTGGGAGGTTGAGGCTGCAATGAGCCATAATCACACCATTGTACTTCAGCCTGGGTAACAAAGCTAAACCCTGTTTAAAAAAAAAAAATCACAGAAGCAAAAAACCTAAAAAGTTAAGTATATGGTTCTTCTCTGTCTTTTTAAAAATAAACTGCTGTGCTTGATATGCATCAAGCAATTTATTTTTATTGTATATTTTATTCTTTGTTTGGATTTATAGTTTTATAGCCTTAAACATCTAGCTAATATAACATTGTTTGACCAGTAAACCCAGGTAGAGTAAAACTGTATGTCTGCATTCTATCTAATGCTGACAACTCCGAAGACATTTCTGTTTTTATTTTATCAACAATCTTTTTTTTAACAGAGCCTGGCTCTGTCTCCTAGGCTGGAGTGCAATGGAATGGAGCCATCTCGGTTTACTGCAACCTCCACCTCCTGAGTGCAAGCAATTCTCCTGCCTCAGCCTCCTGAGTAGCTGGGATTACAGGTGTGTACCACCACGCCCAGCTAATTTTTGTATTTTTAGTAGAGATGGAGTTTCACCATGTTGGTCAGGGTGGTCTTGAACTCCTGACCTTGTGATCAACCTGCCTCAGCCTCCCAAAGTGCTAAGATTACAGGCGTGAGCCACTGCGCCTGAATTTTTTAAAAAATATATATATAAACAAGGTCTCACTCTGCTGTCCAGACTGGATTGCAGTGGTGTGAACACAGCTCACTGCAGCCTTGAACTTCTGATCTCAAGTGATTCTCCCACCTCAGCCTCCCGAGTAGCTGGGATTACAGGCGCCCGCCACCATGCTGGTCTAATTTTTTGTATTTTTAATAGAAACAGAGTTTCACCATGTTGGCCAAGCTCGTCTTGAACTCCTGACCTCAAGTGATCCACCCACCTCGGCCTCCCAAAGTGCTGGGATTACAGGCATGAGCCCCTAAGCCTGGCCTAATTATTTAACTTTCCGTAAAGACCAAGTCTCAGTATATTGTCCAAGCTGGTTTTAAACTCCTGGGCTCAAGCAATGCTCCTGTCTCAGCCTCCCAAAGCACCGGGATTAGGGGTGTGAGCCACCTTCTTAAAACTAATTTTTTTAAGTTAGTTTTAAAACTAATTTTATTTACCCAAGAGACTTAGTAAGACCCTTGTGTTCAGATTCCTCTCTGTGTCCCCATCATTGGAGGAAGGACACCTTTCACACGGCCCCCTTCAGGGGAGAAGGATCAGGGAGGTCAGAGAGATTGTCCTGCACATGCTGTTTTTCAGATCCCTCCAGTTTGAAATATTCAACATGCCAGTGTGCCATGTTTTCAGGTGGCATGTCCTGAACCCTGTCATTGGATAGTATAAATGGCTATTCACTCTAATAATCAGTTGAGCTGTATCTTTACATTCTGTCTACTCCTGTTCATGTGTATTACCTTTCGTAATCAAAAGGTAAAAATACTTTTTTAAAAAAGAAAAAAGCATAAAAGCTTCTAAACACAAAAGTTGGTGTCACAAATATTCTAAATGGAAAGAGGAAAAGAGTGGCTTCTAAGATGACTGGATTATTAGAAGTAAAGAAATGCCCCGCTTCTTGCCCAATAAACCGCAGAAGCTCCCAGAGTGGCCTTGAGCAGAGAAGAGGAGAGAGAGCATCAGCCAGGCTCTCCAGGGAAATCCCCTTGTTTTCCCCAGGCCAGCCCCAAAGGGGCGCTAGTCTACGCGGAACTCTCAACTTCCAGGCAATAGAGAGCCCTTTCTCTGCTGCTTTATTTGACAGGTTAGGAAAGACTGAAATGTTCAAATAAAAATGAACAACAACAGAAAGCCTCAACAAAGGAAAGCCAGATGCAGAGGACTATGGATCCACATACCCTAAATGCAAGGGAGAGCCTGCTCTCGGGGCTCCAGAGCCTTCCACGCATGAGCTACCCCAGGAATAAGAGGGACTCCTCCCTGGGTCTCCCCACTCCCGACTCCAAGCTTGCTTCCCACAGCAGGTGACACTACTAAACTTTTATGCATGTGCCAGCACACATTTATATATACAAGTGCAATATGTACATGGTAATGCACACACATATTCTCCAACCTACACACATACAACTCACACACAAACATAAACATATATATATACCTACACACACATAAACAGACACATGCAGACTTACACATAGACATTTATATGGAAACCCATACACATAAGCATACATGCACACACACAACACAGGTGCACATGCACATACAGTGTGCATACATTTACAGCCACAGGCATAGACACACATATACACCTGGATACATATACAAACCCATCACACACAGACATACATATGCTCATTCACATACTACAAATACGTACAAAAAGGCATACAACAAACATATGCACACATGCACAAGACATACAAACACAGAGACATGCATGTAGGCATAATACATACATGCACGCATACTCGTGTGCACAAAAAACACACACATGTGCAATACACAGACACATATACATAAATGCAAGCATACACATATGCAAACAATACATAGATACATGTCACACAAACATATTGCTATGTATTTATCCATATATACATATGCAAAAACATACAAACACATATACACACACACACAGCTTTACGTACACACCCACAAACACACACCCCACATACCCACATGCACGTACTGCTCATGACAGCCATCCTACAAGATGATCTCCAGTGATCCTTACCTCCTAGAATTCATGCTTTTGTGTATTCCCTCCCACAGGGTATCAGGGTTGGTCTCCGCGGCCAGTATAATATGGCAGAAATGATGGCATGGGACTTCCAAAGCTAGGTTTTAAAAACACTGTGGCTTTTGCCCAGTTCACTCTTTCTCTCTCAGGTCACTCACTCCAGAGGAAGCCAGCTGCTGTGTCATGAGGCACTCAAGCAGCCATATGGACAGGCTGATGTGGTAGGGAACTGAGACCTCCTGCCAACAGCCAGCATCGTCTTGCCAGGAGGGTGAGTGAGTCATCTTGAAAGTAGATCCTCTAGCCCCATGCAAACCTTCAGAAGCTACAGCCAACCCCGGGTAACATCCTCACTGCAACTTCAAGAGAGACCCTGAACCAAAATTACCCAGCTAAGCCTCTCTCACATTCCCAGTCCACAGAAACTGTGAGAGAGATGTTTATAGTTTAAGCCACTAAGCTTTGGGGTAATTTGTCATGTAGCAATAAGCCATAGATATTCTTTGCTAAAACTGGAGTTTAAAAAAAAGTAATAGATAATGAATAGAAGTACACTACACGTACACGTATACACATTGACACACACATCCCATCTACATACACAAATACATCTCCCCCACATACAAACCTACATACGCACACACAAACACACATGCCTACAATACACATTGATTCATACAAACACATGCACGCACATATTCTAAATGGAAAGAGGAAAAGAGTGGCTTCTTCTACATGCACACACATATAAACACATGTACACATGAGCAAGTCCTGAGAACCCACTTCTAGAGTCTTCAGGCTCATCACCATCTAGATGCCCACCTGAGGCTCCCCACAGAACTCTGACCCATCTCTGAGGAGCTGCCTCTTCTCTCTCTCTCCTTTTTTTTTTTTTTTTTTTTTTTTTGAGATGGAGTTTTGCTCTGTCGCCCAGACTGGAATGCAGCAGTGCAATCTCAGCTCACTGTAACCTCTGCCTCCCGGGTTCAAGCAATTCTTCTGCCTCAGCCTCCGCAGTAGCTGGGACTACAGGCACACGCCACCATGCCCGGCTAATTTTCGTACTTTTAGTAGAGACAGGGTTTCACCATGTTGGCCAGGCTGGTCTCAAACTCCTGACCTCATGATCTACCCGCCTCGGCCTCCCAAAGTGCTGGGATTACAGGTGTCAGCCACCGTGCCTGGCCTGAGGAGTTGCCCCTTCTCTAGGAGATTCCCACCAGAAGTGATCCTATCCTTGAGGGGAGACCTTGTTTCCCGGCAAAGGGTGGTGGCCTGGCTCTTGCAGACCTCAACCCGATGATAGCACCATCCCCACTGGCTATGGATGATAGCACCATCCCCACTGGCGGCCTGTGCCTCACTGTCTCCCAGCCAAGAAGACCTGCAGACAGGCAACTCCTCAGCGGCCTCCAGTGCCTAGTTTAGTTGTGATGAGGTTGGCTCAGGCCTCACCCTCTCCCTATCAAGATGGGCAGCCTTTGTTCCCTGGGGTCAGCTGGGCTGTCTCACGCCTTCCCCCTGGTGAGCTGTAAGGCAGGTCTCCTGGATTCTGCTCCTGATTCTCTACCAGACCAGGCCTCTCTGCCCTTCTGGGTTTCAAGGTCTTTCAACTTGAAATCTTGGGGCATGGGCCAAGGCCTACAAATTCCAGGGAGGCTGAAGCTGAAAGGAACTAGAATTCGACTCACAATGCATTTGTGCAAGACAAGGCTGCTTCATATCCGTCATCTCATTTCATTTTCACAGTCATCTTCATGAGCTGCCCATCTAACAGATAAGAGCATCTGTGCCTCAGGACCCAAAGTCTGTTTCATTTTTGAGCATCCAGGCTGAGCTAGGTCCTGAGCCAGACACTGAGGGTGTGACAGCAAATGAAACAGACGTGTCTTCTGTCCTCTTGAAATTTACATTCCAGTGGGGAGATGCAAATAAACAAGCAAACAAAGGAAGAAGTCCATTGGGCATGGTGGCTCACACCTGTAATCCTAGAACTTTGGGAGGCCAAGGCAGTTGGATCACCTGAGGTCAAGAGTTCAAGACCAGCCTGGCCAACATGGTGAAACCTCTTCTCTACTAAAAATACAAAAATTAGCCAGATGTGGTGGCAGGCGCCTATAATCCCAGCTACTTGGGAGGCTGAGGCAGGAGAATTGCTTGAACCCAAGAGGCAGAGGTTGCAGTGAGCTGAGATTGCCATTGTGCTCCAACCTGGGCAACAGAGCAAAAACTCCATCTCAAAACAAACAAACAAAACAACAACAAAAAAAACAAACACGAAGAAGTCATGAACAGTGGTAAGTGTCATGAAGGTAATGAAGACGATCATTCCTAGAGACCAGAAACTACTTGAGGAGGGGGGATTTATACTAAAACAAAGAGATTAACAATGGAGGGTGGGGAGAAGCAGAAATGGCCTTTGAGAAGGACTCAGGTGTTCAAAGAATGGAAAGGAGGCTGGGAACAGAGAGAGCAAGACGAGAGAAGGAAACGAGGCTGGAGAGGAAGGCAAGGCTAGATCATGCTAGGGCTCATAGGCCGTGGTCGGGAATTTAGCATTTATTCAGAAGTATAAAGGAGGTGATCCATTGGACAGTGTTAAGCAAGGGAGTAACATGCTTCAATTTATATTTTAGAAAGCTTCTCCTGGTGCTTAAGAGATTATAGGGAGGCAAGAGTGGAACAACAAATATTCAGTAAGAATGATTGAGCACCTACAGAACACCAGACACAATCCCAGGCTCCTAGAACATACCCCAAGTCATTAGTTACTCCATGCAACTAGATGAGATGCAGTTTCAGTAACAGGTGAAAGATGATGGCCGGCTGGGCATGATGGCCCATGCCTGTAATCCCAGCACTTTGTAAGACTGAGACAGGAGGTTCACTTGAACCCAGGAGTTTGAAACCAGCCTAGGCAACATAGCGAGATCTTGTCTCTAATAAATATTTAAAAAATAAAAAAAGAAAGATGATGGTGGTTTGAACAAGGGCAAAGGCATTGGGTCTGGGAAAAGATGTAAACTGTAGGAGAAAATTTTTGCAGGGAGAAACCTGAACAATGCATAGGAGGTGCCACTGACAGAGAAGGAGCATCAAAAAGAACAGTAACAGCCAACGTTAATTGAATGCTTATGATGTATGTTTATGATGTGCCGGTCCCATCATATTTCTGAATCCTTCAAAGGTGCTAAACTTATTAATCCTTCTAAGAACACTGTAAGCTAGATGCTACTGTCAAACTCATTTTACAGATGAGGTAACTGGGGCACAGAGGAAGCAAAAAACTGCCTGCAGGTACTTGGATTTGGCTCCAGCACTCTGTCTTGTTTGCGGAGAGAGGGGTAGGAAGAGAGAGACAGGGTCTTGCTCTGTCCCCCAGGCTGGAGTACAGGATCATGGCTCACTGAAGCCTTGACCTCCCCAACTCACACGAGCCTCCCACCTCAGCCTCCCAAGTAGCTGGGACCACAGGTGCATGCCACCATACCCGGCTAATTTTTGAATTTTTTTTAGAGACGGGGTCTCACTATGCTGCCCAGCCTGATCTCAAACTCCTGGGCTCAATCGATCCTCCCACCTCAGCCTCCTGAAGTACTGGAATTACAGGCGTGAGCCACCGCACCCGGTCCCAGCACACTATTTTAACAAGTAAGGGGCACTGCTTCTCAAGAAGGATACCTAGTGCCATTTGCCAATATTCAATTCTGGATTTTATCAAACCCCCCACCCCCATCGTTAATCCCTGGTGATAAGAAGTGGGAATGAGGGGCAGGCAATATGGTGTGCGTGTGTGTGTAGCTGGATAGAGGGTTGGGATTCTAGATACAGGTCGACCATATTCAGGCAACACCCCACTCTTAAAAGCAGGACTCTGACGCCAAGACAGGGGAGAGCCGGGGTTGGGGACCTTGCCTCAGCCGGCCCGCGATTGGCCGCGCACACAGCTCAGAAGCCGGGAAAGTGTGAGGGATGGGAAGAGAAAGCCAGAGGCAGGGTCTTAAACGTAGGAAGATGAGGTGGAAACTACAACTAGAAGAACTCCAATTAGGAGTCGGGCAGGAGGGAGAGCCCAAGGGACCGAGATCCGGGTCATGCGAGACGCGCCGAGGGGTCAGAGCAAGGTACCCAGCGCTGGGGGGATTGGCATCTCCGGCAGAAGGAGCCCGGACCGCGGACATCCAGTCCCCACCGCCGGAAGAGCCCACCCCCGGGCCGGGGCCTCCCCCCTACCTAGGGAGGCGTCTGGGGGAGGACGCAGCAGAGGATTGGGAGGAATCCTAGGCTTCTCCGCACCCCCCACACCCCACACCCGATGGCCACGGGTTCCTCCACCTGGTGCTGGAGCTTGGACACCAACGCGGAGGGCTTCCTGCGGCGCGGTGTGTGGGCAGGGTGCCTGGTGGGCAGAGGGTCACGCCTGTGAGGATGCCTGGGTGCTCTTACTTCCCCCGCTCCGCACTCGCCTTTGGGAGCCACCTCCAAACCAAACCTCGCTGCTGCATCGGCCCAGGGTGTCAGCGCTGATGACAGCAGGGGCGGCGCCCAAGGTCGCCCTTTACTTGTCAGTCCTGGGACTGCTGCCTCAGTCCTGAAGTCCCTCCCCACGTGTAGGGAGCTGGGGCCTCTCTCTATATATTTTTATCTTCTCTCTCTTTCTCTGGAGTTTATTTTTTATAATTAGCGTCTACTTATGCCAAGAAACACCGGTTTTTCCATTTACAGTAGCAAAGTTGCCCTTTAAAACAGTTTCACTTGGTTGGGCACGGTGGCTCACAGCTGTAATCCCAGCAGTTTGGGAGGCCAAGGCGGGTGGATCACTTGAGGTCAGGAGTTTGAGACCAGCCTGGCCAACACAGTGAAATCCCATCTCTACTAAAAATACAAAAATTAGTTGGGCTTGGTGTTGCGCACCTGCAATCCCAGTTGCTTGAGTGGCTGAGGAATGAGAATTGCTTGAACCCGGGAAGTGGAGGTTGCAGTGAGCTGAGATTGCACCACTACACTCCAGCCTGGGTGACAGAGTAAGACCCTGTCTCCAAATAAATAAATAAATTTAAAATAATTTCACTTCAATAAAAAGCATGAACTTGAAGAGTAAGCCAGTAACAGCACAGTGGTACAAAGATAAGTCAAAAATCATGTTGGTGGTTCTCAAATAACTAAAGTTTGGGGAAAGCTGTGCTTCCATTTCGTTAAAGTTATTAGTGTTTTTTGTTGTTGTTGTTTGTCTGTTTGTTTGTTTGAGACAGAGTTCCGGTCTTATTACCCAGGCTGGAGCACAATGGCACCATCTTGGCTTACTGCAACCTCCACCTCCTGGGTTCAAGCGATTCTCCTGCCTCAGCTTCCCGAGTAGCTGGGATTACAGGCATGCACCACCACACCTGGCTAATTTTGTATTTTTAGTAAGAGACAGGGTTTCTCCATGTTGGTCAGGCTGGTCTCAAACTCCCAACCTCAGGTGATCTGCCCCCCTCGGCCTCCCAAAGTGCTGGGATTACAGGCATGAGCCACTGCGCCCGGCCAGTTATTAGTGATTTTTAAATAACAACGATATTGACTATAATTCACCCATTTAAAATGGCTTTTAGTATATTCACAGAGTTGCACGACCATCACCACAATCGATTTTGTAACATTTTCATTACCCCAAAAGGAAAACTGTGACCATTAGCAGCCACTTCCCATTCCCTCCTCCAACCACCCTCCTCAGCCCTAGGCAACCACCAATGTACCTCCTCTATGGGTTTCCCTGTTTTGCACATTTCTTATAAATGGAGTCATACAACATGTGGCCTTTTGTGACTAGCTTCTTGCATTTAGTATAATATTTCCAGGGCTCTTCCATGTTGTAGCGTGTATCAGCACTTCTTTTCCTGTAATTGATGAAGAGTATTCCCATTGTATCTTATTTCTCCATTCATCAATTGATGGACATATGAGTTGTTTCCACTTTGTAGCTATTATGAATAATATAGCTATGAAATTCATATACAGGTTTCTGTGTGGATATCTGTTTTCATTTCTCTTAAGCATATATCTAGAGTGAAATTGCTGGATCATATGGTCACTCTATTTAACTTTTTTTTTTTTTTCTTGAGATGGAGTCTGGCTCTGTTGCTCAGGCTGGAGTGCAATGGTGCGATCTCAGCTCACTGCAACCACTGCCTCCCAGATTCAAGTGATTCTCCTGCCTCAGCCTCCCGAGTAGCTAGGACTAGAGGTGTGCACCACCACGCCCAGCCCTAATTTTCGTATTTTTAGTAGAGACACAGCTTCACCATGTTGGCCAGGCTGGTCTCGAACTCCTGACCTCAGATGATCTACCCGCCTCAGCCTCCCAAAGTGCTGGGGCTGGGGCTACAGGCATGAGCCACTGTGCCCAGCCTGTTTAACATTTTGAGAAACTGCCAGACTATTTCCACAGCAGCTGGACCACTTTACATTCCCAGCAGCAGTGTAGAAACATTACAATTTCTGGTCCAGCACAGTAGCTCATGCCTGTAATCCCAGCACTTTGGGAGGCCAAGGCAGGGGGATCACCTGAGGTCAGGAGTTCAAGACCAGCCTGGCCAAGATGGAGAAACCCCATCTCTACTTAAAAAAAAAAAAAAATACAAAATTAGCTGGGCATGGTGGTACATGCCTGTAATCCCAGCTACTTGGGAGGCTGAGGTAGGAGAATCGCTTGAACCCAGGAGGTAGAGGTTGCAGTGAGCCGAGATCGCGGCATGACTCTCCAGTCTGGGCAACAAGAGTGAAACTCTGTCAGAAAGAAAGGAAAGAAAGAAGGAAGGAAGGAAGGAAGGAAGGAAGGAAGGAAGGAAGGAAGGAA